>NC_059132.1:78197820-78504382 GCF_020740605.2 Lemur catta | reverse complement strand
GGAATGAAAAATTTCTTCCCATTAACAGGGTTGAGAATGCTGAATTTGGGTGTACACAGTGATAATAATCTTCAAATAGAAATCTAGATAGGCAGAAAGAAAAAATCTAGATAGGTAGAAAGAATGTTATGAAATGCTTTGACTTCCTAAAACGCTATCTTTTAGAGATGCACAGTATATAATCATTTGCCTCAATAAATATGAATAATAGTAGCTATAGTAATTAGCTGTTCTCGGATTTTTCTATTTAGTTTTCTGTGTGTTTTAAAAGCCATTTAGGAAGGAAAGAAGAGTATTTTTTCCCACTTATCCTGTGGGACAAAAATGGCACCACTAGGGTCTTTTCATATGGTAGACCCCTTCAGATACAAATGGAATTTATCTGTGGAATTAGAATTTCAATTGAACACTTGCTTGCCTGAGGGCTTAACAAGTCACTAGTCAGTTCATGCAGCAGTCTTTGTGCTTTGAATAACTCCAACTAATCTAAAAATACCTTTGTAAAATTATCAATGGAGATGCAAATTCACCTCACCATACAGCTTAAAAAACTCATGGGCCAAGAATTTTAAATTAGAAACATGTGGAAGGATGCCTATAGGAATTGTATAAATAAGAGAGGCCTAGACTCTGACATCTATAGTTAATCATAAATTGATTCTTCAAAGGGAGTAACTGGGAAAACAGTGTATTTATTCCTAGCCATGATGCTTCAATTCAGTAGCAATCATGAGTAGGAAAAGAGGAATGATAATTCATCCCCTTTGTCCTCAAAGACAAGAAGATAGATTCTTTGAAATAACTGCCCACAGATGTCTAGGCTAAGGCATTAGCTGGATGACTAACATTGGCCAGGATAAACAGGATACTCGTACTAGCCCACGCTTTGGGTGGGCTTCAACCCCAAGGCCAGCTGCCGGAGGCCTTAGTCACCACCACTGCCTCAAGTAACCATATTCATTCTGGCTCAAACATTTTATTTAGGCTGTCCCGGAAAGATAGCTGTCTAGTGTCGTATTAGTGTTCTTGAACATGTGGGAACGTTCATCTACACAGCCCATAGACCACCTCAAATTAAACATAGGTGAAGACATTTAGTCATTGCGAAGAAAACCCAGAGGAGAAACATAAGAAACATAAGAAAGCTTCAAGTAAGAATGTTTTTGTCTGAAGTCCAGGACCTAAAGGTGTCAAATTAAAAGCACAGAGGTAGAAGGGAAAGACCTGGAATTGAACATTCACTCTACCTGTCATTAATATTATTACTCTAAGAAAATTAATGCCATCTTTGAGCTTCAATTTCTCTGCAGTAAGATGGGGAAGCTATGACCTTCCTCAAAGGATTGCTGGGAAGATTAAATGAGAAAATACATGTTAGTAAATGTATAGTTCCTGAGACATAATACTTGCTCCAAAAAATAAATTTAAATGTACATAATTCTCCACTCCTTTTATGTTTCTTGCTTTGCTCTGGTGAGCTGTCTATCTTTTTGAGCAACCTGCAAGAAGAAAACATGATTTTTCCCCCCATCTAATTCCAGGAAGGACAATTGAAAGAAACTTCAGATGATGAGAAAGAACATAGGGTGACACAGAAACATGAAGGAAAAATAAATGCAAACTGTGCTGATAAAAATAAATTTGGGGTAAAGAAAATTATGTCTTAAAAAATGTTGTGAATCTGTTTTAAGATAGAAGAGAACAAACAGTTTTATTACTATAAAGATGATAAAGAAAGCAAATTGTAATAATCATAAAAGAAAGGGGGGTCTTGATGTAACTTGAACTTCAAAAGCAATTGAGGATACTTTTAATATTAGATTAGTTAAGCCGTATTTTCCTTTCTGCTAGCCAACAATACTTTTTTAATGTTTACTACTAAGTAGTGGACTGAGACTATCCACCTCTTTCACAAAGGCTAGTAGCCAAGGAAAGGACTGTGTCTGAAACAATGATCACAAAGTGAAAGGGTCCTTCTCCCATGACCTTTGAAATAAGAGGGTCACTATCTAAGAAAGGAGGATCTGTAGCTGTGTCTTGACCTCTTCACTATGATTTGTCACAACGCAGACAACAGCCTTCATATCCTACAAATGATTTCAAGGGAGAGAAAAATGACATCTTATTGACTCTAGGATATGGCCAAACATAGTGTTTCATTGCTGTCCACATTTTTAGGGGATGCCCCTTGCTCTCCAAATTGTTTCACATTCCACCAGTGTGACTCAATAGAACAGTATGAGACTGGCCATCTGTTTTTGGCTAACAACAATATTATTTCCTTATTATCTACAACTCATACATCATACATAGTTATGTATGATAGCTATTTCTCTTTACCTTGACACTCCACTTGGGACCATACTTTGCCTCTTTTGAGGTTGTTACCATGCTACCAACCAAATAGTAAAGATTAAAATGTGGATACCTGCACATAGTTTATTTAGTTTTCTTGAATTCAATAAAATCCCTGATATTTGCCCTAGCTAGTGATTTCCAGACTTTTTTTCCCCCTTTCATTTTGGGTATCAGTAGAACTTGTTTTTCCAAACTATATGATAACAGATAAAATAGAACTACCTTGGTTGGGCAAGGTTAGGAGGTTAGGGAGAAGCCACCTGTTCAGCATCTCTCTTGCCAGCTACCAAAACACCTTTGATTTGAGGCTAGGAAACTGTTATTCTTGTTATTTATTATTGCAAAAGTACGCTAAAGTTGGAAAAATCTTGCCATCATTATCTATAATAGCTCAGAGAATCAAAGAATTCAAAAGCAGTAAGGGGATCAAAACAGAATCCAGTGCAAATTTCCCATGTAAGGAAAAGGCAGCTGAGGGGCGGAGGAGACTTCTAGATCAAGGTTGTGCTGTTTGTTAGTGGTAAGGCTAGATTAAGCCCTTGGTCTCCTCTTGCCCAGTGAAATGATCTTTTGTTGTGGTGGTTCAAAGGTTACCAGGGCTCCTCTTTCTTTAGGGCTGTTTCTGGCTAGTTACTCCCTCTGAGTTCTGAGTCAGACAAGCACTTATGAGATTTTGGAAAAATCTGTGCATACTCAACCGTGATTTCAAAAAGGAAACAGCAGCTGTATTTCAATTGGAAAAGCCACAGAGGGCCGCCTGAAGACCAGTCCTTGTCACCCATTTCTCTGGCCATACATCTCTAACTCCTCATCTCCCAACTCTCTTCCCCCAAAAAGTCAAAATTTAAAAGTATATCTTCTCCTTTGAAAGCAGTGCCTTAGCACAACTCCCTAGCGTCTGCCACCGCAGGTAATCTTTTAGCATATTAGCAGCTGTAACCCTGGGAGGCAAAGGGTATCTGGGTACCTGATCCTAGAGGAATAAAATGTAAGAAAAAGTGTGTCTTATTGTTTCTTGGTTGGAGAAACAGGGTATTGCTATATCCTAGATACCTAGAGATGACAAGGTCGTGTTTCTCAAGACAGGATAGTTGGAGTAAACAGAGAGAGAAATGGATGACTCTAAGACCACTTAACTTCATTCACTTATTTTTTTTCTTTTTTTTTTCCTAGTACAGTCTTTATTCCTTCTGTGATCTATAGGCATTTATTTTGCTTACTAATGATATCCCCAGCCCTGGCCTTTTATATTTGTATATATAATTGTTGCTTGTTAGCCATCCTGGAAACACAATAGGCTTTTAGGTAGAGCAAAGCTTTTTGAACTCCAGGAACTCATGCTCAATTATCTGCCACTAAAATACTGAAAAGTTCTGAGAAAAGTCTTAAAATAACTTTGCATGTGTGCCTCTGTGCATGTGCGCACACGTGTGTCTTAGCATGGAAACAGAAGAATAAGAAAATTTGTATTATATAATTTTCTGAGACAAAAATACGTCCCCATATTTCTGTTAAATGAGTAGCTAAAGGAGTAGTTTGCTTTAAAACCTTATTTCACTTAAAAATATTTAGTGGCAACATTTCCCCAAATTATCATTGTTAACAACCAAGTAAGATCTTTAACTGGAGTTTGTAGGTAGCACTCTTCATGCAATCAGCAGAAATGGGCACTCCTTCTTAAGGTTTAAGAAAACAGAAAAACCACAAAGAATGTTTGAAATTATTTTCTCCTGATTGGTAGAACAGATGCCTTTCCTTAAGGAAAATGCACTGGGCCAAAACAAAGCCATATTCTTTTAAAATACATTGTTTAGTAATTGTATTATCTCTGGATTATATAAAATTTACTTTCAGCGCAAGGATTTCACTTTTCTAGGAAAGGTTTATCAGCAAAATAGAGCAGGACAACAGTCAGAGGATAAACGGTTAAAAGAATCAACTATGTTAAGGGCAAGAGCAATTCAAGAAATGACAATGTAAGTACACTGAAAGGAAATCAGCCAATGTGGATGTGATTTTGTCTAGGGGTCATTCAGGAACACCTGGCTGGCTTTATTTCTAAGGCGATTGTCAAATCAATCTATAGAATGTGGATGAGGTGAAACGCAGAGGTAGAGTATCATCTGTAACTTTTCAAATACAACCTCCTGCTGAAATTCCAGGGAGAATGTAAGTGACTCCAATAAAGAAACCCGTCAGTCAGTCAGGAGTGTTTATTTATTATCCCCCTGTGCCAGGCACTGTTCTAGCCAATATGAAATGATACAAAATAAAGAGTAGTCATCACCCTTACAATCTCCTGAGAGTAAATGGATTAAATTTGCAAACACACACACATGTACACACACATACACACCCCTATGTGGGTGGTCAGGAAACTCAACTATATGAACATATAACAGCCTCATTTAGAAAAATCTTGATCAGAAAACTTACAAAATTAGAAAAACTTGGGAGCAGTGAATTTTATTGCAAATAGAATAAAATGGATTCATAAGGCATGTCTTTTATATGTCTCCTTATGCTATTAAAATTCAAAACTTCTCCCCAAATTTACAATACCCTTTTAGAACATATTTATCACACAAATAAGAATTCACACTGGTGTTGAGAAGCTGCTAACATGAATAAAATAACAAGGCTTGTGTCCACTAAGCTGTAAATCCCTTAAAGTCAAAGACTGGGCCTTATTTGCCTTTAATGTACATTCAGCACTCTGAAGATACAAGTAGTAAAGGAAGAAGAATGAGTGAATGAGTGGGTCACGTGGGTAAAGTTTTCAAAGAGGAGCTGAGCCCAGAATGTTAAAAGGGAAAAAAGAAGGGGAGTAGGATATTCCAAGCAGGGAGATCTTGTTGGTTGGCCCAAGTTGGTGTCCAAGTATTAGTAGAGGGCTTGCCATTTTCATTCAGCATGACCTCAGGAAGGTGTGGTCCACTAGGACTGTGTCCCTACCCAAATGCCACTTCTTAGTTTTAGGAACATTGTTATCTTGATTATCTATCCCAGTTCAAGTGTCCCTGGTGGTTGAATTGTTTGCAAGGATTTGTTTAATAAGAGGTTGGGTGATATTTCTGATTTGCCTGCCATGGCATTTGCTTGATACTATTATTTTTTTCATTTTGATTAGTTTTATTACTCAAAAAAGCTTTATTTTTAAATTTAGCCTTCTGACTCTGCTTGTGCCCTCAACACTTTCACAATGATTTTCTGCTCCTCCATAAAGAAAGCACGCTTAGTTCTGTCATGGCCACATTTAGCACACATGGAACCACCACAGGCCCTGCTGACATGTTTTTTCATTTTACATAACCTCGTAAGAACGGTTAAGTCTCATAGCACAAACCTCTTGAAGTCGGCCTGGGGCACATGCCACAGATATATTTTGGTGCTTTCCCAACCTTCTTGGTGTAAAGGCAAACAATTCTATTACCAAGGTCTTGGGACAACGTGGTTTAGTTAGAGGTTGTATTCTAGGAAAGCCTAAGACGGTATGTCAAATGCTGGACCCTGCTGAGTGCCACTAGACACCATCCCCAGAGAGCGTGATGTGAACTTAGTGTCGCTCAATTCGTATGTATGCTTCATGAGGGCAGGGACTTTTGTCTGTGTTCACTGCTACAGCCCCAGAGCCTGGAACACTGACTGATTTAGTAGGCATTCCATAAATAGTGTTTGTTCAGTGAATGAGTGGTGTTACAATTTTGGACGTTTGTTTTTACTTTTGCTTTATCCATTCTGCTTTTAGAGAGCTGTAAATTGGAGGGAAATCTTTGAATTCATTTCCCTTCTTCCTTCAGTCCAGAAAGTCTGGCCAAGGGTCCTGGCAAAGCCCTTCAAGGAGTGGGGATCCCCTCAGGAATTAGTGACGAGTGAGGCTACAGGGCGCAGGAGGAGGAGAGTTGCAGGAAATTCTTTCCCACTTCGTTTTGCTTTTGCAGCACCCTCCGCCACCCACCGCACTCTTTATCTGGGGTGAGGGGTGTCCTGTGGCCAGGAATGCGGGGGCTGCCCCGGCGGCGTTCCACGCCCGGGCCATCTGGGTCCTGCCCGCCGCGAGCCTTGCGGCACCCCCTGTCGGGCCAGCACCTGTTGGCCAGCCGAGTGGCGGCCCGCGCCCGCGCGACTCGGGCCGGGGCTGCCTGTCCCGGAGGCGCCGACCCCCGCCCGCCCCGCGGGCTGCCCGCCGAGAGAGCGGCCCGGCCTCCCCCGCTCGCCCGCCCGCCCGCACTCCGCCCGGGCTCGGCCCACGGCCCCCACCTCCCGACTGCCGCCGGGCTTGGCGGGGTGGGGTGGGGGGAAGGTAGAGAAGGGGAGGGGACAAGCCGGATCCTCCGGCCGCCCGGGCCTTCCCTCTCCACCCCGTGCGGAGACGCCGCGCGGAGCCCCGAGGTTAGCGCGGAGCCCGAGGCGCGGGGGAGGGGACGGGGACCGACCGGAGCCCCGTGGTGACCCCAAGCTGCTGAATTCCCCTCGGCTTCGTGGAGTGGGGGACGCGCCCGAACAAGGTGAACTTTGGTCGCGGAAAACTCAAGCCAGGTGCCGGGATCCGCGCTGCGGCGCTCGGGACCCGGCGCAGACCGCGCGCCGGGCGGGGGAGCGGGAGCCCCGCGGCCTCCCTCCGCCCGCGCCCGGGCCGCCCTCGGCCCGGAGCCCTCCGGCCCCGCTCCGGCGCTGCGGCCCAGGGGACCCGCCGCGGCGCCCTCGCCTGGTTTCTGCCCCCTCCCCCTTCGGGGGTGGGGGGTGGGGGTGGGGCGGGGGAGAGGGGCGCCCGGAGAGCCGCATCTATTGGCAGCTTTGTTATTGATCAGAAACCGCTCGCCGCCTATTTGGCTTCGAGGCTGGCTTCGCGCGACCCTTGAGTTTCCGCCTCCGTCCTGTCCCCAGCACTGACAGGTGCTCCCAGCGACTCGCTGGTGACTTCTCGCGGCTCCCCCGGCTCCCCCGCGTCCCCACCCCCCCTCTTTCCTCTTTCGCCTTCACCCCCACCCCCACCACTTCGGCACAGCTCAGGATTTGTTTAAACCTTGGGAAACTGGTTCAGGTCCAGGTTTTGCTTTGATCCTTTTCAAAAACTGGAGACACAGAAGAGGGCTCTAGGAAAAAGTTTTGGATGGGATTATGTGGAAACTACCCTGCGATTCTCTGCTGCCAGAGCAGGCTCGGCGCTTCCACCCCAGTGCAGCTTTCCCCTGGCGGTGGTGAAAGAGACTCCGGAGTCGCCGCTTCCGAAGTGCCCGCCGTGAGTGAGCTCTCGCCCCGGTCAGCCAAATGCTCCTCTTCGGGCTTCTCCTGCTGACATCTGCCCTGGCCGGCCAGAGACAGGGGACTCAGGCTGAGTCCAACCTGAGTAGTAAATTCCAGTTCTCCAGCAACAAGGAACAGAACGGTGAGTCTTTCCCTCACTCTCCCCGTTCTCGTTTCTCGCTGTGTGTGTTAACGTTGGCATTGTGCGTTGGCGTGTGATGTGCACCAGCGTGCAAAGGTATCATCGTCTCTCTTTCCATGCAAATGCGCGCTCGGGTCATTGGCATGGACGGTGGGTAGTTTGCAACTTCGGGAGCTGCCACAGAGCTCTAACGGGGCAACGTGCGTGCCACTGCAGCCTCTGCTAGAGTGAGGACATTCTGGGAGAGACTGTGAACGTCACTTCCAAACTCACATTGCGGGATCGCTCATTGCCAGAGTTAGAAGTTCAAGAACGGCCTCTAAAAAACGAATCCAAAATGAATGAGTCTTGGGATGTTTGACTTTACTCAGATTTTGGGGGGGAGGGGGTGTTCAGGAAATGTGTCAGCCGCATAAATTGAAGCACTCTAGGTGGAAGGCATCAATTAATCAATAAGTATATAGGAAATATAGAGGTCAAGAGGCCATGTGGGCACTTTTAGAGGAATTAAAAAATGTACTTCTCTTGCGCTCTATTTTTTTTTTTTAACGTGCCTTTGTACTATGAAGTCCTTACCTTTCTGGTGGTGTGTTTTTGTATGTGTTGGTGAATGACTGCTATTTTGTGTGTGCTGGAAACGACTTAATCCTGCATAGGAAATGAGAATTACTTTTAGCTTTCAAGTGTACCTGAAATGTTTAGAAAACTCTCAGATGCAAGTTCCCTTGGGCTGGGATTGCACAGAGCTGGAGAAAGGCTCCTTTCATAAAGCCAGGGCAGCTTCAGGGTGTGTAATTTGCTTAGCCTCTGAACCCATATGATTTATATCATTCCATTTCAAAACTCTTTTTCTCTTGATCTACCATTATGAAGTCATTTTTGAGAATACTTTGTAAATAGAAATTCTATACTGCACATGAAACCACAATGTTAATGTAGGCTGTCTAAAATTGGAATATTTAACACCCTGTTTACAAGTGGCGACTCTTACCATATTTGAAAAGAAATGTACATGTTTTTACTGCTTTGTATGTCATCTGCTCAGAATGCAAGCATGCTGTCACTTCATTACCCAGGCAATATGCACACAAGCAGCATAGCTAGAAAATCAGAATCTGGTGTTCTGTATTTTGAAGTCACAGTGACTTTTTTACATATTGGGGTGTTTCAAAGCTTCAACTTTGAATTTAAACTCTATGAAGTGTTCATCTTTAAGAAAGCACAGAAAGTTCTAGAGAGTAAAAATAGATAAAATAAGGATTCCTGGTACTTTTGTAAACATTGTTTGTCTTTATTGCTTGTGCAGCAAGACATTGTATCACATTTATCAGCCAATACCAGTGTGGTTGCTTCTTACAACTTGTTAATGTGATGGCACATGGCACCTGCAGACTCCTTGAGCTGCTGATCAAAGGGCAGCCTAGGGATCTATCTCTAATCACAGGAGCTGCAGAAGACTGGGGAAAAGTGATCAAAGGAGCCACAGCACCAGCTGTACCCAGGCAGGAAACAGATCAGAACAACCTTTGTTCTTTCTCATGTAAAATAAATGTCCAGTTCAAAATATTGCTTCTTACAAACTTCTCCATAATGACAACAATGTGCAATATTCCTGGTGTCTGTCTTCTATTTTTTATTGTTTCTGTCCCATATCACTTATCCTATTGCCTTGTCTTGTCAAGCCTGTCTTGGCATCTCCCTGTTTCCCTTTGCAAACTTGTGTTTCTCCTTGTCTTTTCCTTGTAGTTTTCTCATGTTCCCCATCCTATCATAACTTTGTAGTAGGCCCCAGAGCTTTGATGAAGCATGTGGTCATTGGCCACTTTACCCAAGTAGGTTCACACTCTCAGGAGAGATGAGTTCATTAAGTCAGGCCACACATTCGGTTGCCATCTGAGGCTGGGCCATTTCCATTCCTAAGATGCATGATGCTAAAAATAGCCTGGTTGTTTCCTAATCTGTGGGCAGAGGATTGGGCTATGTTTGGGGGTTGGTCTATGTTAGGCTTGGCAGCAGGGAAGGAAGGAGAAGTGGAGGAACTACTCATCTTGGAGTTTTTAGCCTAAGGATCAGTGGGACTGGCCAGCACTAGGGGGCAATATAGAGCTATTTTCCTGCACATGCTCAGCTTGATTTTTATACATCGAAGTTCCCAGAGTTGAGGATAACAGGTGGGTACTGAAGAAGGGCCCCTGGGAATGTGACCAGATATGCTGGAACTACTACTATTACCATCACCACCACCACCACTACTACTACTACTGGTACTACTACTTCTTTTTGACTTTCAAATTTTTCATTCCCTTCTATGGGTATTTTTTGTCCTCATGTTGAATTATGATTACTTTTTGATTACCCTACTCCTGTCTCAATTTTGACAATTGTCCAATTGTGTACATACAAACTCTCCCTGAGCATACTACACAGAGAATGCCATTGTCACAAGTCAGGCATTGCATCATTTTGTGAGAGGTCTTCTAAGTGCTAAATGTGAAATGTCCAAATTGCTCTACTATGACTACAGGAGCTAATTCCCACCTTCAGGACGCCCTCCCAATGACACTCTCTTGTCATGAGTATTTAAAAGTCTCAGATGGTGTTTATTCAATCAATTCCTCAGGCCTGCTCGGTTTCAATATTAACTTGGTATCCCAAGAGGTATTAGAGATGGAAATTGATTGCTGTAGCCAGTACTGAAGGCATCAATTTAGACTGGAACATGTAGGCATGATTTTGATTAGTTCTGAGCAGTCAGTGTCATTTACTGTATTATTAGTTACCTGTTTTTTAACCTACTATTGCATTGTAATTCTTGCCACTTTATTGTAAAAATGGCTTTATCCTCCAATATTGTAAGTTGCCTTCATGTATTATATTTCATTCTTAACCTTACTTCTGACCCTGAAGTCTCACATATAAAACAAGGATCTCCAGATTTACCTTAAGGAAAGAGAGAAAAGATAACACTTAGTGCCTTGGAGGGTGTCTGGCCTGTCCTCTTGTGTGACCATGGGAAAAATATACTAATATCTGTGCACAGTGACTCTAGATGAGAATGCCTACAACAAAATGATTAAGTTCTGGCATGGTGCTTCTGAACTGTAGCAGAGGGAGTCATACACATTCAGAAACAAAACAAAACAAAGCTTACTTTGTCTACAGCATGTAGCCTAAATAGATGGCCAAATCACAAAGTTGTTGGTAGAGTACTGACTCTTCCACCTAGTATCATTGATGAGGTTTACTCATAGACCTGAAACATACTTCTTAAGTTTTCTCATTTTCTTTAACCATACTGAATTTAGATTTGGAATATGCCAACATTAGTGAGGGTTAATCTTTTGAACATCAGTTATTTTATATGCTCTTTTCCTAAACCGCTTTTGTGGCACGTGGGACAATTTACTTTGGGAACAAAAGGTCTGCTAATAATGACTTTTTGCCTTTATCTTGTGTTTATGGATTTTCTGTCTCTTTTTGTCAGTGTCAGCGTTCTCTTCCTACTACTGCCAATGTGCCTGTATCTAACAAAACCATACCCAACCCCTCCCTGTTCTGTCCTTTTTAGGTGGCAGCTTCAAAGCTCTGTTTTCCTAAAAAACAAATAATCACAATCCTTAGAATAGTGTCCAGTGGTTATTAGGCTCTGACTGAGGACTAAAGGGACTTTCCTGCAAGTCTCTATAAGTTTTAGTGCATGACCTTTGTGACATATATTTTTGTTGTTTAGAGGCTTTTTTTAAAAAAAGACTTCCTCCTGGTTCTCTGCTGTGTTTGAGATAGTTGAGGAAGTTGAATAAGTAAAGTGCCATTATGTAATGATGAATTTTGTTTTTCATAATAGGTGATAAAAAAGGCCCATTCTATTATATGGTAACTTTTTCTTCCCTACTAACTGTTATCTTTGATATTGGGTGGATGATATACTTTGCATTTACCTCCAAAAGATGTTCAGAAAGCACAAAGTTCAGTAGGAAGCTTCTGAGATTATTATATCATTTGTCAAATAGTTGTAAATAGGTGGTAGAATCCAACTCTAAATTTTCCCCAATGGTGCTGTCTTATAGAGTTCTGTCTCAGGCACTGAAATCTTACTTTCTGTATTCTTCTTTCATCCTTCCTGAAACTTATTTCTTACATATCTATTTTAATATTTGTCTCCACTCCATGTTTTTTCAACCTTAACAGTGCTAAGATTCTAAATTTTATCTATAAACTTTCACACCTTTTGTAGAAACAAAATTATAATGATAACGTGATGTGTTAAATAAGTAATAATGAATCAAGACATTCCTAATGTCTGTACCAAAAAAATAAGTGCTGCCAAGACTGCTAAAATTTTCTCCATACGTTTCTATTTGTATCAACCAAAATGGTAGAGGTCATCATCAAAGTCCCTTCCTTCACTTACTGTAATTTTAATGTTTGCATTGTTTATTTGGAAGCATCATACATAGCTAGAATATCTCCATATAAATCTATGTAATATCTATATAACTCATTTATTAAACAGTCACTATTGCTTCTCAGTCATGTGACTCAGAACAAATGGAAATAATCTCTGGGTTGTATTATTTTTCTCTAGCACTGCCTCCAACTGTGATTTTTTTTTCAAATCTCCCTTTCTTATCTCCTAAGGACACATCTAGTGGTTGATTTTCAGTTGATATGCACCATTACTAACTACTATATGGATTGTTAAAATATTGAAATATTTCTAATGTGTTGAGAAGGAGCTAGTGCTATTCCTCTGACACAAATGGACCGTCCATCTGATGAACCAGCAACTTCAATGCCAGGCACAGCTCAAGGTCTCTGGGGTACTCCTGCAACCCTACTGGCTCTCTCCTGATTGATCAATGTTCCCGCCATATTGATTGTCCACCATTTTGGCACTTTTAGCTGTGGATAGTTTAGTTTATGTTGGTGTTAAAACTTCTACCCCTTTCCTCCCTGCTTGGCAGCAGAGGACTGACCTGTGACTTGAAGGACCTGGAATAAGGAAAGGGTGTGGCTTATTTTAAGCCCCCTTCCTTCATCTCTTTTGGTTTTAGCTCCTCCAGGGTTAGGGTTTGGGGAGAGATGGGAAGGTGGGCATGGCACGCTGGGCATGAGATTGCGACCCTGAGTTGTGCACTGACCAGGTGCTTTTGCACAGGTGGCACCTTCCTGTCACCTAGATGAAGTAGCTTACTTCCTCAGAGGTCTTGTTTCTGACCACTTAATCTAAATTAGCCACCCCTCACTATCTCATCAATGTTAATTAACTGCACAGCACTATCACTCTTTGATATTCTTCTTGTTGTTTACTGATTAATTTACTGTGTACCTGTACCCTCAAACTCCACCATAGAATCTGATTTCTTGAGAGCATGGGCCTTGTCTGACTTGTTCTCTGTAGGAGCTCCAGCACCTGGAACAGGGTATGGCATATAGAATGTGCCTGATAAATCGTTGATGGTTCTGGTTGTAGGGCCTTATTAGAGTAAGACTATAATGTTAACTGTAACAACAGGTCACCTTTTAAGATGTCTTTTTGGCCTTGGAACTTCTACACTGTTTGACTTTTTTCACAGAAAGATATACTTGTGTTGGTAGTGATGGGATGTACTACTTTGTAATCTCACTAGATAAACATGCTCCCGAGTGAGCATGTACCAAGCAAGTGGGTGGGTTTCCTAGAACTGGTGCTAGTTACTCTTAGAAGTGCCATTGCTGTGCATACCCTTATATTTTTTGAAGATGGGGATTATTGTGTGATACAGACCAGTGACTCTTGAGAATGATGAAGGGATGACAGGCCTCCAAAATCCATGTGCTTTCCATGTTTTGCTTGTGGCTCATGGATAACTTGCACAGACTAGAACTCAGGAACAAGTACAGTGCCAGGAATGTTAGAGATGGAAGGATCCCAAGAGTTTATCCTCACTGATGTGCAATTTGAGGCCTACAAAGTGGAAGTGACTTGACTTTGTCAGGGTTACTCTTGAGTGCTGCAGTATTAAAATGGCTAATGTGGTGATATAGTTTTCCTTATGTCAGAACCAATTAGGCAAATGGAATTCTAGTTCCAAAATTCAGACACTTTTTATAGAAACGTTTCTTTATTATGTTAAGATGTTGTATGCTTTACAGGTTGTAAGGCGAGGTGGGACTTGTTGCTTCTGAAACATTATTTACAGGAACACTAAGGAAAAAAATCTCATAATAATCATTAATTAAATGGAACAGATAATCTGGTGGCATATACTGTAATACTTTTGTTGGTGTAGAAATCTGACAGTTTGGTAAATGACTGGAAATACTACTGTTAGAATAGATACCATTATATGTTAGAACCTTATTTTAAGCAGGTATACCAGGTCCATAGATGAATGATGTTTATCTTAATATTTTGGTTTGTGAATTGATAAAGACGAAGAGGATGGTTGACATTGGCATATTGGCATGCTTGGTTCCACAAGGGAGCTTTTTGTTGGTAATAATTTCAACATTTTATTTAGCAGGATTTCTCAGCAATAAAATTGCCATGAAGATGAAAAAAATAAGCATGTTTAGTTAACTCCAGAAAGCATAGCCTATTTGTTTTTTGAAGTGGATTTAATGAGTGATTTTAACTTTTATTTACATTGTATTATATAGGATATTCTATTCAGAAATTCACAATTCTCTTTAAGGTCAAGAGCATCAGAAAATAAATTCAGAGCTATGGATTTGAATGGCTTGCCTAAAACATTAGTAATTTACCTTTTTAAAAATTCTGTTTGTAAATTTCCAAACTCCAAAAACAAAGGGAGCTAAAAATTATAAAAAGTGGCTATAATAATTACATTTTTATTAAAGCCTATTTGTTATAAGTGATATTTTTGGTAGCATTCACTCATTGTGTCTTGCACCTCATGGGAATACATTTTAAATTTAGTTTATCTAATTGTTCCAGTCATCAGATTTCTCATCAGACTTCATGTGCCATCTTCAAGCAGCTTTCTCTAGTCTCCTGGTGACTGAGTGGCCTTCTCACTGGACATTTGCCTTGTTTCTAAACCAAACCGTCTTTGCTAGACTGGCTTCACTAAATTTGTTTTTTTGGTGTTCTGCTTCATTCCTCTTTTATTTTTAAATTGTGATTTTTTTTTTTTTGTACTTGTTGTTTTTCCTTTTGAATAGGAGGTAAGTCATTTCTTAGTCCAGTGAGGTATGTGTTGGGTTGTCGCTGGGGTCTGAGGGGTGGAAGCAAAGTGGAAGTCTGTTTCCTTGAGGGAAATCCTCAAACAGCACAAGGCCCATTAATGGTACTAAGGATGTAGAGTTTGCTTTGCTACTGTGTACACCATGTCCTGATAAACCCGTAAGAGCTACCAGGAAGGGCCCAGGGGCAGCAGTGTTTAGATGCATTATTTGAGGGTAGCTGGATGGGTCTAAAGGGCTCTGAGTGAGCTTCTGGTTTTGTAATGCTTAATAATGACTCCCCAGGAGTGCCTGTTAGGTGCCACATTTGTGCTCAGTGTTTGTAGACAGTATACAGTTTATAAACTCCCCATGAGGTATTAGGAAAAACACCCAGACTTCGCTGGCTAAGTAGCTTAGCTAAGGTCCCACAGCTGGTAAATGTTTGGACCTTGGTCTGACTCCAAGCCAGGACTCAGAGCCACGTGCCTTTTCCTTCGTAAGTTAAATGGTCTAATGTTTTATTAGAAGATTGTTTTCATTCAGCAAATATTTATGAGCATCTGTTCTTTGCTAAGCTTTGCCCTAGGTGCTGGGTACACAAAGAAGAAGATGCAGTTCCTGCCCTTGAGAAACCGTCCGAGGAGGATGGCAGATCCTTGCTTTGCCTCATGGTTTATTAGTTTTGTGCTCGAAAGTGCTATTGGAACACAGAGTGCTTTATTTCACTTCAAAAATCCTCTATTGATTTACTAAATGGTTGATTTTTGACTGGAAAGGAAGTTCAAAGAGAAAAATTCCCACAGAGGAGGTGACCTGTTTTGAAGTGGGTCTGAGAGGAGAAAGAGGAAAGCATTGTAGGGAGAGGGAACGGCCTGAACAAAAGAATAGAAAGAGACAACAGAAGTCTACAGTATGGAGAATGAGTAGAGGCAGAAAAAAGTGGATAGGTGTTCTGGACTGACTCATTCCAGGGCCCTGATGCTTGTGCTGTGTGCTCCCTGCAGGGTTGGTGGTTAACAAACAGAACAAAAGAAAAACTCTTCATATTTAAGATTCACCCAAAACCCCTTATTTTCCATTATTTTCTAGGAAGGCACGCAGGAGCAGAGTTCTGCTCCGGTGTGCATAGTTAACGGCGTATATTACTGGAATGTTTTTTAGTCATTAAGTACATTTGGAAGTTCTGAACTGGCTGGACAGCCTCATTTCCATGGCTGTAAGCTAAGCCTGGGTCCACACTACTCTAGGTTGCCTTCTTTATGTAAACAAAGAGCTATTTTCACACTTCATTCACAAAATGGAAGGCATAAGGCTGGGTGAGGAATGGGGGGAGTGTGATAAAAGGGAAGCAGCTTCCAGGACACTGAATTAGTTTAATGAAGCTGTTACATCGCAAGCAAAGAAAACAGCCTTAACGCTCTTAAGGGAAAGGATTTCAAGTTTTGTGGAAAATCAGTTCCTATAAGGTTACTCTCCATTGAATAACTGTATCATTTCTCAAGTGAAGTTCATTCTGGCCCCTCGTATACAATGCTAGAAATGTTGTGTAGTATTTAAAGATTTGAAATGACTGAGTTCTCTTGGTGGATGTGCTATCTTGATGCTGTGCCATTTTTTTGAAGCTATGCTATTTGTGTTCTAGGAAATCCTTGTTCATGAGTGGATACTATTTTAAGCATTTCAATGTTTGCACAATAGAGATATGTTTCTGTGCTTAAATACGTACAGTTGGCCATTGTACCACCTTTTGAGTCACTACAAAGATCAGAAACCATTAACAACAGAAGTTGGACTTATGTGGTACTTACCTCATGTTGTTTTTGGCACTTATTTTTGCTAGGTATGTATAAAGACATCTGTCTTTTAAACAATCATTTTATTTATCTGTTTTTCCTACTGAGGAATAAATCACAGCTTGTTTCCCTTTCTGCTACATGTATTCATAGTCTAGGGTGATTAGAAATGCAAATTGGGAGTCATTAAAGCTTTATAATTTATTTTTTATGGCACCAGGAGATATTTAGAATCAGTATACTAAGAAGGAACATTTGCTTAAAATGTAAGATGTATGCAGGTTAGAAGAAAGAAGTATTCATTTTCCTTACCAGAAATTTCCTAGTGGATTTTGGGAAAAAAGGGAACATACAAGTGCTCATTTCTGATTTATTATACTTTAAACCTGAGACATGATGATAAGTAGAGTGCAGATTGTTTAAGAACATAGAAAAAACCCTCCTAGTAACTAGTAACACACTAATAACTCTGAGTGTTTTCAAACTGCTCTATGGAAACATACTAAAGATTCTTTCTTACTAGAGTGTGGTTTGCTATTGGATTACACATCCAAAGGCCAGATAAAATTCAGCTGAACTTCTTGTTTAGAAAACAAGGAAAAAATTGGATAATGCTAGTATGAAAAGAATACTTATGTACATCCATAGCCAGAGGTGGCATATCCTGGAGGCAGATCTCTGCTGGAAATATGTTGATGTTGTAGGTAATAAAAGTTATTAGGGAATGCTTCCTCTTCAATAAGCAGCAATGTCTCTGTAACTATGCATTTTGTTCCTGACTTTACTTATTTGTAAACAAAAAGTACACTATTTCTGGGACTTTAAATGAAAATGAATCATCTCTGCTATAAAAGAGACTAGACCTTATAGCATATTACTGTTTTAATAGCTTCAGATGCAGTTGTATATATATTGGAGATATATATGATGGGTTTAATTGTATCTTTGCTTTGTGTTAGTCACTGTAGTCAAAACTGTCTGACTGTTTCTACAAAATGCAGCCATCTAAAAATAGCGGTGTTTCCCAGGTCAGAATCTGGCCAGGATATTGAGAGAGGCTGAGTGTAGGTATCCAACTGATAAATGCTAACCCTTTAAAAAGTGGTTTTTGTTGGTGTTTTCTTGAGAATATTAGCTGTCTTGAGGTTTAAAGCCAGGGTAAAGAATGTAAAATTAGGAATTAAATCATCGCTCTGCTTATTTAAAAAACAACTTTTTCTACATGGTAGAAAATTTATCTTTAATCTGTACTGATAACTTTTAATAGCCATCACTTGGCCACCCCATTAAACTAACTGCCTTAAAATGGTTTCCTTTTAGAACTAACATTTACATCCTAGGAAATCAGTTAGAGTGTCTGGATTTTACATTTCCCTTGCAATCTTTGTTTGCAGTCATTTTCTGAATGGCCAACCTGCCATAGCAAAACACTCAGAGGTGCAAATCTTCTGGAAGAAGTGCAAAGGCCACAAGTTTACTTGGAAAAATGGAAAAATAGGACTTTATTTAATATATCTGCCGAACATTTAAAACTGCATAAAGCACAGGAAATACTTTTGGTGTGTGGGAATGTGTGGTGTTTCAAAACTACAAACATTGTTCTGAAAATTTCCCCGGTAGTGGTGAATTATATGAGACCACGTCCATCTAAGGAAGGCCTGTTTAACTAGCTTGTGGTTCTGGGGCTCATTCAAACACTCTTAAACAAAATAAAGGGAATGGATGTAATAACTTCTTTATGGAAAGGCCATAAAAAAACTACAGGGCCATGTAAACAAATTGGGTCATTTACTAGATGTGTAAGTGATAGATTTGCAGTCCCAATTTAGGGGTGTGTATTATGTTTCATAGGGTGGTGACCATGTCTACCTTGAGAATGGGATTACAAGCTTATTTGTTTGTTTTTGTCTAGTGCTTGGAAACCCACTATTGCCATTTTGTACTGCAGCTTGAAAACATACTGAAACTTTGGAGCATTTACATTTATAACCCTGTTCAACTTTGGAAAATGGCTAGAAACTCATGTGTAAAAAGTTGAATTGACCTGATTTTTGGTAGCACTAGATTCTTTTGAAGGAAAATAAGATGATGGAAATTGAAATTTTCCTTCTGGGCTCAGACATGTCTAAACTAATTGTAAAATAATTGTTCTGGCTCACAAGAGTAGACTCCTAACTACAACTATGTAAAGTAAAAAAATCTAACAACTGTTTTGATGTACAGTTACTGTAACTCTGCCAGTCTTGTAGTAAAACCACTATTATAACCAACCTAGTGTGACATTCGTTTGTCTTACTGGAGAAGTAGGTAATAAGTCCTATCCCAAGTTGTCTTACTTTTTGGAGAGTCACTTTATTGCATTAGGAAATTAATTTACCTTCTCTGAAATTGGGTATGAAGGTTGTGCCAGAATGGTTCAATAAAAGGGAGTTGGGTGGGTGGGAATGTGAAAATGTTGTGCTGCACCTTGGTGGTGATGACTAGTGGTAGTGGAAGCCAGAAATAAATCTGGAAATGAACGTAAGCAAAGGAAACTAAATAATTTTTATGTTGATACCATAACATTTATTCATTCTGTAACGTCTCTCAATCATAGTTGGCTCATTTGCCTTTAAAGGAAGTGATTGTGGAAGAAACCCTTAGTAAAAATCAATGAGCCTTTCTAAGTTTTAAAAACTGATGGCATCATACCACACTGGCAACTTTTAAGTGTTACTGCTGGAAGTTTGGCAGCGGAAATAACTGCTCCAGCTCAGCTCCACAGCCTTAAAAAACAATGGACAATGGTGGACATTATAGTTTCTGTGTAATGTGTGATTTGCTATTTCCTTTTTTTTTTTTTTTTTTTTGAGTAACTTAGGGTTAGGCGGCCTGAAGTCTATGAAGAAACGTAAGACTTGCGTTTAGGCTGGATTCTCTGTGATCTTGCAAACGATTCAGATCTTTGTGGCTTAGGTACTTATTGAACTTTTGTATGTAGTTTTATACTATCTCAGTAAAAACTCTAAGAACTGAGGTGTTTGAAGTGACTCTAGTACCTGCCTGAAACCGTGAGGCATTGTGGAAGACGCAAAGACAAATTAGAGTTAGTCTTGGCCTTCGAGTCAATTATAGTCAAAGAGGGAGATAAACATGCAGCCAGTTATAGTGTAGACCAAAAAGTGATAGTTTTGTGTTTGGTGGGGATTCAAAGAAAGGCAAGGTTATTTACTTCTGAGCTGTTAGCAAAGGCTGAGAAGAGCTGTTAGGGGACAGAGATGTTTTGAATGAAGGTAGGGTAGGATTTTAGGAGTTGGGAACCTGGTGGGTGAATATGCAGAATAAGGAAGTATGGGAAATTCATGAAGTCTAAAGTGCAGTTTGTTCTGACGGAGACCTCAGAGACAGGTTCAGTGGGAAGGTCATTGGAAAGAGGAGGCACAAATGAAAACTGGTGTATTACTTAGGCTTCGGTAAATAGGAGAGTGATTCTTGATGCCTCATTGTAAACTCCTTTATCGGTCCTCCCATCCCAGTTATTCATTCAGGCAGTCACATTATGAATTAAATCTGATTTCTGATGGCGTCTAGTAGATACAGAATGAAGGTTGCTGAACAGTGAAGAATAAAGGTAGAAGGAAAAGGAGATTGCATATGAAGAAATCCCCATGAAGAGGAGGCAGTGAAGGAAAAAAAATGCATTTTTAAGGTAGGTAATGAAGGATGCCAAGGAACAAGAGAAAAGTCACAGAAATTGTCCCACAGTATGAAATAGAACAGAGATTCAAGAAAATGAAGATCCAATGAACAGCCTAGGATTTTTCAAAGTTGACAGAAACAAAAACAAAAACAT
Source organism: Lemur catta (assembly GCF_020740605.2). NCBI lineage: Eukaryota > Metazoa > Chordata > Mammalia > Primates > Lemuridae > Lemur > Lemur catta. Next base: position 78,483,840 of record NC_059132.1, on the reverse strand, counting down.
CGGTGTAATGAGCAGTACAGAAGAAGAGTTATGGAGTAAAGTGAGACATGAAGGTTCTATGAGGGAAGAAGATACTGAAGTGCTTCTAGAATGGAGGGAATGTAAGGAGGGAAACATGTTTTGTTTCTTTGTTTGCTTGTTTTGGGGGTTTGGGAGAGAGCAACAGGAGAGGAAAAGATTAAATATGTAGCAGGAGATAAGACTTCTGGCCTAGAAAGTTCTTGTAAAGTTGCTATTGGAACACAGGTCAAATCACTGCAGAGCCTTAAGCAACATAGCAAATTAATGCAGTAAGAACTGAGCCTACCTGGTAGAGAAGTAGGAATTAAGTTTTGGAGGAAGTGAGCCTTGACCAATTTTTGACCAAGTGAGGGAGTAAGAGGAGATAGATGCAAGGGCGGTGGAGTCGGAAAAGCCCTGTAGTGACATTTTAGTCTAGCTTAATGACGAAAGGAAGCTATAATTACCAAGAGGAAAGAGAAGAAAAATAGATGTTTTTGCTTGGCTAGTCCATTAGAAGGATGATGAGATGCTAAGTTAGGTATATGGAGATGAAGAACTTTAAGAGTGGGGTTGATAGGCAAAGAAGATTCATAAATGAAGTGGCAGAAGTTGAAATCAAATGAAGCAATAAACAATAGTTATCTGGAGGGGAGTGATGTGGAAAAATCCTTGTTAAAAAAATACATACATGTAAATCCTAATTACCAAGGACTTTTAACCAATAAAAAGCTTCAGAGATTAAAAAAAAAAGAACCATGGAAATTCAAATTAAATGACCCCCTTAATGACCCTTCTTTTATCTTTCTGGCTTTGATACCCTTACAAGTGTGCCCTCAGAAACCACAAAGGGTGGGGGGAAACCTGCCACAGGCCGCTTGGGGCCCTGCTATGGAAGCTCTAGTGTCTGTTGCAGGCACTACACAGGTTTGTTGTTGTTGTAACAGCTATTAAAGCCACATAGAAATTTGTAAGGGTGGGTCTAAGTTGTAGCAGTTGTTTGCTGGAGAGAATATACCTTGTTGTGCCTATTCCACACTCTCCAAAGAGGGCTGTTTTATGTGTATATTTGCGGAATAGGGATTACCTGTGCTCCTGTCATGGGGGAGCCTGCTTTATGTTCTTAGAATCACTGGCAACATGTACGTGGAACTGGTCTGTTGAAAAACCATGACCCTTGAGTCATGATTAAAACACAAGTTAATTCCTATTGCTCCTAAAATGTATTGACTGGAGGAAATCTTCCCCTACATCAGGATGAACATTCCTGCAAGATTATGGCTTTTCAACTCATTCTTAAGTGATACAGAGTTCTAGAGAACTAATATAAACACCGTTAAACACTAAAGTGTGATAGCCTTGGATCTCTTTACTCCCTACCCAGTCCTGCTTCCAACTGGAGCCTAGAGTGGGAGAGGAGCTGGGGATGCAGGGGGTAGCATACTTGGTGTGTCCAGTGGATTCAGCATTCACAGAACAGCTCCTGGCCATTTTCCTTGAAAATCTGCCTATGGAAGACAGCTGTCTTAATATCACTTTGATGTCCTGGTACCTGTCTTGTTGGCACCTCAGTTTCATTGGAACATCCAGTTACACATATGCTTAGGGGACTTACTATTTCTCATGGTTTGGTTTACTCTTAGCACTCCAGGTCTGAGAATGTAAATTAAAACTAATAGTTTATTCTGCTCAACTATCATTCCTTTATAGTAATTCAAAATGAATAACATAGTATGGGACAGGCACAGAATTTTTTTCCTTTTTTATTTTAATAGCTTTTTATTTAATAGATTTTTCTTTTTCATTTTAATAGATTTTGGGGGTACAAGTTGAATTCCGTTATATGTATATATTGTATAGTGGTGAAGTCTGGGCTTTAATGTATACATCATCCAAATAGTGTATATTGTACTCCATGGCTAATTTTTCATTCCCTCTCCCCTTTTGTGTTTTCAGAGTCCATTATACCACTCTGTGTGTCCTTGTGTAGCCGTAGTTTAGTTCCCAGGTAGAACTGAGAGCATGCAGCATGGCATTTATTTTTCTGTTCTTGTTCACTTACAATAATGGCCTCCAGTTTCATCCAGTAACAAGCACAAAATTATTGTCAAGCTAATGAGTAAATAACATTTCTATTTTAAGGTAGAATAATTATATTTACATTTGTAATTTCTGTATTCTTCTCACTGTCATTATCCCAGGTCAGGTGCTGGCTACCTAAACTGTGGCAAAAGTATTCTTATTCCTCCTTCTAGGAACCAGGCTTTTCCCATGCCCTCTCACCCCCAGTCGCTCATTTATAGGAGATCAATGTCAGACCGTCTTCCTGCAATGGAGTTCTGGTGTGTCTGCTCCAGTCATGCTTGGATTGGTGCTTCTTAAACTATAATGTATGCATACTAATCACCTTGCTAAAATTCAGATTCTATTCTGATCTAGTAGGTCTGGGGTGGGGTCCAAGAATTTACAATTTAACAGACTCCCAGGTGATGGTGATGCCACTGGACTGAGGGTCAAAATTCTAGTGAGGAGAGTCTACTTTGGTGTTCTAAAAGTCTCTTTCCTGATTCCATGCCATTGCTCTTGTGACTCTTTTAACCAAGAAATCAATCCACTCCCATAAACAACAAGTGCCTTTTGTTCGAATTACTGTGTCATATCATGGAAACAGGTAAAGAAAATATGTGTACTTGATATTCATAATCAGTGTGGTTTGTGATATACTGGACATGTGCTTAAATGCAAAAGAAACCCAAGAATGTTCTACTTCTGGGTCAGGAAAGGTTTATCATGAAGCCATCATTTAAGTTGAGTCTTGCAGGACAAAGAATTCACCAGAAAAGGAAGACAGAGTTGTAAGCAGAAGGCATAGACAACATAAAGTCTATTAAACAATCAAATGTTTTGGTGGGAAATAAGGTTGAAAAAAATTATTGATTAATTGTGAAGGGCCCTGCCTGACATAAGAAGAAGCATGCTTAGATGTTAACTCATAAGATTGTAGGGCAGCACTGAAGGATTTTGGCTGATGGATAATGTACACAGCCTTCTGCATTAGTTACTAATGTTAAGGGCCATGTTTTCCTCTGTTTTCATATTGTTACAACTATAGCAGATCAGTAAATAGTCATAGAATAATAATGTTTGTTTTTTTCTTTTTAATATATTTTTCATATTATTATTTTATCAGCCAGTAGTATTTTTCCCAAGCTTTATCGAGTATAACTAACAAATAAAAACTGAATATATTTACCAGATTCAATGGAATGTTTTGATATATGTATACATTGTGAAATGATCACCCCAAACCAGCTAACTCATCTATCTATCACTTCACGATTATTTTTATTTTTATTTTTTTTAGTAGTGAAAACATTTAAGACCTACTCTCTTAACAAGAAATATACACTTGTCTCTTCGTTTCTTTCATTCCAAAAAAAAAAAAAAGATAGAGACTAGAGAGTCTGGGACGGCCATTTGAAGGCATTTGCAAGAGTTCAGATGTCATATGCTGGGACAATGGCCAGTTAGTGCGTGCGGTGTGGAGTGGAAGGGGATCCACCATCTCTCCTTCACTCTGCATGTTCAAAGTCCACGTGGATTTAAGGCCTTGACTGGTGTCCCCTCCATAAAGCCTTTCCTATTCCTTTCAGTCTGCCGTGTCTGTCTGCTTCAAAATCCTGGAATAGTGCAGAGTTTACCACTTTCTACCTTGGATTCTGATTATATGTGTGTCTTATCTCCCAAAATTTTCAAAGGTCAGAGAATAAAATGTTGAATAATCTTTAGTGGAGTGCCCCATTGGATCGTAGATCTTTTAAGTGAAAGCAGCCCACTTGGACCCGACACAGCCTGTTCTGCTGTAGTGGCATCTGGTGTCATAAGTCATCATTGATGGGCTCTAAGTGAGTCATATGCCTGATTTCACAGCTGAGGGATGCAGCTAATGTCTGGCTTCATTTTGAGGAACTAAAAGGGGATGCGCTGGACAGCCTCAGTGTTTTTGCTTAGACTCAGTAAAATGAATTTACAAAGAACCTGATTGGCAAAATTATAATGATGACTGTTTAGAATGTTATTTCCTCAATAAGAAAAAGAAATGTATCATTTCCAGGAAAATTATTTTTAAAGAGGGAACCTTATGATAAAGTTTTCTTGCAATCACTTTATAGGGAAAGCATGACTATCAAAAGTTTATTTTCAATAATTTTAACTTATTTTTATTTTGAATTATTTCTCCCTTCTGTTCTTCCTTGTTAACCTAAGATATAACTCATGAGCTTTCTTATTTTTAGTTTGGTTTTCTTTTATGCTTTGGGGTTTTCAGATTGACAGCTGTGATTTATCCCCTGGAAGGCAAAAATCTTGAAAAAGTTATTTTTTAAAAAAATCACTCAAACGATATATTTTTTTTTCTTGGAACTAAAGTTGATTTTTTCAGCTCTGATCATATGAGATTATGGACAAGTAGTCCTTAGTCTGGCATGTGGACAAAACAGAAGCAGACCCGGGAGAGAGAGTTCAAAATTCATGGCAGTAAGCACATGTTCAGTATGCCAATATTTATGGTGTCACAACCAAATTAAAACCATAACCGTCTGATATTTACATAAGTATGGTGCCCAGACTGTACAAGTTTGTGCCCATGTTTCCCAGTAAGTTTAAGGCAGTACAAATGTTCAGTACCCCTAGAGACCAAAGTGATTATTTTCACATTCATTTTATTTCTCTCTATGAGGGAGAGTGAATTGTCTTCACTTATAGCCATTTTTGAAGTCAGCCAGAATTAGAAGGAATGGCATTTCTCAGGGATGAAGACGGGCTTTTGTGCTTTCATATGTAATGCAGGCAATTGCATCTTGGTATTCTTAGTTCCTGAGCTGAGGCAAGTTAAATGTATAGAATATTGATAGTGAATGTGGACTGCTTCTTAGACAGATGGCTAAATCTCAGCCTTTCATCTCTTGTGTCTTATGCATGCTCTTAGAGAACCTGGGTTTTCACCACTTTGGAAAAAAACAGATGTACATACTTTTGGTAAGAAGACATATTTTATGTCTTTTTATGGCAACTTTTAAAGTATTACCATCTGGTAAATTTTTAAGAACAGTAAAATTTCAGAAGCATTGTTAGGAGTACATCTTTTTTCTCTGCTTTTACAAGACCAAGAAATCCAGTAATTTAGTTAGAATAACACTATTATATACTTGTACACAATATCAGTGACAAAGATAATGCAGAAACCACAGTGGTATATTGGAAATAGGTTTTGTTTAAAATAGCATATCTCATTTGCTGATGGATCTAACATTTGAATGTGAATGCATTCTTAATGATCATTTTTAAGGGCCTAAATTCTTCCCAGATTCCTTCTGATGCTACCATTAGTTGACTCTCATCTAGAAAACAATTTGGACAGTAACCAGATTGCTAGGTGTCTTCAGTAGGTTGGGTATTTGATTTGGCTCTTTGAGACATGGTCCTATAATTCAGTGTCAAGTGAAAGTTTTTCAAAACAATTGGTGACTGAAAGTGAGGATCTTTTGTGCCAGAAGGGAGGCTTTCTCATTTACAGGATAAAAGAAATTTTTGAAGAGTAACTCCCCTGTGAACAAATGAAGCTTGACTATGTAAATCCTTTTACTTAGGAATAGAATCCAAGGTATTTAAGAAGTCATTTTATTTTTTGAGTTCAGTAATTTAAACATTGTGCTTAGGCTTTTTGTTGGTACTCCAAACATTTTATTATTAAGATTTACCTTGGCTTTTCATAAAAAGACAAAATTTATTATGTTTTCTTTGTAAATAATTGTCTTAAACATAGACAAAAAGAAAAAAAAAAAACCAAAACAAAACCTTTCCGGTACCTTTTTTTCCCCAGACTAATCATTCAGTGGTTTTTATGTTCAAGAATTTGAAAATGATCATAGATTTTTCACTTGTCTTTTTATGTCTAATTCTGGTGCTGAAAATGAAAACAACACAGATTACTGTAATCACTATACACATTACTCAGGGTGGTTAAATCCTGCAAAGATTAATAAACAATACCAAGAAATTTCCTTGGTCATTATTAGAAGGTTGAGGAGGATTACTGGCTATTGCAGTCCATTGATAGATCAGTTTGTTGAGTCTTTAGTGCTAGGAATCTCATTTATCAGGAAATGTCTTAGGCATGGGGAGAATTGGCCTGTGCTATTTACATTCTAGTCTAATTGCTAAAATTGATTTTCACATTTTATATATGACTTAGGTCTTTGTACTGAAATAGATACCAGGTTAAAGAGTAATTCATATCTTAAAACATTAATAGATTTAGTTTTAATACTATCAATTTCTGTGAGAAAAAAATACACTTTCGTTAAAATATTCTGAAAGATTTCTGTTTGATTTCCTATCTAGTGATAAATATTGATAACTGCCTCAGTGACTTAATGACAACAAATAAATATTACATTTTCTGAGAAACTTGGTGGTATCGTTGTATGTCTTTGTATAATGCCTAACCTATAATTTAGGCTAACTCCATTATTATTTTGTGACTTGAAATTCTTTATTTCTGACTCTTTGATGACTCCTCTGTTTAAGTGGAAAGAGTAAGTACATAGTATCAGATATTTAGCAAAAACTCCAGAAAAAAATATTTGCTTATTTGAAACACCCAGTATTTTTAAATCCAGCAGATTCATCCCTTTGCCTAGATATATTGTGTCTTATGCTATAAACAGGACATATTTTGTTTCATTTCCATGTACTTATTAAAACAGGTTATACCCCAAATAAGATAATATGACTAACAGTTGTCACTGTACTAATTTTTAGGAAGGAAGCCTGAAGCAGAAGAATATTCCTGGGGGAAGATTTTTTTTTCCCTGTCTGTTTAGGCATTCACTGTCAGTTTCTTTGCCCCTAAAATTTATGCTTGAAATGGCCTAGAGTTTTTTAATGGGAAGCATACTGGGGGCTGAGTGTATCTGTGGATTTAGGAGAGACTTAATTTGACCACTTGTGCAATGAGTCTTCAATAGAAAGCGAGGATTTTAACCTTTCCAACCAGATAGATTGGATCTCCAGGCTCAGATTTTGGCTAAATTAAGAAGGACCTTTCTATGGCTAGAATAGTATCACAAAACAAAGACTGGCTCTGGAATAGAGGCAGGGGGTGGCTTTATTTCACTGTTATATATCATTTGAATTATATTTGATAGATTAGTATCATGACTTTGAACGTGAAACCACTCAGGAGTCCTGGTTAGTTTCTGCCCTGTGTGTGGCAGTCTCATAGGGGAAAACTGCCCTGTCAACAGATTGTTTTAGTAAGAAGCAAAACTATTAAGAACCCCATGGTCTGTTAATTACAACTTGCATGGTTAATAGTAATTTCAAAATTAAAAAAAAATATCTGGTGCTGGCATATTCACAAGCAACCACATACAAATATACAAACATGTCTTTTGTGCATTCGCTTTAAACTATTTGCCTATATTGATTATAAATGGGAATGAAACCTCACATTGAAATCTAATTTAATAAATGTAGCAATAAGCTATGTTGCTTTATACTTTTATGGAAGAAAACATTGTCGTATAAAGTCGCTGGAATGTAAGATCTATGAAACCTAAGATTTTTGTTGCTATTGTTATTGGAGGTTTATTTATTTTTCCATTTTCACTGTTTTATCTTTGGTACCTAGAACCTTGCCTGACAGGCAGTAAGTGCTCAAACATTATTTGTTTAATGAAAAAATAGTGTTGTTAAAAGCTTCTCCTCCTAGAGATGAAATACAGTGAGATGAAAGAAGAGAAGTATATACTTTCCTTCCTCCCTGTTTAAAATATAAACCATGTGTATCCATAGTGCATAGATCAGGGCATCATAACCACTCAGAAATTGAAAGAATAAGTGAATTTTTACAGCTATAAAAATGTGAGCTGCTGATTTTACTTGTTGTAACATATCAGTTGGTGTTTTTATTTTAATATTTTTCCAATTTCTGTCATTTTTCATTATTTATTTCAAAAATTTATAGTTATCAAGCAATTCAACAATTATAAACATTCTTTCAAATTGCTTATTGAGCCATAGAGGAGGGAAAAAAAAAAAAAGCTGTTCCTCTATCTTTTAGATTTAGTAGTTGGGGCCTGCAAATTAAAGTGGCAGAAAACAGAATAACAAGAGAAAAGGCGTAAGAATTTTATTAGTATTTGAAATTTTACGTGATAGAAAGGAAGTGAAAACTGAAAAAAAGCAGTTAGACCTGGGGTTTTATATACCATTTTAACACAGGAAAATAAATTGTGGAGAAGAGACTAGACAAAGGAAAGGGGGTTTAGGTTTCTAGGGCTGATAAATTTTGGGAAAGTGACTAGGACAAATGTGGGGGAAACTGATGTTAGATAAGGGTTATTTTAATAAAGTCTATACAGACTCATCTCAGTGCCTGCTCTTTGTCTCTGGTGATGAGGATGCTTTCCTCATGCTGGTATGAAAAAGGAGAATTTATGTCTCCTCCACAAAAGGAAATTTATGCCCCACTATTAGGCAGATAAGCAGAGAACAGAGAACTTATTCCTATATCTGTTGATTATCAATTGTCTTCAGCTCAAAATAATCATTATGCCAAAGTGGCACATTTTAGGGTATCACATTCTAGACCCCTTCATAACCATTTAAATTTTTCACTTTTTCTAATAGTGTATGTGACCTACAGAAAGGGTCATAGGTAGTGCTGGTGGTGGTTGGACATGCTTGTGCTTGTGTATCTCTGAGTAAAGCTACTTTCATTTCTTTTACGCTTTTTGCTTCTCTTCCTGAAGGTAAAGCTGAAAGTTATAAATACTATGTCATCCATTTCTTAATAGCTTCTGCCAGTACTGACCCTGCCTCATTTCAGATGTGTCCTCAAACACAGGGGTATAGAAGGGAAGAGGCAAGGAGAAGCAGTTCTATTTTCCCATTTGCACAGTCCTTGATTTCCATAGAAAGCCAAAGGTCATTCTAGTAATACACAGTTAGGAAATGTGAAGTGTTATGACTCATTTTATCTTGGCTTTGCACAGTATAGAAAATTTCTTGGCTAGGAAGGAATTCCTTTTCAAACTGCCAATCCTCCCCAAACAATTCTCCACCCTCTGAATAGGTAGTTCTGTCTTTTCACAGACATTCTTCAGGGCTTAGCTGCTGTGTAACCTCCTAACCCCTCATTAATAATTTCCTGAAGCCAGTTTGTTATAAAGAAACATTGCAGCACCGACAGTGGGTGTATGTGAGAGAGAGCGAGCATGCGCGCATGGGTGCGTGTGTGTGTGTGTGTGTGTGTGTGTGTGTGTGTGTATGTGTGTGTGTGTGAAATTATCCTTTAATGACCAGCTGGAATGGTATTGATGCTCTGAATGGAAAAAACAAGTGAGCATTAGATTCTTTCCCCATTAGTTTGCGTGTTAATCAAGATGTCCCCCTTAGGCAGAAGGTACTATAATAAATGCTTTTTAACTTTTGTCCATTATTCAAATTAAATGGCTCATTTTCCATATTATACACACATTTAAACAGTTTGAGTATTTAAAGGAATAATCATGAATCTTTCAAAGGCTTCTTAATATTAGAAGACCAATGAGTAAATTTATCTCTTTCTTGGTTCTTAACAAAAGAGGTTCTCTGTCTTTTCTTGAAGAAATTGCCAAGGAACTGGGTGTGTTCAGAGATGGACATTTGGGCTTCCGCTCTTCTACACTGTAATCCTTTCTCACCTTTCTCACATTTCAGCTATACATGCCATCAGTGGATGTAACACTGGGCTCGTGGCTGGCCAGTAGAGCCATAAACCTCCCATGGGAAATGCTGTGAATTATGCAGAGCTGTCATTACTCACGGGACATGGGGCAGTGATCAAAATGCTGCCTCTCTGCGGAAGAATACTCACACTGTAATGTTACGTGAAAAAACAGTGCGGAATTAGGATTTTAAATATTTTTATGTATGTCTCCATAAACATTTCTCTGCATGTAGAAGGATTAGAGTGAAATATTCTAAAATACTGTTAGTATTTCTTCTACAAGGGCTATAGGGAAGCAGTGAAGGTGTTGATATTTTCCTTCTTAAAAGACATTTAGTATTTCCTACATTTTCTCTAGTGAGCTTATATCACTACTGCATTAGAAACAATGCTCTGCTAATTTCTTAAGCCTAATTTAAACAAGAGGGTTGGGGAGAGCAAACACAAACAGCATTTTATTTTATTGTTAAAGAAAGCTCCTAAAATACAAAGACCTGTTTTTAGAAGCCTAGGAGATACATTCGTCAAGGTGGTCTAGGGTTAAGATTTAAAGTTGGCTCTTAATTTTATCCCAGAGGCTAGATGTGGATACAGTCAAAGCAACCAGGCGGTTGCAGCAGTCGGGGCAGGAGAACCATCACAACAATTATCTATGTTGTTTTTGGCACTTTACAAATGTTGTTTTCACAAGACCTCAGAGTTTTGTCTGGGAAGAAAGAAGATAGCTGCCAACATTTGGCACCATATGGGGTTTTCTCCTTTCTCTCTCTTTTTTTAAAGCTTAGTGTGTAGTCTGTACATCCGCTCTTAAGTCTTAAAAATCAAGAAAATATTGTGGGTTTTTTTCAGGGTGGGTATACTTGTTGGAAATATCTGGAACGTGCCATTGGGTTGCACACCATGGGCTTCGTTTATACGCAAGTGTGTGAGATAAAAACCATGAAAAAAAATACCCTGCCTTTGCAGCTGCATGGTATATAGCACACCATCCAAGGTCTGTATTGGCTGTATCTATTCCCACTAGTCACATTTATTGAGACTAGCAGATTGAGAAGCCATAAATTAATTTGCCTTTTTCAATACAATATATCCATCACATGCACCCAGCACCTGTCCCTTACTGAAATCGGGCAGTTTCTGATTTCATTGCTACTTCGCTTTGACCCTGAGGCTGTGTGCTCACACACTCTGCCGTATCTGCCGATTGTGCACATCTGTATTGTGACTGCCTTTTAGGAGATCAAGAATCAAAGTTGCTTTAAACTCTAGATGTCATATATGTAGAAAATTTTGCCTGAAGGAATACCATTCATCTTTAGAAGAAACACTACATTTGGTGTTTATGACACTAAACTGAACTAAAGGTTGAGTTTAAGGAATGGAAAAAGAGGCTGATAGTGCTGATTTCATTTCTTTTGCCTGTGACTGCAATTATACCTCAACTAAGGCAGTTATTTTGGGATGTCACCTCTCATTAATTTGTCTATGCATAAGTTAAGAAACAAGCAACAAATAATTAAACAAAGGTAACAAAAGCTACACAAATGTTTTATTTCCCGAATCTAATTTTTTCATATTGGCCCTTATCTTTCAGTGCCATGCCTTCATTTTGGTGTTTATATATTATAATTCCATGTTTCAAGTGAAAACTGCTGTCTGCAGAGTCTAGTGCATTGACTCCATTGACTAAGCCATATCAGGGGAGAACTTTAAATTAAGACAGTTTTGCAGAGGGAAATAAATTTGAAGTTTTGGGTAGGGAAATGAGTGCCCAAGCAAGGCTCCGTGTAACCTGTCAGGGGTCCATGCACCGCCAGGTTGCGGAGCCGCAGCTGTGCATATAGACAGATCCTTAATGAAGGATCTCCAGTCAGGGGCTTGTGTGTTGTCCTGCTGTTTCTTTTCCCTCTTTGGTCTTTTGTGGTGTTTACTTCTTAGTGGCTAGGGTCCCAGGAGATCAGAGGGCGATCTCTTTGGTCCATTCTGGTGACCTCCTTTCCTTATGTCATCTAAGATTTGTAATGTTGACTCATTAGCCCTCCGCCACTAGGGTGTCTGAGTGGAGAGAGACCCACTGCTGCTTCCAGCCTTCTCATCACTGAAGCTGAGATGATTCTCCTCCTTTATCTTCTTCACCGGAGTAAACTCAAAGATGTCTTTTTGTTGCTCTTGTTCTGGAAATTTTCAGGGTTAAGAAAGTCGTTAAAAGTACTGAAAACATGCAGTGGGAGTGATTTAGATATCGTCTTGCCTAGCCCTCCCCTTCTTGAATAAATGAGGTCATTTTCTGCAAGGTGAAGTCATTTTCTTAGTCATGTATTTTGTTGGCAGCAGGATTAGAACAGGGTTCTGACTCTCAGTCCTGGTCTCTGTCTGCCTCATCGTGACATGCCTTTCAGTTCCTGTGGTCTCGATGGTAAACATTAATTGGTGAACTCTTGAGAACAGACAGTAGCTCCTCCTTCAGTGACCCTGGCAAATTTGAGCTCACTGTTGCCTCAGAAAAGGGAGTTGTTGTTTAAAAAATATATATAATTTCTAATGCCATGCTTATTAAATAAATAATACCAAGGCCATTTTTCATCACAGAGGTAAAAAGCCTCGCTCTAACGTACTTGGTAATAATTTTCATTGATAAATAAATGAAATCATCTTGGGTGAAATATTGTATAGTATACATCAAAATGGGTTGGTCTCTTTTTGCCTGCTCTATACATGTTGTATTTCTGGGTAGTTTGTTTACCATATGCTGTGAAACTAGAGCTGTTTTTTTGCATCAATCTGATCACATATTCCATATTCTAGATGGTAGATAAGGAAATATTTTAGCATTTTACCATAAATTTCTTGACTTTTAAAATTGTTTCCTCTATATCATTTGTGCCAGTTGTGAATAATATTAATAAGTAGTACTTCTGCGGGACTCACAGTACCCCTTTTGCCTATTCCTTAGGTTGTTTTTAATAATTAAGACATACCTACTTTCATTCATTTTTTTCATAAATATAATAGATGTTATGTAGTTTACAAGAAGAAAAATCAAGGCTAAAGTATCCTGTTGTTGGAATGATAACTACTGCCAAACTGACTATGGGAAGAGGATGGAAAAAGAATTTTAATTTCTTAGTTTTCAGTAGTTGATTTGGATAAGATGTGATCAGTTCCTGGCAGCAAAAGGCTGAAGTCCTCTGACAATGAGCCCAGTGATTCAGGAGTCATATTGAGCTCATGAGTGAATATTGTAATAGAGTAAGTGAGTGGTACAATATTGGATATTTTTCAGAGAGAATTGAAACTTAACTACTGAGTATGTATGGTCATTAAAATTCCCAAGGTGCTTTTTGCAAGATTATGAGTTTTTAGCCAGCATCCTGACCACATGAGTAATTGCTCTGCCAATCGCTCCTGCAATTTCATTTGTACAAGGTCATCGCATCCACTTCCCGAGATAAACTGTCACATTAATGCAGAGTGGCCTCTTTGACTGAGAGAGAGTGATCTCTTTAATTAACAAATTCATTTGCCCATCCTTGCTTTGGGGAAAGAGATAGTAGTTGTTTAGCATCTATAAATTGGAGCTATTTCTTTTTCTTATAAATCTTTGATTTCTAATTTAGATTGTGGTCCAGAAGAAAGCATATTACTGTTGTAAGTTTTCTGTACTGGTTTTATATACACACACAAACACACACACATATATATTTCTTTTTTTTTTTTTTTGAGGCAGAGTCTCACTTTGTTGCCCAGGCTAGAGTGCCGTGGCGTCAGCCTAGCTCACAGCAACCTCAAACTCCTGGGCTTAAGCGATCCTACTGCCTCGGCCTCCCGAGTAGCTGGGACTACAGGCATGCGCCACCATGCCCGGCTAATTTTTTCTATATATATTTTTAGTTGTCCAGATAATTTTTATTTCTATTTTTAGTAGAGACGGGGTCTCGCTCTGGCTGATCTCGAACTCCTGACCTCGAGCGATCCACCCGCCTCGGCCTCCCAGAGGGCTAGGATTACAGGCATGAGCCACCACATCCGGCCTATATTTCTGTATTTGAAATATTAGTAGATGTCTATAAAACTTGCTATTCATTATTCTTTTGACAGCTGTTTATTGTGCATTTATGACATATGCAGAAAGATACTAGGCACAGATGATACAGCAATGAACAGAATGTACGAAACCTCTGGTCTCCTGGAGTTCACATTCTAGTGAAGGGAGAAAAATGATGAACAACATACATAAATAAACTATTGGTATGGTAGAAAATGATCAGTGCTTTGTATTGAGGGTTAGGGAATGTGGGGTAGAGGACATTATTGCACTTTGAAATGGGTCACAGAGGGCTTCCTCAGAAGGCGACTTTGGGCATAGATCTGTGGAGATGGCTGAGAAGGCCTTTACAGGCAGGGCCATCGGGAGAGGCACAGGCCTGGGATAGTAGGGCCTGGCCTGGCAGAATTGAGGAACAGCAGGGAGGTAGTGGCCTAGGGAGGGGTGGGCAGATGAAGGATGAATTTTATATAGGGATTATTATTTCTGCTGGGTTGAGAATACACTGTATTGGGAGCAAGTGAGCGCATCCCATAATGGTGACTTACCCCAGAAAGAAGTAGGTAAGTGCAGGTTTTGGATATATTCTGAAATGGGAGCTGTTGGCATTTGCTGACAGACTAGAACTTAGGAGTTGAGAATGGATGGTAAAGGGCAAGCCTGCAGCTGCCAGCCATGGGTCTTGACAGGCCTCTCTGTTTTTGTTTTAAAAGTCTTCAGGCTACTTGTTAATTGCCCCAGCTTGGTAATAGTGGACACGTGAATTGATCGTGACAGTGGAAGAGTGTAAGAGATATGAGTTGGTGATGGATTTTATTTTTCATTCTTAATCATGATAAGCGATCAGTGCATGTGAGTAGATCAGTTGATGAGAAGGAAGCAAATGTTGTATTGATTTGGAAGAATGTTTCCAACTGCCTGGCCAAGTGGAAGATTGGCTTTTTTTTTTTTTTTAAATAGAGGCAACTTGTACCAGAATGAAGAATTCCATTTAATAATAAACATAGTCAACACTTATCAAGTACTTACTATCTACTAGACATGTATTTAAGCACTTTACATATATTAATCCTTTTAATGCTCACAAAAAAACCTTTGAAGAAAATTACTAGTATTATCCCCAATCTAAGGAGAATGTCAGCCACTTGGCCAAGGTCAAGTGCCTGAGCAGGGGTTTCAACAAAGGCAGTCTGGGTCCAGGGCTCATGCCCTTAATCATTACAGTATAGTGCCTCTAACAGCCACTTTAATTTGTTGGACCTAAAGCTCTAATTTGGTTAGGTGCTAAGCAGACATGCTTGGTTTACAGTTTCATTTCTTAAATGCAGACAAGTCAGCGAAGGTTCTTAAATACACTGCAGTTTATTCTTACTAACACTACATATTTGTTTTAAAGGAAAGCCTGGGCATTTAGGATAAGAATACAGAATGAAGGAAAAGGCAGAGTGCGAAAATATGGTTTAGTGAATCCTGGACCTGGGTTTAAATCCTGGTTTACCCACTTCTTAGTGACATGATCTTGACTCCATTACTTAACCGTTCTGAATGCTTAATTCCCTAATTTGTAAAATTTAAAAGTTAAAAATTGCCTCACTGGGACTCCTAGCAAAATGCCTGGGCTGTGTAATAGATTTTAGTTTCTCTGCCCATCTTCCTGATTAGGCAGACTGAAAATGAATATGCAGGTTTGTAAAAACAAATGGGATAGAATGAAAAATGAATTTTGATGCAGAGAGGCCAACAAAAGACTCCCATGGAGCTTCCTAGGAAAACATGAAAGAGATAATTTGTGTTCATTTCCTTAGATTTGTGCTTGTCAGATTTGATTGTTCATTTGAATCCTCCTGGATCTTGTTAAAATGCAGAGTCTGTGTTAGTCGGCTTGGGGTGGGGCCTGAGACGCTGCATTTCTAACAAGCTGATGTGATGCTGCCACTGCTGGTCTGTGGACCACACTTTGGTTAGCAAGGACTTACCAAAATGGATTTATGAAGCTGTACCATGGGAAGTTAGTGTGAATAATACTGAGGTCAATATCAGTAAAACATTCTCAAAGAGCTTCTCAGAGATGAAATGAGCTACATCATACGTATTAATTCCCTGCCCAAAGCTATATATGAGCCATTTCTGACCTGTGCTATTGATATGTCAGATACACTAGGGATTGAACCAGGCTTTTAGTTCTCTTACTCATTAGTAGGAGTTAACCTTAAATAGAAGTGGGTAGAACATGTAAGCATTACTGGTTATATAGGTTCCTGGACTGTGAGACCACCATGCACAGACGTTTTGGAGGGAATTCACTCACTGAAAAGATAATCAGATTAGATCACTGCTAATGTTCATTTTAACCTTGTGATAGGACTTTAAGTCAAGCACTCTCTAGCCGAGAGCGATAATCTGAGATCTGTTTGGTGTCTCTCTAACGCATATTACTAAACAGAAATCTCAGAATCCCCTAAGAGTTTTAAATAGAAGTTAGTCATTGTATTCAAGTCTCTCATATGCATTTGATTACTCTCTGATCACAATATTTTCATATCATAATTATACACACACATCCAGTAATGTATACCTCCCTTATGCAGTTCCTTTAATTTATTGTTAGCAGTATATATATATATATATATATACACATACACATACATACATATATATATATATATAGGTCTGTTTTAAGTCACAAGGATTTGTGCACTTATTGTTTCTCAGAAGTTTTAAAAATTTAGTCTTGCAAGTTACTAAGAAATGTAAATGGATAAGGCATTGTTATTCGCTACAAATACATTCTTTTTTCCTCAATTTTCACACAGTTGTAATGTTACTAGGAGAAAAGTGTCTATTTATGGGAAATGTGTTTTCCCTCCTGTTGAACCTTAAAGGATTATTTTCAAGTATTTCTAGGGCTGCCACCTGTTAAATTCCATGCTTTGTAGATTTTTTTTTATCATGAAAGAAGATAAGTTAGAAAAATAAATTGCATTAGATGTTGGGAAAATGTCATAGACTTTTTGAATCTTGTTTGCATTGCGCTCTTGGCCCTCCTGTTCTGGCCAGCCTTCAGGAGTGCCTGTGAGCACAAAGGAATGGCATGTATTTATACTTGTGTAAATAAGAGCCTGTATACTTTCCACTGAGAACATGCAGGCGGCCCTTTTATGGTCAACAAGGGGTTTTCCCTTTGGCCGTTAGGCAGATGGCAGAGCTACGAGCTCAAGAGTATATTTTTGATACCATCCATAGGAATGGTTTCACAGTCTGGCTCCCTTTTATAAAATCTTAGAAATGGTTTTGTTATACTTGCCTTTATTCACGAATAGATCATCCAGGAACTTATGGAGGATTTTATGTAAAAAGTCAAAAGTTCTGTTTTTTTTTTAAGCTACCTCTGTTCCTGTTCAATTTTTAGTGTATTAATAAGCTCCTCTTGCAAAATAATTTGTTATTTTGATCACAGATTTCACTATGTTCAGAATCATCAGTGTTCTTTCAAAAAATATATGGTATCTTATTTTATCAATTAAGTGACTTTAAATTTTGTCTTTGAGGAAGTGCCTTGTGCATTCATACACCCAAAGAAATTATCCCTCAGATTCAAAGGTATAGGAAGAGTATTGGGTTGGTAGTTTTAGGAAAAAGCATTGAGCAAACACATTATTTGGTATTTGCTTTTGCTTTGACATTATTTTTTAACAGCAAATAATATTAACATTGACTATAACAACATTATTTTAAAACTGATACATTCTAGAAAATGATAAGCTTCATAATAAACCACTTTCTTTCTCTCAGTGCAATGGTTGGATGTCCAGCTCTAAATTGAAAGTTCTTTCTAGAACTACAGAGTAGAGTTTACTGAGAGGCATTAACTTTTCATGGCTCTTGTCCCCTCATTCTGTGCATTTTCTCATTTGTAAGGGAATGCTTCTTTTTTAATCTTTTTCTACAGGTTGTTTAACTGCTTGGAAAAGATTTTAAATATCATTACTTGTAAATTGTAGACATTACTAAAGAAAAGCCTCCCCCATTATCTTTCACTCACCACATTGATCTCTACCCATCCCTTCAGATCCCAGCTCAGTAATTGCTGCATCAGTGTGGCCTTCGTTATTAATTTGCAGTCAGTCTACAAATACTTACTGAGCATCAACTATGTGTTAAGCCACTGGTCCTCAATCTTTTTGGTTACAAGACCCCGTTACACTTGTGAAGACTATTGAAGATGCCATGGAGCTTTTGTTGGCATGGATTACATGTATTGATAGTTACCATATTAGAAATTAAAACTAAGGAAGTTAAACATAATTATTTATTAATTCATTTAGAAATGGCCGTGATAAACATTTACATATTTTATGAAAAAATAGTTATATTTTCCAGAGCAAAAATAATTAGTGAGTATACAGGGACTGTTTTATAGTTTTTGAAAATCTCTTTAGTGTGTGGGTGACTAGAAAGCTGAAATCTCACGTAGGCTTCTGCATTCAGTGATATCACTCATTAGGTAACCTCTGGAAAACTTGACTGTACGCTTAAAAGGAAAACGGGAGTATACAGGGCAAAAAAAACAACAACAAGAGAACAAAAACAACACCCTAAGTATTATTATGAAAATACTGTTGATCTCACAGACCCCCACAAGGGTAGTCTAGACAGACAGACAGAGGTTCCTTGAATGCACTTTGAGAACCTTAGGCTGTGGTTATAGGTCAGTGCACAGAGAGAAACAGATCCCTTCCTTTGAAGACAAGTGTTTACTCTAATAATACTAAGCAATTTTCCTTTTTAACATTTTAATTCTCTCATTGCAAAGTAGTCTCCAAAAAAGGCAGGGAGTTATTTTTGAAGCTTATTGTTTTATTTTTCTGATTACATTATTAAACATTTATTGAGTAAATGGATAAAAATCAACTGTTCAGAGTGTTGAATATATATACTTTCTGATCTTATATATAGGGTATTTACTAGCATAGACAAGATTCTAAAATTTTATGGAAGATTGGGTTAAGTCTCTCTGGATTAAGTGCTATAATTTTTGAACGTTTTCAGGATACTTAGAAATATACACTAAAGTACTTAGGAAGGAAAAGCTATTCTGAAATGGGAAAACAATTGATTTGATGTAATAATTAGGTGATTTCCTTTATGATTCCTTGACTGTAAATGAGTAGTTTGATTCTTTAAATATGTATTTTTAGTAATTCACATTATTCAGCAATAGAAAGGCCTCTCATGTGAATAATCTATTCAAATTATTGCTAATTGCTTCAGATATGGAGACGAAATAAGAAAACCAGTTCTTTATTCTTTGCATGTAATTGTAGGTAGGGGACAGTGTTTTTGGAAAGTAGCATTGCATAGCAACTGCAATTGTTTACCAGTTTCTGTGACTTCCTTTCCAGTAAGTCCTCATTAACTTTATATGCTAGAGACCCAAGTAGTTTTATTTCCATCTTTTTTCTCCTTTCTGTCAACATGAAGTTGGTATCAATGTTAACAGTTTTATGTTATATGGGTTATATTTTAGGAGTAAAGCTTGTAAAGGAAGGATCAGAGTTAGGAATCATTGACTACTTCTTTAAAGGATGCGTTACTTTTATTTCTTCTGAGGACACATTGATGTCTTAACATGTTTTTAAAAGGCATTTTATTTAAAGAAGCTGCAATTTAAATATATGATGATAAAAAACATTTTCTGTATATATTCCACTTGACTCATTATACAAGTCTGACATGAACTCCCTATTGCCATTTAAATGAAACATATGTGTTTTCTTATATATAAGATTTGTGTAGACTCATCACTTCAAGCCCTCTTTTATGAGCTTAATTTTACTTCTTAGATTTATGGGAGAAAATCCAGTAAGTGAGAACAAGGCCTTGCTGATTACAGGATTTTCTTTCACATAGGGTTCAACTTGCTTGTTATTTCTTGTTTCTGTGTCTGACTCACTGTGCTATTTTTCTAGTGAATTCACATTGTTCATGATGTCAATATTAGCAGTTTATGCACATATTATTGTATAATGCAATTTAATATAATATTGGGAACCAGAGAAAAACAACATTAAGGTGGTGATGTAGTAACTATAGTATGTCTTTGGGCAGGGCAAGGGTGTGGCTTGGCATACCTTTAAGCCTAAAAAATAATTATATGTAAATTAAATATCCAAAGGTCTTTAGCAAATTAATAATGTAGGCCTACACCTTATTCATCCAAAGGCTGAGAGAGAAGCCATTATATTATTAGGGTAAGTTAACGGGCAGCACTGACTCACAAATCCCAAATCCCAAGACAGGTTGTATTCTGTATTGGTTTTGACATCTATTTAATAGGAATTCTATTTAATAGGAATGCAGTTTTTACTTCCAAATAAATTTGATTTAAAAATTTAAAATTATTGTACCTATTCTAGAATCTAGATTATTTTCTTAAATACTGAAAAATGTCAGATAATCTATTCTGGCATTATTAATAGTTTATTTATATTATAATTTTGTTATGCCATTATATAAATAGTACATTCATTAAGAAAGTATCAAATATATAGATAATTTTTAGATTTTTTTCTTTTGAATAAAAATGCCTAAAATTCACTGCAAATAACCATTTTACCTTATAAGGTATAATTCTTCTAATCTTTTCAAACCTGATATGCAAATTTCATATATTAAAAAAGTATATTAATGTTAAGTCTATTATTAAAATTAAGAGTTTTCACTCCCTGGTTTTGTATGTCTTTCATTTCTTCATTATTCTCTAAAGAACTTTATCTTAAGGCAATTTCAATTTTTTTTTCTCCTCCAGGAGTAAAATTGCTAGTGAAAGAAATTTACCTTTCAACAAAATATTAGCAATTGTTTGGTACTGGTAAACTCAGGAAATTATTCAGAGATTTTCAGACACTTTAAAAATATTTTTTCTACCATGCTCGGATAGGTGAATATGCCTTTCTTATTTTTTATTATTTAAATAATTTTTTGGATTCTTTACTTTAGGTTTCATTGTGGTGGTATGCAGAAGAAATACTTCATGTTAAGTTTGCAGTGGAAAGGCAATAGCGTTTTATAAAGCTCATAATAGAACTTATGGACTCTAGTTCTTGAAAAGTATGATTCACATGCTTTAAATGATGATGTTTCTAAGATCACCTGATTGACCCAGTTCTCTTATGATAACCTTTTCTTTGGAAATGCTTCTATGACGACGACTTCAATAACCATTTGGAAATAATTTCCAAATCTCTATTTTCAGTACATACTTTGCTTTTGTTGTTCAGACTCATGTATCCACATGCCTGCTGGTCATATCTATGTGAATGTTCCCTTGTTACCTCAATTTTGACATGCTCAAAACTAATCTTATTTTTCAGCACCCAAATGTAATACCTTTCATGAATTCCATTGCACAGGGCATTCTGTTTTTCCCCAAATTGTTCATTCAGAAATCTGCATCTCTCTTTCTTCTTCTCCATCCCTGTTTGCAAATGTTTTCTTTCCAAGGTCTGTTGTTTCTGCTTCCTAGATGTATCTTAAACATTCCTTTCAGTCCCCTCTGCTGCTTAGTTTTAAGACAATATTATAGTATTTGCAGATTACTGCAGTAACCTCTAATTTAATTGTCACTCTTCTTCTGTTCATATAGTCCATCCCATACATCAACACTGCTGCCAGAAATGCCAGTCTCTTAAAATTCCTTCATAGCTCAGCTTTGCCTTTTGGATAAATCCAAGTTCCTTAGCATGGGCCTTCAAATCTTTCAGTTTTTCCCAATTGCCTTTTTCCAGAATCTTCTCACCCTCCACCTCTTATTTATCTCATGATCTAAGATACTACATGGAAAGGAGCAAAAAGCTGAGGGGTGGCATTGATAGGTCAAAGAGAAAGGGTGGAAACTGTTAATGTATTTTTTTAAAAGACAAAACAAGTCATTTTTTAGACCAATGAATTGTATTAGTTCCTTCCCTCCCTTAGGTAGGAATGAATTGAGGGATGGAGGTTGTGGGGATGAGAGAGACCTGAAGTGTGGAAATTCTCTTCTGAGGGTTTCTATTCTGAATCATTCTTTAGATGCAGTCAAGGCTTGAGGTTAAATACTCTCAAGGGAAATAATTTCCAACCCAGACAACCTAAAGACGGATACATTTTGAAACCCAGCCTACGGAGATGTTGGGCATATATAGGTTTCACTAAAAGACGTATCAGACTGTGATAGATAGAAAGTCATATAGCTAGCGAATAGCAAGGCATTTTTATTTTTAGTATTATTTGACACCAGCCAAAGAGAGTGGTAATTTACATTTTAATATTGATCTCCAATGACCACAATAGGAAAAGGAAAGACAGTGATTTGTAATTACACCTTTGATGTATTTCCATTCCAGCAATTATCAGTTTGTATTTTAATGTTTTATAATGTATGTACTTGACATTTTAATTTCCTTGGGACAATGACCTTTTAAAATTTTATATTCACATTCTTTAACATAAGATATACCATATACAGTCTATTCTTGTTTCACGGTAACTATGGTCTATGAAGTGGTCACAAATACTGAATTACTGAGCATGAAATATTGCTCCTGTGGCTTTTATGGGATTGTGTCTCTATGAGCCCCTGGTTACAATATTTTTGTCAATTGATCAATACATAACCTTGTTTTATGTGTATTTCTGCTTAAGGACACTATTTAATACAATCATGTGCTGCACAGTGATGTTTTTGGCCAATGACAGACTGCGTATACAATGATGGTCCTATACCAGTATAATGGAGTTGAAAAATTCCTATTGCCTGGTGATGTAGCCTTTACAGCGTAGCATAAAACATTACTTATGTGTTTGTGGTGATGCTGGTGTAAACGATCCTACTGCACTGCCAATCCTGCCAGTCCTATAAAAGTGTAGCAAGTGCAATTATGTATATACCTGATAATAAATGACTATGATACTGGCTTATGTGTTTACTATATTATGCTTTTGATAGTTATTGTAGAGTTTACTCCTTCTACTTATATTAACAAAAAAGTTAACTGTGAAACAGCCTCAGGCAGGGCCGTCAGGAGATATTCCGGAAAAAGGCATTGTTATCACAGGAGATGACAGCTCTATGCCTGTCATTGCCCCTGAACACTTTCCAGTGGGGCAAGATGTGGAGGTGGAAGACAGTGATATTGACAATCCTGACTCTGTGCAGGCCTAGGCTTGTGTGTGTGTTTGTGTCTCAGTTTTTAACAACAACAACAAAAAAAATTTTAAAGTTAAAAAAAGCCCAATTTTAAAAATAGAAAAAAAGCTTATGGAATATGTGTATAAAAAATGCAATGTTTTTGTACAGCTGTAAAATGTATTTATGTTTTAAGCTAAGTATTATTACCAAAGAGTCACATAGTTAAAAAAAATTTAAAAAGTTTATGAGGTAAAAAAAGTTACAGTAAATTAAGGCTAATATATAATAGAAGAAAGAAAAATATTTTTAAAAATAGTTCAGTGTAGCCTAAGTGTACAGTGTTTATAGGCTTTCATATTCAGTCACCACTCACTGACTCACACAGAATAACTTTCAATCCTATAAGCTCCATTCATGGGAAGTGCCCTGTACAGGTGTGCTGTTTTTTTATTTTATCTTTTATACTTTTACTGTCCCTTTTCTGTATTTGAATACACAGTACTTCCCATTGTGTTACAGTTGCCTCAGTATTCAGGACAGTAACATGCTGTACAGGTTGGTAGTCCAGGAGCAGTAGGCTATACCACACAGCCTAGGTGTGTAGTGGGCTGTACCATCTAGGTTTGTGTAAGTGCACTCTCTGATGTTTACCCAACGAAGTTGCCTAACAATGCATTTCTCAGAATGTATCCCTGCCATTAAGTGATACATGACTGTATATTGTTGATTCATTAACATTGAACTTACAGCCGATAGCACTATAACTCATGCCTGAAGGAAGCTTGTCTAACACATGTATTTTCTCTGTAAGGCATGTCACAGCCTTCTTGTGCTTAGGAACATCAGACAGTACTTCAGCTCTATGCTCTGGGCAATTTTAAATAGTGAAATTATCAACAAAAAGCACAAAAATGGGGAAAACCTAGCATTAAATATACCGCAAAAAAGATATTTGTTTATAGTATGGGAGTTGAAACCAGAAGGCAGAGCATGTTTTTGTTCTACATCAGCTGTGAATGACATCGCCTTGGGTGACTCACAGTTTTGTGCTGCTCTGTGTGTGTGCACTTTGGCCCGTGACCACAATGGTGCTGCGTTTTGATTTTCACGTTACAAATAAATTTTAGCCGGTAGGTGAATTCACAAATATGGAATCCACAAATAATGAAGATCTACTCTGTTGGGTTTGGTTATTTTATTAAATACACGAGCAGTAGTTCACTACATTTTATTTTATGATAGGAATATATGGCTAATATTTAGATATCTACTGTGTAGCAGTATTTCATTACCTTTCTTTCATTTAAGTCTTTAAAAAACCCTGCAGATTAGCTGACTTCATTGTACAGGTGAGGCAGCTGAGACTCAGAGAAGGAATGGAACTTGCCCAAAATCTTGTAGTCAGGTACAAAGTGGCAGAGGTTAGATTCTCAGCAGGCCAATCTGATTCCACCATGTGATGGTTATTAATTCTCATCCCATACTTTTTTTTATCACTCTCTGAGCACAAATGTAGTGTGCTGTTCCTGGGTTTACTTCCTTTAACTAGATACAGTAAATATCATGCCTGCTTTGATTTCTGAAAGGTAAACTCAAGTTTACCTTAAAAATGTAATCCCTTGAAAATCTAAATTGTAGGAAATGTGAAGATGAATTTAATGCAGTTAGAATCCTGATCAAAACAGAGCATATTAAATTTTCCTAATAGATTTAATTAGCATTACCTTAGTAAGTAAATATCCCTCTCTTACCCTTTTTATTTATATATCTTCTAAAATATTGAGCTATTTTTAAACCACATAGTATACTATAAATATTATGGTCAGATATTGTAGATGCTTTTTAAATGTTGCTATAATATGCTTTTTTAT
This sequence comes from Lemur catta, assembly GCF_020740605.2. Taxonomy (NCBI): domain Eukaryota; kingdom Metazoa; phylum Chordata; class Mammalia; order Primates; family Lemuridae; genus Lemur; species Lemur catta. The sequence goes on along the minus strand of NC_059132.1, from coordinate 78,458,980 downwards.
GAGGATTGTTTGGAACAATTTTCAGGAGAAAGAAGATTCTAAAATAAAAATAGTAAAGCACACTTTACTACCTGAGTTTTCTGTTCAACACATGTAGTTAAAAAAGAAAAAAAAAAACTCCTTTAAATGTAATGTTTAAAATCCATACAAAGATACGTTCCACTGTAAGTGTAAACCATAATTCTGAATAACTATCTCCACTTTAGTGTAAGAGGATGGTTAGCATAGCAAATGTCTGGGTGGTCCAAGGTTTCATGGAACTTGAGCACTCTAAGGAGTAAGGGCCAGTGAGCATGGTTTCTGATATTAACAGCCTTGCATTTGTCTATTGTTTTAGCCTCAGATGTCCCCGCTCTAATAAACAGTTAAGGTGTGATGCACTTCAAGATTATTGTGGGTCGTTTTTCTTGGATAGTTATGAAAGAGAATCACTACTGACTCACCTCCTCCATGGCAGGGCGGCTCTGAGACTGAGTGTCCTGCAGCACATGCAGTAACCGAAGAGGTGAATGCAGTCCTGGGCAACTTAAGCCTTCATGGATCTTTGCCTATGATTTAAGTTTCCTTCCTGGTAGAAATATAATACTCTTTGTCCCGTACCTTAGAGGCACTCTTAACAATCTTTTTATTGTCACTGCTCGGTTATCTTTTCAGAAGCTCTACATTAGTCCTGGGAAGGTAAGCCAAAAGAGTTTTAATAACAGGAAATACTTGCCATTTCACCCATAATACAAAAGAATTCATGTTTATTGGTTTCGAGTTCCAAAGGTCAGAATTCTGAGTTGGTCATGTCCTTTGCTTTCATAATTTTTGTCAATTTTGTCTATTCAGAGCAACTTTGCTGCATTCCACACTTTGCTGGCTGACCCCCCTCTACCCCTCCACCCCTCCACCCCCAACAATAGATAGCAGGAAAAAGAAGTTAAAATGCAGTTACAGGATCACTGAGCAGGGAAATTAAAGCAATAATAAGATGATAAAGGATACCAAGTGAGGCTGAATTTCATCTATAATAAAATTATAAACCTGGATTCTTAATAATAGTCTTTATTATAAGGAGTGTCAGCTATATAATGTGATTTCATTTTTTTTACAATTATATAGGTATTGTGGCAATGCCTTATTTAATAAAATGTCTTTTAAGATAGTGTAAACAATTCATTCTTTTCATTACTTCCCATCCCAAATATGAGACTTTGCTGTCCAACTGATTCTCATTGATCAAGCTCAAAAATCTTATTGCTTCATCCATCCACCTCTGATGTTTTTGTTTTTCTGGAATCCTTCAGTTCCCCACATTCGATGATTTTTGCAGGGTTTTGTACATGTTCTCCCAGTGCCTGAAATTCGTTCTCCACCAGACTGTCTGGAATAATCATATAGCAATAAAGGCGAACTGTATAATAATAGACTTTTTAGAATTAAATCTATTTTTGAACAAGATTGTTTCTTAAAATGTAAAGAAATCTTTGCATATAATGTATATAGAAGTTAACCAGTGTTCACACAATAGCATATAGGTGAGGTGAAAAAATTAAAGTGTGCATTTCTTTTAGAAACATTTAGAAACATGTGAGTCTAATGATAAATTAATCCAGTTAGTAAACCGGTTAATTTAGTTTAAATATGAAATTAAATGTCAACCCATTTGGTGTTCTAACATCTGGCATATCACCATGTGTGACCCGAGGATTTTTTTCAACATTTCTACTTGTGTGGGCCTTTGAGCAGGGCTGTGCACTTCTCAGGACACGGCAGGTTCTGGCCTGTCAACACGTAGATTTTGAAAGGACCATTTGAAAGTCGGAGAGGTAACTTGTGAAATCAAATATTTAAAAATGTTATCGACTATTCCTAGTATCTGTAAGTCACTAAAGGATAAATAACCAGGGAATATTTTCCATTCTACTCTGCGTGAAGGTTGAGCACTGGGTCCCTCTTTTCTTATTAGCTGACCTGGGTTAACCCTTATTGAACAGTAAATCATTCACTGAAGGAGGAAGACGGGGAAGAGGAAAGATTTTGTCTCTTTGGGTAATTCTTTTGTGTTTTGATGCATTCCAGAAGCCTGGAAGAATAGACAGGTTTCATGTGCAGATGCTGTGGAGCAAAACCAGTCTTGTTTTTCTGAAGGGAAAGTAGTTATGTTATTTTATTGACGTTTTGTTCTATGAAAGTTGATTTTATGAACTATAAAATCAGTTATTATAAGATATACTGCTTATTTTGTCTCCCCTTTATGTCCTTTCCCTTTCCTTTTCCCTTCAGCTGGTATCTCACATAGATAGTTGGGGCAGAGAATGTATTTTTTTCATAATTTCTAAGTTTTGAACAGATGCTTATAAATTTTCTTTACAAGTACACAGATACTTTAATATTGGTCTAACACATTGTTTAGGTAGTATTTTTATTGTTATTCAGTCACTTTCAAAAGAGTTGACTGATTTGTATATCTTGTTACCATTTTACACAATTTTTTTTGTAAAGTAAAGGCTTCTAAATTGAGGGTCTATAATGCTCAGTCTATTTCAGGGTATTTAAATAGCAGGGATGTTACTGCTTCCTTGTCTGTTGTTGCCAGCTGACCCTCCTAAATTGCCCTTCATGGATTCATGTATAGCAAGTGTTTCTACACATTCCTTCCTTTTGTAAGAGTTCAGGCACATTCTTTGAGTTTATAATTTGTTTGCCAATTGTGTTTCTTTTTATTATTTTGCTTGACTGTCTTGTACATGTAATCATGTATAGTTAGCATGCCAGTCCTCTTAAGAACCACCATGGAGATAAACACTTAGTCCTTTAGTCACTATAAACTTTATTCTTAGGATAACCAATATGAGAAAAAGTGGAATCTCATGTAAGCAATGTTTTTTTTTCAGAAAGTCTATGATGGCTAAATTCTGCTCTTTAGGGGTTGTGTACTAAAACTTCTTTAAAGGCTACCATAAAAGGATGTGTCTCATAGTCTTTTAAAGAACACTAAAAAGAAACTGAAGCAATGGATTGAAATTGAAGGATATCTAAAGAGACAAGTGTAGAGCGTGGTTGGGGGTGTAATACCCCTTTGTGGTCTGTGCATCTGCTGACCCCCTCCATTTGTCATTTGGGCCTGAGCCATTCTTCCCACCAGCATGTCCCCTGGTACTGTACTGTTCAGCCAGGTCTTCTGAGCCTGTGTTTCATCTTCTCCTTAACCCACATCAGTTCTTTTCCTTTCCTTTTATCCTGATCCAGTTATTTGTAATCCCACATTACAGATCCAAGTGTAATACATGAGTTTTCAATCTTTAAGATTTAAATCAGATAGGTGGATAGATTAAAGGGTTCCATTAATGACCTACATTTAAGATCTAGGCAACATATAACCAAAATGGACAATATAAGTGAGAAGTGAATTTCTAGGTGCATAGTGATTGTTCATATTACATTAGTACAGTAGAAAATAATATGCTATACAATGGATATGAAATGGAATTACAGTTTTAAATTTTTTTCTTAAGCCCTTTAGAGATGCATTTAATGGTCGCAGTATTCTAGAAATATTTACCACCAATCCCATTTATATATTTTATCATCAAGCAGGTTGAACTATCTAATGAACTCCAGACTCATCCTCCCATCAATGGGCCACCTCTGTGGCTTTGTTCTTAAGTCTCTTACTCTTGAAATGTACCCACCTCATAAGGCTGTAAAGGTCAAGTCTTACAAATTTTAAAAGGCTTCAATCCCTAGCTTAAAGGCTATTTTTCTTTCAAAACATTTTACAGTGAAAATAATCTCTTTTGCTTGAATTCTTAACAGTCCTTTATGTGTATTTCTCTTAGTTCAATTATCATGGTCAATCTTTAATTTTTAAGAGTCTTTATGATTCTAGGCACTGAAAAATGAAGATGAGGGTTCATATATGATATATTAATTTCCCACAGTTTTCAGCATAATGCCATAAATTGACTTGATATTCGGTGAATATCTATTTCATGAATGAATGAAACAATGAATTGGCCGTAGTGATTACTGTGATACAGTAAAAGATTATTGATGTAAATTTATTCATTGGATCCCCTCTCTTCTTAATATATAATACTGCTCCAGGGCACCTCATCTAATCTCTTGCCTTCAAATGCTGTAAGTATGTAGGTGACACCATGTATCAATCCCTAGTTCTGATGTTTCTCTCTGATTCCAGACTTCACTGTATGGGGACAACTGCCAGCACTTTGCCTCCTTGCTGCCTCTTTCCTTCTTGAGCCTCCCTTTGCCTTCCAGCAGACCAGAAATACTGGGCATTACCTGTACCCCATTAGCTGTCAAGCAATGGTCAATAGAATTTGATATATAAATGCCCCAAAGCTCCCCTGCCCCTTTGGTGCGTAACTCAGAGGCATGTCCCAATATTTCCCGAGTGGATTAACTGAACTTGCTCACAATGGTAGTTGTCCTGATAAGAAACCCTTCATTGAATTGTCTTGGTTCCCCTGAATGATGTTTCTTCCATCTCCCTAATAAACATTTTGTGCTTGATTCTTGTCCCAAGGTCTACTTCTGGGGGCATCAAAATTAAGACACTTTCTGTGACCGCCAAAGGAGCTACATTTTCTCTTTCACATCACACCATTGTAGTTCCCTGTGTAGCTTTTACCACTATCTGACTTTTTCCTTGTTACTTTAGATACAATTTTTTTAAAACCTTTTTTCTTCCCACTGGATTTTAAAAACCAGGAAAGCAAGGGTATTTTTCTCACTTTAGTATGCCCAGCAACTAAAAGAGTGCCTTATATATTACAGATGCTCAATAAATGATTGATAAATAAGTGGGTAAATGATTTTACACAGAAAAAAAGGACCCAATTTCAAGAATGCAAATTGTAGGTTGAAACTGTTCGGCTGCTTGTGAATAAACACTTGACTGTGTGCTAATGAAGTTTGGAACTTTTATAGGGACCAGCTTTGCAGAGAAAAAAATGTTTTAGTAATTCATTTGGCCAACATTTATTGAGTGGCTCTTCTGTGCATTGTCAGCGGCTGCTTGGCTGGGGTGGCATATTAAGCAGGTCTTTGAAAGAATAATATTTGAACTGATGTAGCTAGGCATAGGGGTGGCATTTCTTTTTAGGACTAAGCATCAGCAGTTCCCGACTGCACAGTCTTCTTTCTGTTTCCTTCCCCTATCATGCAGCTGTCTGTCTTCCCATTGGCACCTCTGACCCTGTCCACACCATATCCCTGTTTATTGAGTTTCTGTCCTGTATCTTTCTCAGGACTATGAGCTGCATAAAGGCATGAACTGATTTTTTTTCCATCCCTCCACCCAGTTCCTCACATCCATTAGTAAATGGTAAATAAATATTTGCTGGCTGATACGATGACATGTCTCTTGGAGTGTGGGTTTATGTGCCGCACAATCCAATTTTGGGAATTTTATAGGTTGTTTTACAAGCAAATAGTAGCAAATGTTGGTCATTCTAAGGACATCAAGTGGAATTTAGAAAAAGAATCTTTGCTTTTGTATTTCATTTAAAAAGATGGCTTAAAGAAAATGGCTTTTGAGTTTTCTTTAAAACTACTTCTTTGTTTATTTACAAATTAATTGCCTTCTGCAGCATTTCCCTTTATCTGCTAGTAATTAAAAGTATTTTAAAATAATTAGTAACCACATCCAGTTCTGGTTTTCTATATCTATTCATGGAACAAAATTGAATAGTGTGTTTTTATTTCTCTCTATTGATTTTGAACTAGTCCTCTTAGCTATTTTTTTTTTAAGCCTCAAGAACATTGAGTTTGATTCAGAGATTTAAAATGATCTTCATTTAGGTCTAGCTGCGATATAGCCAAGCCTAGTCTTTTTAATAGTATACTATTATTGGGAGTGATGTGAGATCTAGATACATGAATTAATAATAATAATTATATTTGTTTATGAATCTATGTTAATTTCCCCCATGAATTTGAACTTTTACATGCAGAAGAACTTAATTACTCTGTAATTCTTTTGATCACATCAATGATTTCTAAAGACAAGGAAATAAACATATCTTGGGGCACTTTCAAACAGGTTTTGCAAAGTCAAAATAAGCATCAATGGCTGCTGGAATTTCATTCCTAATGTACAGTATTACCACAATCTGTAAGCCACTCTTAGGGGCATTTATAGGTGAAAATCTAGGAAATTCAAAGCTGAGTTTGGTACTTCATCATTACAAATGCCATTCATCAGGTCCAACTTTAACCTAAGCCATTATGAAGAAAAATAAAATGGACAGGCCTTGCTGTGGGAAATATTATCCATTACCTTTTTATACATTTATTTATACATTATTTGTTACTTTTATGAGACATTATTGGCATGAGGTTAATATGGTATTTCTGTACTTTGTTTAAATTATAAGAGTAAATCACATCTGATTAAGTCAATAACAATAAAACTACACTTGATGGTATTATAATAATTTATTACACTTCTATTAAACATTTGTATTTCCTTGACTCTATGATGCCCATTTAAAAAATTCTATTGCAGAAATAATAATATACCTTATAGTTGGAATATATTTAATGTATTCTTTTTGTTTCAAAGGCTGTTATTAAATTTATGATGTATCAGTGCCATTTTAGGCATATTCATTATATATGAAAGGTAATCGTTTTGGAGTGTGAAGTATAATGATTTAAATCATATTTATTAGGCTGGATAAGACTCCAAAACACTCAGTGGTTCACTTGTGCACTACTATTTATCTTACTGATAAGGCAGCTGAGGTCCCGAGAAATTAAGAGAATTATTGTAAGTCCCATAGCTAATATATTCATGAGCAGAATAAGGGAACTTTAGAATAAGGCAGCAAGGAGGCAAAGTGCTGATTCTTTAGAAGTAATATACTATTTTAATAGTCATTCTGGGTTGGAGGAAATTCTAATTTCTGCTTTGGTGAGAGAGAGAGACAGTATCAATATCATTTCCAATGTGCCAGCTTCTATTAGTGAGTCCTAAGGGTCAGAGCTGGGGCTTCATTGCACTGCCCCACATGGTAGCCATGAGCCACAGGTAGCTATGTAAATTGAAATGAATTAAAGTTAAATTAAAATTTTATTTTCTTATTTGCTCTTGTCACTTTCAAGTGTTCACTGGCCATATACTGCCAGTGGCTGTGGTATTGGAGAGTGCAGATGGAGAATTATTTCCGTCATCCCAAAAAGTTCTGTGGACAATGTTAGCTAACTGATGACAAAGCCACGTTGGGGTGGCACCTTTAGGCTAGCACCTTTGGAGCCTAAAGCCATCAAAGAGGGGTAAGTTTTTATTAAGACATGATGTGAAAGAATCTCTATCCAGACCTGGAAAACCTGTCTCTGCTTCTTTATTAATTTTACCTTTGGTAGCAACTTCTTCTTAACATCTAGCAAGGTCATTAAAATGTACTCTTCAATTGTAGTATATTGTTTCTCTTACTAATCATTTTTATTCTTTTATATACCTTTTTAATTTCAGAAGATCTGTGCTTGCCTACGTGGGATGGCTGGGGAAACCTGCAAGCCCCTGTTTACTCTAGAATCTCCTTTCCCAGGCTTGGTCTGCTCTTGCCTCCCCCTCCTGAAGGGCCTGAAATTTCTAAGACCTGCGGTAGTCAAAGGCCGCTGTTTCCAGCGGGTTGCTATTAACCTTTGTTCCAAGAGTGGAAAGACGAGCTAGCAGTCTGTAGCAATTACCCAAGGAAAACAAAGTGTGATGATAGTATTAACTGTATTTTGTGTTTTGCTCAGCATATAGTAGATGATCATTAAATATTTGAAAAAATGGTAAAGAAAAGAATGATCAGAAGGAAAGAGTGATTAGATGACCTATGAAGATTCTTTCAGTGTTGACGTTATGTGATTTTTATAGCTGAGCCATGTCTGTTGTGATGACAAATTAGTTTGTTAGTACATTTAATAGCCATTTATCGAACTCCTACTGTATGTCGGATTCTGTCTTTGGTATGAAGGACTTACAATTTTCAGCTACCCAGCTGATGATCTGAACATGACTGGGACTGACTGCACTGTCCTTTCTATCACCGTCTCAGGGGTACCTAGTAATCAGGGCTCCCTTCCTCATTTGCTTGGGAGTCTCATTACTATATGTGTTTTCTCCTGGGCTTTCATTTCGAGCAGAGGCTTTCCCCAAATTTTCCAATTGTATTCTAATACTCCATTTACCCTTTGAACTTTTACTCAAAATAGTATCTCATATTTGTCTTTTAGATTTTGTCTTAATGTGTCACCATTTTAGCAAGCCTTTCTGACTTGCCCATACCATTTTAGATTGCTTTCCCCTGGGCTTACACTTTCGTGTCTTCTCTCTTATCTAATCTTTAATGCATTTCATCCTTCAACAAATATTTTTTGAGTGTCTACTATGTGCCAGGCATTGCTCTCAGTCCTGGAAATAGAAAGGTGAATGACACAGGCAAAATGCTTTCTAGAGCTCACACTCCAGTGTGGAGAAAGATAATAAACAAAAGACCTTCTCCCTCCAAAACAAAAATACACCTTTTAATAATGGTAGCTGCTGTGAAAAAAATGAAACAACATAAAGAGAAGGGAGGAGAGAGGTGAGGAGCAGGGGAGGAGGATGCACTTAGACACAATGAACAGCGAGGCCTCTGTAAAGGAGGTCACATTTGATTGGAGATTTGAATGACAAAAAGTAAGCAGCCATACCAAGACCAAAGACAAGAACACTTTTGTATAGAGACTAGATAATATGTGGGCAAGAGTAAAAATCTAGAGTAAAGGGGTCAGTTTGGAATTTACTAAGTCATTTAGGAAAGAGAAGGTGGTGACTTGTACCAGGGCAGTAGAATTCAGGGCAAATGGAATTGTTGGCCACTTTCCTCACTGTTGGAATAACAGTGATGTGTCCTTCTTCACAATCTCCATTCTTTGTTCTTCTGTTTTGACCCAGCTTCCTATTGCCTGTCTACTTCCTAACTCCTTTTGCTGGGCCATGTAGAACACCCCCTCACCCCTGGCCAACCCAACACCATTAGACCAGGATATAAGTAAGCCCCTTCTACCATCATCTTCTTCTGAGAATATTCCCTCCACCTCCTTGTATTCATTGGCTCACTTCTGTTGCAGCCTATTCTCCCACATCTCTGCATGTAGACACAGACTCATAGTCATCAATGCCCAAGGACACTGCCCACCTTTTTGAAAACCACCAGTCTTTTGAAGTCCATGCCATTTTGTCATACTAGCCTCTACTCGACCCTTCCTCTTGCTGCCACTGTAACCTATCACACACACACTTTCTTGCATTTCTATAATAGAATGTTGAAATTTCTAGGATAGAGCTCGATACATTTTATTCAGTATTGTATTTTCAATGCCTACCGTTTTACTTAGCACAGGTTAAGCATTGAAAGAATAAATGAATGAATTTTCCGGATTTGGGAGAAGGAGGTTGTGAAACAAAAGATTCTGCCCTTCAAAGTTCAGTAGAGGTGAAAAATATTTAACTGAATACATACTTAGCGGAGGAGCTGAACTGGGAACCAGAAACACACGCACAAAGTCTGAATCTCGGTGAGACAGGTACAATGCAATGAATGCCTGTCCTCTGGGCCCCTTACAATATATTTTTAAATTTCATCCCATTAATTTTCATTTTTTGGTTTCCCACTAGGGTGAAGCTCCCTGAGGGATGGGACTGAGCCATGTTCTATTTAGTATTAGTATAAGTAAGCCCCTTATTGCATCAATAATCACTGTGCTGGGAGTATGAAGAAATAGGTGTGTGCGTGCTCACCCATGAATGAGTAGTGGGTAGTTGCTGGGGAGGGAAGGAGGCAGTTTATGTATTGTGGAAAAATTAGAATTACAAACCAAGAAAACACAAATCAGTAGAAATAGTTATCTGTTTCTTTAGACATTGCTTTCCTCTTTTATTCGATGGAGAAGATTGAACTAGATGAACTCTAAAGACTCTTCCAGTTCTAATGTACCATGATCTTTGCTCACAGTGGTAATAATACTCAGCTAAGGTCTTCATTGTAAATTTAAAAATTCAGGTATCACAGTGAAAACTTCTTTCTATCTCTTGGCTAGATCGCCAAAGGGGTGGGGGGAAAACCTGTTCAATATTTGTTTTTCCCTTTTCCACCTTCTCCTTTTCCTTCTCTTTTTAGTAAATTCATACTCAACAAATTCTCTGGACTTCTGGGATTGTATTCTTTTAATAACTAAATACAATTGACCCTTGAACAATGTGGGTTTGAACTGCCTAGGTTCACTTATATGCAGATTTTTTTCAACCAAACACGGATCAAAAATAGTGTTTTCAAGATGCAAAGCATTCTCAGAATGCATACACGGAGGGCCAGCTTTCCTGTGTGCAGGTCCCAGAGGGCCGACTGTGGGACTTGAGTGTGTGTGGACTTCGCAGTGGTCCTGGAACCAATCCCCCTCTTAATACCGAGGGACGACTGTATAGCCCATCTCATTTTTTTAAGAGAAGTTCAGGATCATTCTCAGTATTTTTGAGGCTGGGATGTGAGTACTTTTTTCTGATTATCTCTTGTTCTAAATACCTGGTAATAGATTGATTGAATTCTGATCACTACTCCTTTCCCTGCCATCCTGACTTCTGTAGCTTTGTTCCCCATGTGGACAGTTAATTGCAGACTTGGGGATAAATAAGGAAGAGGACTCAGCATAGCATGGGAAAAAAAAAAACAAGATTGCTTAAGATTAAAATTAATCTTAAAATTTCTTGACTGCCCCTCTTACAGAGACTATGTTATTGATTGTCTTCTCTGTAGGCCCAGGTTCTAGTCATGTTCTGAGTGTTTGAAGGGTCCATTCTCATTTGCAACTAATTTTCTGTTACCAACTTCTAGCTGTCTCCTTGAAGTTACATTTTTTTGTTACTTTATCAAGCAGAGAAATTTAACTTTAAATCTGTAACAACTAGGCTCCATCCAACCTTGGCATATACAAAAGGGTTCATTATATTTTCCCAAACAAAAGAACCATCTACCAAACTGTGCACTTTTAGAACCAGAAAAAAGAAAAAGTTTGGCAATTACAGTTTTCATTTGGATTGGGTCAGAGTTCATTCTTAGGCAGAACTGTTCTCTATCCACAGCACAGGACAAACTGCAGGGGTGTGTGTGTGTGTGTGCGTGTGTGTGTGTGTGTGTGTGTGTGTCTTCCTATTAAGCTTTTCTAAAACAGAATTTGTATATTCTCAAAATACACTTTCCCAGATCGTTTGACTTTTCTTTTAATTGGGGATGTCTGTTGATTTAAGTTGTTTTAAAAATTACCTTGAAACTAAAGACATTCTTGTTGGGGTAATGCAGAAGTTTGGAGAGAGTATGGCCTTTGGAGCCGCACTCTGTGTTCAAACCACCATTTACCATGTATAGAATTTGGTCTATAGCCTCAACGGTTTCTAGCTATAGAAACTGTGGTAATAATAGCTACCTCACAGAGTTGTTAGAAGAGCGCAGTGCCTATTTTTCTATGTAATGCATTTCTTAGACGTATTAACAATTCAAAGTAGGGAAGTTGATGATAGCCTTGTATGTTGATAAGGATAGTTCTGTTTTTAGGAAGCTAAAATATTTTGAAATTACATTTCATACACGGAACTCTGTCTGAATTAATACTGTCTTATCACTATTCAAATGACTATAGGAAGTCATAGCAGACCGTAACCTACTTCAGGTGCAGGCAGCTTCCCTGTGTACATATCCACAGAGAAGCCAATTGCGTCTATGCCTTCTCTCTGGTCCTGGGCTCCTCTTCTCATCCTCTGTGCTTTTTCCTAGAGGACAAAGCCCAATTAGACAGTTGTTTGAAGTGGATATAAAGTCTGATAAAGAGGGTCTTGGGGAAGGGGGAAGAGGAAGAGGAAGAGGAACGGAGTAAAATGCATGTGAGGAATTGAACTGGACGGTCACTTGGGCTCTGTGGTTTCTTTCTCTGCAATAACTCTCCCTCTTCAGTTGGAAACGTCCATGGGAAGGCTTTTAAATAAGTTTTTTGGACTGCTTCCTTTACTGTGCCAACAATTCTCTACTCAGATTAAGATTAATGGAATTTGGGGGTCATTTAGGAAAGTTGGGGATCACTTGTGTTTAAAAGTGATTGAATTGGTAGCTTTTCTTTTTTAATTTGTAATGAGATCCATGAGAAAATACTACTTGTAAAGCTAGCCTGCTTTAGAAGATAACACTTGGCTTCATTTTTTCCAGGTATCCTGCCATAAACAACTTTTTAACTCTGTATATTATATTCTTCATTTATAAACTTGTATTGCCTATATCAGATGGAATATGTGTTCAGAAACAAGTGACCTAATGGTTTAAAACATTTTTATAGTTCTGAAAAGAAGGCATTTAATAAATAGTGTTGGAAGTATATTCATACTTTGTTAGTCATGTTGTAAAATCACTTGCTTTTTGGTCTTAACTTTATTACCATATAACTTAATAGAATACCAGAAACCATTGTAATCTTTACTTTCAAAACAAGTTCTTTTAGGATATTTGGTAATGCGTTTTTTCTAACTTCATGAATTTTACCTTTTAAGGGTGTTCAGTCTAACAATTTCATGAAAAAATGCTCAATAACCATTCAAGGGACATGGTCTGTAGATACAATCTTTCTAATTATGTTTTCTCCTTTATTTCTTGTAAGTTGGTTGTATAAACTCTTTAACTTCTTATTTGTTTCATATCTTTACTATTTAATTAATTCTGATTTCTTAGAGTCAATCTCACAAGAATAGGTATTTTTAAAGAGATATATAAGTTCAAGAACAACCAAATTTTAAAAAGTGCCCTCTCAATAATGAAATGTATTTAATTATGATTTATAGATGATGTGGTAGAAATGTTTGATTTGAGTAATGTCAGCTTTGTAAAGTAGGTCAAGATCTAAAGCAAAATGCACTTAATTGTGCCTCTAAAATTTAGAAAGCATTGTTTTTCTCACTAATGAAATTTAATTTGATCTGAAACAAATTAAAACTCTTCTGAATGTTGGAACAGCCAAGTGGTTTGGAGTATGCATCTTCTTGAATAACTAATGAAAACAAAAGTTTATTATTTATAGTTTGTACAGAATTGTCTTAACATTCTAGAAGTCTGAAAGCTAAAAGCTGCACATAAGCAAATTGTCCTATTGAATGTAAATTAGGTAGGTTAAAGGTGGATTAAGTTAATTTGTTCAGTTTTGCAAAATAAACATTTTGAAGCTCCTATTTTACAACCCCATTTAGAGGGTTCTTTTATTCTATTTTTAAATATGTAAGTGAAAGATCAGACTCAAGACCGCAAAAGAATTTTTTTTTACTTTATCTTTCGATGTTAGCATAGTTTTTATACTATTATGACAGCACTGGGATGATTTAAAAGTGGTTTTCAAATTGTACTTATCAGGATCTCTTTTACAGTGCATATTTTAGCTTGGGTTTAGAGAATGAATTTGGCAGTTTTCTTTTGTGTTTATCATTGTTGTGCCATGTAGTAAGTATGAAGATTTTTCTATGCCTAGAAGCCCAGAGGAGGTACAGGAGAGCAGACTCCCCTGAGCTTCTCCAGTTTTTAGCCCAGTTCATCCTTGATGAAGTTCATATGTTCAGATTAAATGAAAAAAAATTAGGAGAGGTAGTTTTATGTGTTGATGTGTATAGGCATTAGCTAATTTTTAAGTACCTTTTTGGGAAGGACAATATTCTAAGAATTTATTGATTCAATGTTTTCTGAAGTGATGATAAGAATAAATGCTAATTTTTAGGCAGGGCTCGGTGCCTCACGCCTGTAATCCTGGCACTTTGGGAGGCTGAGGAGGGAGGGTCACTTGAGCCCAGGACTTTGAGACCAGTCTGAGTAACACAGTGAGACTCTGTCTCTACAAAATTAGAAAAATTAGCGAAGTGTGATGACATATGCCCATAGTCCCAGCTACTTTGGAGGCAGAGGCAGGATTGGTTGAGCCCAGGAGTTTGAGGTGGCAGTGAGCTATGATGATGCCACTGTGCACTAGCCCAGGCAACAGAGTGAGACTCTGTTTAAAAAAATAAATAAATAAATGGTGGTTTTTAAAAGATAAACTAAAATGATAATCTCATATTAAGACTAAATTATATACTAAAATCATTGAATTATAGGTTTAAATGGGTGAATTTCATGGTTGTGAATTATATCTCAATAAAGCTGTTACCAGGAAAAAAAAAAAAAAACATTGATTCATGAGATTGTTAACTAAAAAGAGGAGATAGACCAGACTGCAAAGCAGTAAGACAAAGTGTTCATTGAGGTCTTAGGAATGACAATTTGGGAGACACAGATTTGGCTAGAAGCTGAATTATGTTCTGAGGAGGGGAAAGAAAGTAGGGAGTGTTTCTTAGAATGGCTTCTTAACTCCACCCTAGAGAGTGATGCCATTGTGTCTATCACATTTCACATTTCCCCCTTTCAGTCACATCTGACATGGGAAGCATTGTTGATCAGTCATCACTGGTGGTAAGCCAGAAATTTGTTACCTGTGTCCCTGGGAGCTAGAAACACCTGTTTCTAGAGTGTCATGTCCCCCAGAGGTGGGTTGTGGAAAGTCATTGTGCATCCAGGGGTTCAGAGATTAGCCAGTTTTGAATAAAAAGGGAGCCATTCTAACAAGGATGTCCATGTCAATCCATGGTGATTGGTGGTATAGCAGGAAAGACTACATTTGATTAATCATATCTAAATGTTGTTACATCTTGGGTAGTCTGGCAGCAGGGAAAAATACAGACACTACAAGTCTTAAAAAAAATGAAAATAAGAATAAGCAGAGAGATAATAATACACAGTGGTTGTATTCTGGTCCTGAGGATGTTGCCCACACCTTTAGGGAAGCCAACTAAAAAGATCAGAAAAATCCAGATTAAACCACGAGGAAAGTCCCTGTGAAGGTATTTCCTTTGAAGATTTGGCTAATTTTAGTATTTCACAAATTTCTAATTCAACTTGATGGGAATTGTTTAACCATATATAGCAAGAGGTATTTGCAAGTACATAGACTCTTCCTTGGGCATCCAGTAAATCATCTAAAGCAATGCAGTTTCTGGACACAGAACCACATCGGCAAGAGAGTCTACAGATTGCGAGTATTGGACTATGGCATTATTTTATGGCGTATATTGAAGGAAAAGCAATGCAAGAGGTAATTAGACTTATTTGTAGTTAAGGGTCAGAGGTTTTGGCCAAGGCAGACTGAGGGATTTGGCTAATTTTACCAGTTGGGTCTTAATTGTTCTATTAGTGTATTTCACTAACCCGGAAGACTGTGGATGGTAGGCACAGTGGCAATGTTGTAGAACAGACCAAATCTTACATATTAATGTATAATCTATCTGGTAAAATGAGTGCCTCTGTCACTTTGCAGTTCTGAGTGTAAGCCCCATGCGGTGATTATTTTTTCTAGTAAGACTTTCCTTTCTGCTGAAGCTGTTGCTCAGTGACAGGGAAAGGCTTTAACCCAGTGGGAAAACATACAAATCAAAACCAAGACAAATTTATATCATTAAGGTGATTGCAGCTGGATAAAATCCATCTGCCATGTCTCAAAAGGTCCTGAAGGCAAAGGAAAATGTCCCATAGAACTATGAATAGGATTTCCAGGGTTGTGTTTGGGACAGACTTGGCATCTCTGATAAATGTGAGAAGCAACCTTTGGGAAGGTTTCCAGTAATATTTTCCCCAAAGAATCATTTTATCAGTTCCCCAGTGAGTAAAGTGATGAGTATAATCTAAAATTTGATCTTGGGAGATCATCTGTCAAGACTTGTCTCTTATTGGGTCCATATCATAGGTTGGTTTTAGGGCCATGAAAACATCCTTAAGTTTTCCTTTTTATTTCTTTCTTTTTTTTTTTAATTTGAGGTTCTATCTGTTGTGCATTAAGGATGCAGTTTTTTTGGGTCAAATTGGCCATTAGAAGGTTTAAGGAATATTGAGCTATGGACAGTTGTTTCCTAGAAGCTGTGGCTTTTGCAGCTGTGTCAGCCAAATAATTTCTTTTTTTTTTTAAATATCAGTGTTTTAGTGTCTTGGAATTTTAATTATGGCTAAAGACTTAGGTTTTTGGATAGCTTCTAGTAATTCCAGGACATAGTTGCTGGGTTTTGTTTTGTTCTTTTCTTTTGGCCAGTAGAAATTAGAAAACCTCGTTGTTTCCAGAGCATACCAAAATCATGTGCCTCCCCGAAAGCTTGGTAGCTGTAAGTATAGATTATTTGCAGTCCTATTAATTGCCAGAGTACATGTTCAGAGAGATCAGAAAGTTTTGCTTCTCGAGCAGAAGTGGCTTTGGGTAGGGGACCACTTTCAGTTGTTTCAGACAACAGCATTGCCAGGTTGACATTTATCGGAGTTATTTCAAAGGCAGGGTCCCTCAGTAAACCAGGCAAGTTCAGCTTTTAGAATAGGGGTTTCCTGTAGGTTTGTGTAGGGGTTTAAGGTATCTGTCAGGATTATAGAACCATGTTATGTCTCATCAGAAGGAAGAGGAGGTAAGGTGGCAGGTTGCAGCCAGTGATAGAGAGTGATAATAATAGGATCTTTTAAGAAGTGAGTCTGCTGGCAGAGGATACTGGGTATGATGAGCGTTGAGTAAGGCCTCAATAGAGTGAGAGACATAAACAATTAATGGAGAGACCATTATTAACTCTTCAATTTCCTCTAATAAATTTACAGTGGCCGCAATTGCTCACATACAGGTTGGAAGTCTTATTGCTACAGGGTCTAAGTTTTAGCTGTATTATTAATATCTGAGGAGTCTTTGATGGTCCCCATGCCTTTGGGTAAGAACCCCAAAGGCTTTTTCATTTGCTGATGAGCAAAAAGGAGAAGGGAAGGTTATGATTAGGATGTCATAATGCAGAAGACTCAAGAATTCTTGACTCTATACTCTCAAAAGAGGAGGAGGCTTCTTCTGGTCACTGTAGAGATTCTGGGTGGTCAGCTTTTTAGGAAGGAATATAGAGGCTGAGCCATTGCAGAGAAATGTGGGATCCACTGTCTGCAGTGTCCTACTAATCCAAGAAACCATAGAGGTTTTTGTTGTTATTGTTATTTTTTCTGTCGTGGGGGCAGAAAAAGCCAAGATTGCGTTTTTTATTTGAGGATTAAGTGAATGACCTTGACCTGAAATTAGATGTCTTAAATATTTTACTTGTGGGAGACAGAGGTGTAGCTTTTCTTTTGAAACTTTATGGCCTTTTGGTGGCTAATTTCTTTAATAGAGAGGCTGTCCTCTATGGAGGCCTCCAGGGTAGAGGAACAAAGAAGTCATTCACATATTGGATAAGAACAGAATGTGAAGGAAATTCCAGGTCTGCTTTTAAGACTTGGAAGAAATGCGTGGATCTTTTAGTATACCTGTGACTTGCTGCTCTCCAGGTATTGTTTTCCTTCCCACATGAAGGCAGAAAAATAATGGCTATCTAGATCAACCAAGATGCTAATGAAAGCACTGCAGGGGTCAGTCACGGTGAAACCTGACCCTCTGGTGGTGTGGCTGATAGTAATGAATGTGGGTTAGGTACAGCAGGATGATGGGGTATTTCAATGTTATTGATAGCTTTTATGTATTGGACAAATCTCTATTCCAGGTTATTAGGTTTTTGTACTAGTAGGTTGGGGCCATTACATGGGTTAGCTACTACATGGGATAATTAGTCCCTGTTTGAAGTAAAATTCTCAATAATTGGTTTGATTCCTTGAATGCTTTCCTGGGATAGAGGGTATAGTTTAATATTTGGAAGTCTTTTTTTTTTTCATCTATTTGTACTTTAATTGATGGGACTGAATGAATTCAGCCAATGTTAGTGGTGCATTTGGACTGTAAGTTTTCAGGAATAGAGGTTACTAGATCCTGAAATGTTTCATTAGGAGATATTTTCTCCTTGTTTGCAAGAAGTGAAAATATAGGGACTGAGAATTCAGTGGGTTCCTCCAGGGTTCCCTCTTTAGTAGATTTTTCCAATATTAATTGTATTTCCCCCTTTTGAGAGAAAGAAGTATGAACTTTGTGGGCTTCAAGAAAATCTCAGCCAGTTAAGTGAATGGGAGCTAAAGCAACTAATAGGAACTGAGGCAAGTCCTGGAGTTCCTCCAGTTAAATGAATAGAGATTGGCAAACCATGATCAGTTAATTTAAAACTCCAGCCACTTATATTTTGTTGTTACTCCAAGGAGGTGGAACAGAAAGTGTGGTTGGATAAGAAGAGTTTGGGATTCATTTAATCCTAGTTGCTGCATTCCATTGTTCATAACTTTTGCAGTCTGGATTTGAAAATCTAGGACTTTAGCAGCTTTTTGTTTGGATTTTTTTTTTCCTTTTTTATGATTTTGGACAGTTGTTCAGCCAAATTAAGTGGGTTGAGGGTTTTTGTAGTGGCCCAATTTAATTGCTTATGTTTTATTACAGTGCTAAGTTCTTCCTCTAACTCATTAACAAAGGTGGGAGTAAACAGAGAGGGCTAAGAGGGGAAGGTGACACAGGATAAGGACAAACAGAGACACGTTTGATTCTGGTTTTTTTTCATTTTTAGAAGCTTCTGAGTATGTTTTTGTTGTTATAAATTTAGAGAGTCTTTGAGCTAATTTGGCATTGTTCTCTCTGGGATGCTAATTTAGATTCCTGGAGTGTCTACTTGGGCTATTAGTCTTTCCTTTTAGCCCTTCTAATTGTCCACAGAGGAAAACTAGTTTTGGGAGATCAGATCTTCAGTTTGACCATTGTAATTCCACATCATTTTTAGGATGTTGATCCATTGAGAAAGAAATTTACTAGACAATCAAGACAGTAATTTTTGTGTATAAAACCAGCAGAGGTTTAAGAGGATGATGACCCATCACTTAATGCCCTTAGAAGTAGAAATCCCTATGAGTACTCAGTGAAAATTTGTTTGTTGACCACCAGCAACAAAGGAAATCTGATGAAAGCCTGAACCTCAATTGAGGCAGGAGTTTTGGGGAATGAGAGGACTCACCAGCAGGGTCCAGGGCCACTGGGGAGGTGATGGAACACAAGGTGTCCCTGTAGGCACTGTATTCAAATTCACCGTGGCACTGGAACACAGAGGAGGAGAGTCGCTTCATATCCCACTTCCGATACCATTTAATGTTGGCTAAGAATTTGTGAAAGACCACATTTCAAAGCAGTGAGACAGGGTGTTTATTGGGGTCATAGGAGCTGCAATTTGGGATACATAGATTCAGTTAGAAGCTAAGTTGTCTTCTGAAGAGAGAGAGGGGAGTAGGGTCTTTTAAAAGGAAGCTACAGGTGATTACATAAGTTGTTTTGAAAGAATTATCATTGGTGAAGGTGGCTGGTGTAGTAAGTTCATTCATAGTTCATTGGCTGTTACCATTTAGGAGTTGTAGCACTGGCAAAATTCAGCTATCTTCCAGGATGTTGTGGTCATTACAGTTTGGCCCATTTCAAAGGTTCAAGGCAAGGACCTGTTTGTTTGTTTGATTGATTCTTCTTAATTTGTTTTTTGTAAACATGCAGGTCCCACAGGCAGTCCTTCTTAGAATGGCTTCCCAACTCCATTTTAGAGCTGTGAACCACAGTGATGTCATTTTGTGTATTACATTTCACAAGATCTACAAATTTTCGTTAGAAATGGCCTGCTACCTAGCTGAATAATGAAGATAGGAACTGGAACTGAGGAGCGTTTTGACATATAAGTGGTAGTTGATGCCCAGGTTATACATGAAATCTTTAGGGATCTCAGTTAGTCTTTGAAGAAGAGGGCGTAAAGGAGACCAGCTTTCAAGAGGCAGGTATTTTTAACCTAAACAGTACATGTGGGTTTTTCTGTTAGAAGGTCATGGGAGACAGCCTCCCAACTGGAAGCCTGTGTCCAAAATGTAAGAAAGGATGTGGGTTATGTCTCAAAAGACTATAATCATAAAAATGAAGGGAAAGATGCCTCTTAAAATTTTTTTTACCCCTCCAGCTCTTTTGGTAGCATTCCTTCTATTTTATAGTCTATAATTAAAAAAAAAAATTCTATGTAGACTATGTTGCATCCTACGGTATAATGCATCCAAAATCTGACTACTTCTGATGTAGAGAAAAATTTAAATATTTATATCATATTGAAAGCATACTTACATATTTCTTGAGTTTGCCTTCCCCCCCTTTAAGATTATGATTGATTCATTTTATTAAAATTATATAATCTCAAATAGACATATATTCGTGGTGGGCTTTCAGAATGCTGTCAATTATCAGAACTGAGGGGGATATTTATTTTGTGGCTTTGCCCTAGACGCATATTTCTCCATGCTATTTCCTCACCTAACAGAAAGAATGTAAGGAAGAAAGGAAAGAAAGGAGGGAGATAGTGAGAAAGAGAGAGGCAAGCAGTTAGGGATATTTTCTAAGGACATTTGCCTCAAGTACTCTATAACCACTTCTAAATAGTCACAGGCTAAGATTAACAAATGTTAGCTTTTGAGCATGTACTATGTACAAGGAACTGAGTTCTTAGATATAGTAGATTCAGTGTGGAAAAAGTTAGGATTCCCGGCCTCGAGTGTACCAACTTATTTCTAGCTGGTGATCTCAGCTAAATGAAATATATGAAGAGTCCAGCTACTTTCAATAGTGAATGTAGTTTTTAGGGTTTCCCTTGTTTGATCATGATTTTCTGTCCAGCCTGCTAAGAACTGGATGCTCTTTTCTTGGACTAGGATCCCCTTTTCCTGGCCTCCCCCCAAAAATGAGTTTGTACCTTCTAAACTAAATTCTCTCTCAGTTTCTTTTCTTCTTTGTCTAGATCCTAACAAAACTCTCCTAGTCCCTCATATTCAGACACTAGTCCCTCTTTTTCTTTGTATTGAAATGTAGACCAAAGCCATATAATTTCTACCAAAGAATGTAGATATTTATTGCTTAACAATAATTAGTCAATTTTCCACTCATTATACTATCACCTATAAATCATAAACATTATCTCCCCACAGGAAATATAACTTTTACTTACCAATACATGGTACATTGACTATGTAGACTTATTTTTGAGTATTTCATCTGCCTTACCACTGCACTATTTAGATGTCTTTTTAGGATATTTATTGTTTATATGCTTAAGGGATTAATTCTAGAAATCAGATAGAAATGGATTCATGTCTCATCTCTACCACTTACTAGCTCTGTGATTTGATGAAGTTATTTAACTTCTCTATCCCTCAGAATTCTCATCTCTAAAATAAGAATAGTAATAGAACGCTTAGAAGTTTTTACTCCCTTTAGATTTCATGAACTAATACAGGTGATGTATAGAGAATAAAATATGGTATATATTAATATAATACATAGCTCTTAATAAACTTTATTATTACTCTTATTAATACTAATATTGTTATCTATAGCACTCATCATAATGCTTCAAAATAAATTATTAGTTTTATGATCCTATTTCTTCTGGAAAGGGAAAAGAAATAGTTCAATATAATCAAGCAATAAGGGAAATTTGTCTCTGTTTTACAGGGAAAGACCAAAACCCTAAGTATATGATATCTCTATATGAGATTTTTACATATATAATACATATGCATGGTTAAATGAATGTAAGAGGTTGATAAATAAGGCAAAAGTGTTTAAGTGGCATATAATAAATACAGGCTACTTTAAAAATGCAGTTTTTCCTAGAATGTCACTCATTTACATGTGAGTTCAATGGAACTTTATGTAAGTGACCCAAATAATCTATTTTTTTTCTCATAAAACTTTAGAAAATACCTAAGGATATGAAAATGTTACCAAAAGTTCAGTACTTGTGCCCAAGGCCGAATCAGTGAGAACGAAGAACGAGGACAAGTGGTTTGAGGAAAAGGAAAGAGAAGTTTATTAATTTGCAGGCAAATGAGGAGGGCAGTAAACTAATGTCTTGAAAAACCACCATTCTGCCTTTAAGCAGAAATACAGGGCTTTAAAGGGGGGTTTTCAGAGGTTGGGCTCAATCTGTGTGACCAGTGTCACATGTTGTGGCTTTGGTTTACTATTGTTTAACTGTAGTTGGTGGTTTTGGTCCACCTTATCTCCGATGAAGACAATCTCATGACCTCCAGACAATTCTGTTGAGCCATCTCCTGTGGTTTAAGATAGTAGAAAACAAAGCACAACTAACATTTTTCTGCCCCCTTGATTACTGGCCTCAGGCAGAAATGCAGGTTTTAGTTCCCCAAAAGTGTTGGGAGTTTTAAAAAGACAACTCATAATACATTTTGCCCTTATTCAGACCTTTACCTCTGTTACATATTCCCCACTGTCAATTTTATCCTTCCATATCTATGGGAGAAGGAGTGATGTAGTTATTGAGCTACTTCCTGCTGAATTGAGGTGATGTTTTATATGGAAGGTTTGTACTTACTTACGCCATTGTGTTTTCTGGTGTGTCAAAGCTTTGGCAATAGATTTACAAAAATAAAAAATGCAACATATTACCAGGCGAAAAAGGATTATCAGCAACAACTACAACTGTGAGGATAGACAAGGTGAAATTGAGGATACCTGATAAGACAGCTTTTACCTCGCTTGGTATCTAAGACACCAGTAGAACTGTGGGTCCTTACTGTTGCCTAGTACACAGTGTCTGATGTGGGGCTGGGTAAGAAAGAAACATGGGACCTCTGAGGACGGAGCTATTAGTCACAATAACAAACCCAGCAGCAAGACAGATCAGCAGAAGAGGCGATAGTTTGGGAAATCCTCACTACAGAGTTGTCTCTCCATTCTATAGACGGAACAAATAACCAAAGAAAGGTTGGCAAAAATATCAACATTTTCATTTTTCCTTCTTCTTAAACAGATACTTTAGATTAACTAAAGGTTGGCCTGTCTACTGGGGGCTTATGTCCTCTTCTTCCATGGGACACCTCTTTATTCTGGAATGATGGACCCAAGGTTTAACTCCTGACAATTTCAATGAGATGAGAGTTGTTGGAAGCGTTTCACAGTGTCCCTTCCATTTCTCTGCCAGCTGTTGTTTGGGTTCTTGTTCTTTCCAGACTTTAAGCAACACTCCGTCTCCTGGTTTAAAGGGGTGGAGGGGTGTCACCAACTGGGGTGGGGTCCTGAAAGAGGCAAACTCATGTATAGTGGTTAGTATTTGATTTATTTATTTGACATACTGCTTTACTCTGTTTTCTCCAATTACAGTTATGTTACCATACTTACCTCTGGGTGCTAGGAAGGGTCTCCCATGAACTATTTCATAGGGGCTACCCTTATCCAGAGGAGGGCAAGCTATAACATTTTATCCCACTTTAGATGGGTTTTAGTTTTCTTAAAGTATGATTCGTTTTCTCCATTTTTCCCGTAGATTGAAGTCTCTAGGATGCATGCAATTTCCATTCCAGATGCAGGGCTTTACTTACTTGTTGAGTTGCCTCTGATACAGGAGGGTCCATTATCACTCTGTAGGAAGGAAGGGAGTCCTTACCTTGGAATGAATTCCTTCAGAAAGATTCGGGTAACTTCAGATGCTCTCTCCATTTGGGTAGGGTAAGCCTTCTACCCAGCCTGAAAATACAAGCAAGTGTTTGAAGTTTCCAGTCATTTTAGGCATCTGAGTGAAATCAATTTGCCAATCATGGAAAGATTGGGCCCCAACATGTTGGGTTCCCTGTGCAGCAGATTGCTTTTCTGTTTTTGGATTGTTTCAGCCACATAAAAGGCAGCTCTGAGTTAATTGTTGGGCAGTTTGTTGCAAAGGGGGTCCTCTTGTATGAGGTCCCACAAATCCATTAAGGCATCACACCCGTAATATGTGCATTCATGTAGGTGCCTCATAAGGGGCCAAACCAAGGCTTCAGGTAGAAGAATATGTCCATGAGAATAATTTCTCCACTTAGCTGTGTCATCCCAAGTATCAAAGCCCCAGTCCTTAGCTCTGTTTTCTTCCTCAGCAATGTAGTGGGGTTTATTTATATTGATTTAAATTTAGCTGAAGTATCAAGGCCCCGAGGAACAGATCACCATTAGCAGCCTTCTTAGCAGCCTGTCAGTGGCCTGATTTCTTTTTGCAACATAAGTGTCTCCTTTTTGGGGACCAGGACAGTGCATGATGGCCATCTGCTTGGGCTCACCCATGGCCTGTATTGGGGCCATTATTTCAGTCACATACTTAATATCCTTATTTTCTGCTGTGAGGAGCCCCCTTTCCTTCCAAAGGGCGCCATGAGCATGCATGACCATGGAAGCACGTTTATATAAATGTTTGCCTTTTTCCCTCTGGATAACTGAAGAACCTTGGTTAAAGCAATTAGTTCAGATTTCCGGGCGGAAGTTCCAGGCGGCAGTGCCATTGCTTCCAGTACCCGTCATTCCGTGACCACCTCATATCCAGCCCATTGTCCATAAAGCTGCTCCCATCAGTGAAAAGGTCCCAGTCTGGCCCTGGCATTGGCTGATCTGATAGTTCCATCCTGCTAGAATAGACAGCATCCAGAATCTCTAAACAGTCATGCTGCAGAGGGTCATTCTTTTCAGCTGGTAAACAGGGTGGCAGGATTGAGAGTAGAAACAGTCTTTAACGCAACATTTGGATTATCCAAAAGGAAGGCCTGGTATTTTCCTAGCTTTCTTGCAGTTAGCTAATAACCCCCCTTCTGTTCTAATAGAGTCAGAACCTAGTGGGGGACATATACTACTACTGGTTGTCTTAAGGTGAATTTTTTGGCCTCTTGTAACAAGTCACAAGTAGCTGTTACTGCCCAGAGGCAAGGAGGCCACCCTCTCAGTATTGTCTAGTCACTTTGACAAGTATGCCACTGGCTGTGGGATGCCTCCCAGCATCTGTAATAAGACTCCAAGGCTCATTCCTTGTTTTGCATGAATGTATAATTTAAATTCTTTCTGCAAGCCAGGCAACCCCAAAGCGGGGGCAGTCATAAGAATCTGCTTTAGTTTTTCAAAGGCATTTTGGCAGTCTGCGGTCCAGATCAGAGGCTCCACATCTGTCCCTTTAAGGGCTGTATACAGGGTTTTGCTGCTAGTCCAAAGTTTGGGATCCTGATCCAACAGAACACTGCCATTCCTAGGAACCCACTCAGTTGTCTTTTATTTTGGGGTGCCTTAAGATTCAAGATGAATTGCTTTTGGTCTGACATCAGGCTGTGGTTTCCCTTGCTAATTTGGAGTCCCAAATAAGTAACCTGCTGTTTGCAAATCTGTGCCTTTTTGGGTGATAATATATAACCACATGAAGCCAGATGATTTAGCACAGCCACTGTATTTGCAAGACAGTGATCATAATCGGGGCTGGCTATAAGTTAATCATTCGCATGTTGTAACAGAGTCCCTTGGTCCAATTGTAGGTTCTGCAAGTCTTTTGCCAAGCTCTTGCTAAACAGGGTAGAGGAGTTTTTAAACCCCTGAGGCAACTCAGTCCAGCAGTACTGTGAGGTCATCCTAGTCTCAGGATCGTGCTATTCAAAATGAAAAGGAGTTGGGTCTCTTTTTCCAGAGGAATAGAAAAGAAAGCATCTTTTAAATCCACCACTGAGTACCATTCGTAGTCACCTGGTACTGCTGTCAAAGAATATATGGATTGGGCGCCATAGGGTGTATGTCTTGTACCATATCATTAATGGCACGTAGGTTCTGTACGAATCTATGCTCATTAGTGTGGGGCTTCTTGACCGGTAAAATTGGCATGTTATAAGGGGACCAACAGGGATGAATTAGTCCACGCACTAGAAGTCTGTTCAATATAGGCTGAATTGCTTCCAACGCTTTCTTTTTAAAGGGTTATTTTTTTCTTAGGATGGTGTGAGGCCCCTTCTTTTAACAGAACGGTAATTGGTGTGACTGTATGGCATGTCCTGGGGTCCCGTTGGCCCATACAGCCTTACTCACATTTTGGTAGACCTCGGGAGGAATAGAATTTGTTTCTTCTTCTTTGTCAGGGGGTAGACATTGAAACTGGAGAGCTCTTTTAGGCAGAACCTTGCAGGGTGGAGTTGTTGCTTCTCTGGGAGAAAAAGTTTTTTGGGCATTCAACTTCCATAACAAATCATGGCCTAGCAGAGGTATTGGACAGTCTGGCATGTATAAGAAACTGTGTCTCAACTTTTGTTCTCCCAGCTGGCACTGAAGAGGTTGGAGCATGGCTCGTTGTTGGGCCTGACTAGTTACCCCAACCACTGCCACCATGTCCTCACTAAGGGAAGTTAGTTTAGAGTTTAAAACAGAAAAGGTAGCTCCTATGTCATTTAAAAAGTCTACTAATCGAGTTCCCACTGTCAGTTGTACCTGGGGCTCCTGTGAGGATATTTGGATTGGAGCCACTAGTGAGGCATGGATTCCCAAGCTCCCTCATTCATCACGTGAGTCCTGGACTCGAGAAAGCATTTCTTGTTACCTGGAGCCTGGACTCGAGAAAGCATTTCTTGTTACCTGGAGCCTGGACTCGAGAAAGCATTTCTTGTTACCTGGAGCCCTTTGCTATTTTGGGCAGTGTTCTTTCCAATGTCCTTTCTCTTTACAAAAGCACACTGATTGTACTTCAACCTAGGGTGGATTTTTCTACCCTTTCCTTTGGCTGTCTCAAAGGACCCTTGGTTGTTGCAGCTACCAGAACACACATAGGTTTTAGTTACTGTTCTTCTCTAGCATTATGTACTTTAAAGGCAACATCAACAACCTGTGAGGGATTCATGCCAATTGCCACTTCTACACACTGTAGTTTCTTCCTTATATCTGGAGCACCCTACACTGTAAAAGTTATATTAACCATGTGCATATTTTCAGGGGCCTCTGGATCCACATCTGTATATTTCTGATATGCCTGATACATGCATTCCAAAATTCAGCGGGATCTTCATTAGCTTTTTGTTGTAATTCTTGGTCCTCATTTAAACTCCTCTAGGCACTTCCCTCCAGAGGCCTGCCAGAATACACTTTCAGTAATGACTTACTTTCACACTGTCTGCATCTGCATTAGGATCCCAAATTGGTTCTGCCATCACAGTGGCAGCACTGGGATCTGGGATCTGATTAGGATCCTCACCATGGAGAAGCTGTGCCTCCTCCTTGGCCTTGTTCACCACCAGTCTATGCTCATCTGCAGTAAGTAATATATTCAGTAGGGTCAGTATGTCTGCCCAAGTGGGGCTGTGCATTGCAAAGATGGTTGTGAATAATTCTGTCATTCTCTGAGGGTCCTCTTTTAGATTGGGTTTGAGTTTTTCCAGTTCAATAAGTTAGAGGTGGAAAATGGGATGTAAGTCCAGTAATACCCTGCCAGCTATCCTTCTGGGCCCAAGCCTCTATCGGATATTGCCATAATGGAAATTGCCCTGCCCTGGCTGTGGGTGTCCTCTGGCCAACTGAGGTCCCTGCTGGGTCTTGAAAGGAAAGACCATTCCCACTCCCGAGTCATGACCTGGTGGGCATAGGACCGAAAAATCAGTTCTAGTCGCATCTTCCCCAACTGGGTGCAGGAGGTGACCATAACACAGTTGCCTGAGGGAATTCCTTTGTGAAGATGGAACCACCTGACTGTGGTGATGGGTGCGAGAATCTATCTATACATGGGATCAAATTGTACAGAAGTACACACACACACACACACACACACACACACACACACACACAGGCACACACACACACACAACTGAAGGCATGCAGAACACTGAATGATGGCTATAGTCTAACAATGTTGTTCCCATGTCAATATACTGGTGTTGATATTACACTATGTCACATAACATGTCACCATTAGGGGAAGCTGAGTGAAGAATTTAAGGGACACTGTGCACTATTTTTTGGAAGTTTATGAGTCAATAATCATTTCAAAATTTTAAAAAGTTAAAAATTGTAAAGTATAACCATTCATTTACTAGGCTATGGTAACAAATTGCCAGAAACTTGGAGGCTTAAAACAACAAAATTTATTCTCTCAGTTCAGAAGTCCAGAAATCTGAAGTCAAGGTGTCTGTCGGGTTGGTTGCTTCTGTAAGCTTTGAGGAAGAATTTGTTCCGTGACTGTATCCCAGCTTCCGAAGGGCCTGGCAATCCTTGGCATGTCTTGACTGGCAGGTTCCTCACCCCAGCCTCTGCCTTTGTCTTCACATGCCTTTCCCCGTGTCATGCATGTCAAACCTCCCTCTCCTTTCTCTTACAAGGACACTAGTTATCGGATTTAGGACCCAGCTTAAATCCAAGATGCTCTCATTCAGAGATTCTTAAGAATCTGGATTTTCTTTTGTTTGCATTTTTTGCGTGCATTTTATTCCATGTAATTTTACTTATATATTAGTAAATAAAATATACTAGTTTATGATTAGAAGTAATAGCTAATTTAAGCAAATCTGGTGAAAAAATAGAAGTGTGTAAAAAAGTGATTTTATTTTTCACATTACAAAAATATTAAAGACAGGTGTTACTTAACAAGACATGGATTTTAAAAAGATTCATATTATTATGAATCTCTTTTTGGTCCATTTTTAATTTTGTCTTTGTGGTGGCAAATGCTCATATTATGGGATACTGAGCTCCACATATTAATATGTACATTTTCTGAGCAAAATAAACATAGCTAATAAACAGTATGATTATTGCTTATTAGACAAAAGTGCATTTTTTCCTATAGTAAAGACTTAATTTTTATTAATATTATGAAACATGTTTTGGCTACATCCTCATTAGTTTATGAGTTTAACAATGCACGGTGCAATACAGGAAACAGAATTGAGACCCCAGTATAAGCCAAGCTTGCTAGTACCAGTCAGGTTCTCTTTGGAAGTGAACATAAAATTGAAGCATATCAGAAATTATCCTACAAATTAAGGAAAAAATACGTTTAACTTTTAAAAGTCCAGTTTTCCTTCAACTTTTTAGTAATGTACCTGCTACCTAAAATAAGTATCAAACTGCAACACACACACACGCGCACACACACGCACACACAGACATGAGCATGCACATGGGAACTGGCTCCTGAGATCATGCAGACCTAAAAGTCTCATGATTCTGCCATCTGCAAACTGGAGAACCCGGAAAGCCAGTGGTGAATTCAGTCCGAGTCCAAAGACTGGAGAACCAGCAATGTCTTTGTCCTAGGGCAGGAGAAGATGGATCCTCCAGCTCAAACAGAAAGAGTGAGTTCACCCTTTCTCTGCCTTTTTGTTCTATTCCAGTCCTTCAGGGATTGGATAATGCCTTCGCACATCGGGGAGAGTGATTGTCTTTGCTCAGTCTACTAATGCAAATGCTAAACTCTTGAGGAAAAACCTCACAGACACACCCATAAATAATGTTTTAGCAGCTGTGTGAACATCAGTTAGCCCAGTCACATTGCCACATAAAATTAACCATCACAACATATATGCAATAATATGTGAAAATGTATAATCTTAAGACCATAGCTTGGTGAATTTTTACATATATACACCCAGTCAATATTTATCCCTATTGTAACTATGTTTTTGACTTCTGTCACTTTTGATTACTTTTGCTTTTTCTTGAACTCCATACAAATGGAAACACAATATTAATCCACTATTAAAGTATCCTTTAATAAGCTTCAGCTTTGCAATTATTGAATCAGACTTAATTGCTAATATCTTCAAATGCCTCCCTAAATAAAGTGGACATATATGTGTACATGCAAAAGTAATTATGGAGGATTTATATAAATATAATTGCCAATAAATTTTCCATTTTGTTACTCATTTCAAGAGGTTGGAAGGTTTTTATTGTTCTAATTGCTAGTATAGTAAGCATTTTGTTATTTTTTTCTTTTTTTGTAATACATTTTTGAAATTACAGATTTTCAGTGTTTTTATGGAAATATATTTATATCTGCTTTACAATTTGATTTTTAATTTAATAAATGTCAACTTCACCAATTAAAGTCTTTGATGCTAGAAATTTGAACAAATTTCTAAACAGTTATAGGTTATTATTCTCTTTATGGAATAATTAGGAAGAAATTTATTTGAATTACACGAGATTGACCATCTTTTTTTTTTTTTTTTTTTTTTTTTGAGACAGAGTCTCACTCTGTTGCCCGGGCCAGAGTGAGTGCCGTGGCATCAGCCTAGCTCACAGCAACCTCAAACTCCTGGGCTTAAGCGATCCTACTGCCTCAGCCTCCCGAGTAACTGGGACTACAGGCATGCACCACCATGCCCGGCTAATTTTTTCTATATATATTTTTAGTTGGCCAGATAATTTCTGTCTATTTTTTTTAGTAGAGACGGGGTCTCACTCTTGCTCAGGCTGGTCTCGAACTCCTGGCCTCGAGCGATCCACCCACCTCGGCCCCCCAGAGTGCTAGGATTACAGGCGTGAGCCACCGTGCCCGGCCGACCATCTTTTTTAAAAAGAACTTTCTAATGCAAGTATTTTTTTCTTTTAGAATGAAACTTTCTACCATATTTTTTGATATAGATTAAATAGTGGACAATATTGAAAGGCTTTGGTATCCATTGTATTTTTGATTGGAAAATGCCAGTCATATAGGTTAAAATCATCTGAGGTAAAAGTGACTTTAAAAGTACATATTAAACCCAACATTCAAACTAATGTACATACTGATATAAATAAATGATTGAAGAAGTAAATGGGGGAGAAGAGACAAATTTCTTGTGTAGCAGAAACCTGAATAATTTTAGATAGTCCACCCTCAAAGAGGTGAAGCGTCACTCCCCACTCCTTAAAAGTGTGAGCAGCACATTGTAACTTCCAATGAAGGTAGAGTAGAAAAGCGGGAAGAGTAATTTGACAGGGGAAAAACCTGTCAACTACTACCTCAGCGAGATGATGAAGGTTAACATCAACAGTGATAAGTCATGTTGATAATATATACCCTTGATGTGATGTAAGGAGAATGGCATATTCTTCTGTGGTCTTGTTCCTAAAAATCTATAACCCAAGTCGTAATCATGAGAAAAACACCAGGCAAATCTGCATCGTGGGACATTCTACACAAGTACTTCACCAATATGCTTTAAAACTGTGAAGATCATAAAAAAAAAAAAAAGGGATTTCTGAGAAATTGTCAGTCAAGAGAAGCCTAAGGTAACATAATGACTATGTTAATGTGGTATCCTGGAACAGAAAAAGGACTCTAGGCAAAAACTAAGGAAATCTGAATAAAATGTTGATGTTAGTTAGTAATAACGTCTTGATAATTGGTTCATTAATCAGGACAGAGTTACCATTAAGATATCAATGACAGGAGAAACTAGGTGCAAGGTATATGGATACTTGTTACTACCTTCACATTTTTATGTAAATTTAAAACTTTTCTAAAATGAAACGGTTTTGTAAAAGTACATATAATTGCATGTAATTGAGGAAAAAATTCCAAATGCCAAATATAATTGAGCTATGAGTGGAGTCCATTGTGCATTTTCCTTCTCCCGCCTTCAGACTCCCTCAGAACAATGCCAGAGAATCGCTATTACAGAAACCTGTCTGCAAAGAGGAAATGTTCTTATAAGAGCATTATGAATCAGAAGTCTATTTACATTCTAATTATATACCAAAACTTCAAAGATAAACCTTTGTCCATGCTCAGGATTTTTAAAAAGTACATTATAAATCTTTTTTTAAAAAACTGTCCCCCTAAGCTACCTTCCAAAAATACTTAATTACAACATGGTGAAAAACCAGGAAGTCAACTCCCATTACTCATCTGACTACTCTTAAAATTATAGTTTTACATTCCATTGTATCACGTTTTACAAGTGATTATAAAAATACAGTAAATCAAAGGGAGAAAGTGATTATTCCTACTTTATATTACATAAAAGAGTAAGCCAAGCCAGCCCTGACAATGAGCCATAAACATTCTAGAATTTTAAGCAATGCAATAGAAATTAAATTTACTGTCTTTAACAATGGGTATAATGTTAATGGAAAGAAGAGCAAAGAAAGCTTAAATTTGTCATTTTTTTTGTCATTGACACTTTACATAATAGGTTTGTAAGCAGAGGCTTAGATGTATGCTTGAGATAGTATATCTGCAATACATTAAATGTGGTGTAATATATAGTAATTATGTTCCTTTATTCTGTTTCAGATGTAGAATGTAGACCTTGAATGCCCCTTAGATAATACAGAATGGCCATTCTAATGTAATTAAAACAAAGCTGAACTCTTCAAACTCTAGATAGATTTACTTTGGTGTCTGGGCAAATAGCGTTTCCTTGGGAATGAAGAAGAGATTGAATGCAGATATTCTAAAGTGTTGAAGTCACAGGCGTCAAAATGAATGTAGTATGGATCTAGTATTTAAATCTGTGTGTTATCTGAGTAAATTTTATTAATCTCCTTAAGTCACAATTTCAGTTTGCACATTGCCTGTGGTGGGTAGCAATCTCATCTTTGAGAAAAAATATTCATAAATGATTATTTGAAATGCCTTAGCAAGGTGTCTGGGTGCATAGAATTCAAGAATGATCCTCTAGTCACTCATAGGCTTTTATTAAATATTCAGTGAAGTCATAAATATAAAACATGTAAAACCATGTCTTTCATAGTTGGCACTCAAAATATGGTGTCATTGCTCAGCAGGTGCTCTCAGATTATCATGTTTTTATTCACTAAGACCTTATGATTAATTCATTCAATAAAGCTTGAAGGTGACATTTGAGATTGGTGTTTATTTCTGATTCTAAGACTATTCCAAGATTTTTGCCAGTTCCAATGTCTTGATCCTTTTTATATTTCACTTAAGTGCAAAGGAGGCCCAGTGTACTGCCAAGATATGGGAATTTAAGCGTGTATGATTTTTCTTGTCTGGTATTCCTTTTCTTGTAAAAATGATTTTCTTTTTAAGAGTTGGTCTCTGGGTAATTTTGTTTTTAACTCATGTTTTTATTCAGCAGATATTTACTGGGCAAATATTATATGCCAGCTCTTCAGCAGTAAACAACACATAGATTCTCTGTTCTCACTGAGTTTACATTCCAGTGGGGGTAGGCAACCAGTAAGCATTTAAGTGTAGACATGTCAGTCGGTGATGAATGCCAAGAAGAAAAATAAATCAAGAGTAAAAGGTTAGAGAATCATGACAGGTACTATATTAACAGCCAGAAAAGACTTCACTAAGGAGGTATATTTGAGTTTCAGATGAGAGTAGTTAGTTGGAGTAAGTTTAAAACACATGCACAGATGCACACACTCAGGTGGTTTTCTTCAAATTTGTTCATACCCACTAAGGTTTATGCTACACAGAAATTTTAAGAGATCATTAATTCTTACTTAAATCTTACAAATGAGGGAACTAGTGTTTTGAGCAATGGTAGCTATTTTTACTAAGTAAATGATGGGTTTTATAGGCAAGGGAAGCAAGTGCAGGACACTTCCATATATTATTTTATTTTATGTTCACAATGGTTTAAGGAAGGTATAATTAGTCCTATTTTAGAGGTATTAGAAGGTCAGTAAAATGAAGCAATTTGCCTGAAGTCACTATTCATTACTGATGGAAAAATTATCCCAATCATGATCTTTTTTCTTTAGAGCAGCTTTTATCCATGACTTTGCATGATAAATTAGAGCACCAAAGGGATGAAAATCCAAGTCATTTGATAAGGAGCTCAGTTTTCTGTCTAACTAAAGACTCAATGATCCTCTCCTAGTCTCCCCATCCCATTTTAATCCCAGTTTAACCCAATTTACCTGTAAATTGTATGCTGTAATCTCATTGCAATAGTATGACAATTCCACTTTCATTTACAAAATCAATTATCACATTTTTTGGTAGTTGTTTTAAATTAGATTACTAACGTGGCATTATTGAGTCAGCATTCTTAAAAGCAGGTATCACTTTGAACATTAAATCACGCTAGTGAGACTGAAATAGCCTTCTAAAACCATTCTCTCATGATCTTTGTGTCTACAGTCTTGCTTCCTTTCCTCTTCCTAACCTATGTAATTGTTTCTCTACCTATACTTTGGTATGTTTTAAAATTAATCTTGAAGTTATGTCAAGAAATGCTACTGAATTGTTTGTTTTACAAAAATGCATTGTGTAGTCTGTTGGCTGGTATTTGGTAAGGCATGCTGTTTGCATCTGTAGATTTATTTCTGTTTCTAATCATTGGCAAGTGTATTGTCTTGAATTACCATGTTTATTTCATTAATTTCATCAGTCAAAATTCAGTCTGTAATTATTGGGTCATTTTTATTCTTAATATCTGTTTCTTAATAATGTTATTTTTTAGTTTAAAATTTTAAATGTATTTTTTCTACTTTTTATAGGGGAAAAGATGTGCTGTGTTATATGCTAGAATGTATTATTTGTAATAAATCTAGATGTGAAAGTACTTAATTTTTATCATCTGGAACGTTATAAATCCTTGTGGCTAGCTCTTTCTTTAATCACCTTTGGATCATTTCGTGTGGTCTTCTAATTGTTTTCATTAAGTGCATGTTTCCCCATTAAGACTTAATTGTGTACATACACATATATAATGTAGCTCATTAATGCATCATTTTATTATAAAAAGGTAATGCTTAATTTGTTCTATAAATGAATTTATTTCATAATTGCATACCCTGAATTGGTATGCAGGTTTAATATTTCACCTCTCTACAGAATTAAGGTTTCTTTAAGCAACTGCCCTTTGCACATTGTATCATATATATATATGTATATATATATATATATATATATATGATGCAGTGTATGCACACACACACAAACACTCTTTTTTGTCTTTGTTGGTTTTGTTGTGGTTGTCTTTCTCCATTATTAGTGTCATGAAGATAGGAAGTATTTGAAACTATGTTACTCTAACAACTGCTACATAATAGTTGCCCTCTAAATTGTTTTCAGGAACCAGATATTTTATTCGTCCAACAAACAATTATCAAGTGACTATTTTTTGCTCTGCATAAAATGAAGAATTTTACAGGGTCTCAAAAAAGGAAAAAATATCGAGTGCTAATGTGCTAATGCTAGGAACTATATTGCAGGCAGAGAGATCAAATAAACCAAGGCTAGACATCTGTAGCTCATGAATATTCAGGTCCCATAAGTGCTTGTTTTGGCTGGGCTACAGAATGCAATGGGTTGTTAACCACCAGTCCATCAATAGGAAATTGTATGAATAAACTATGGTAAATTTACACAGTATGCTATACAGCAATTAAAATATTTTAACTACTTTTTTACATCGATAAACCTCCAAAACATAATATTAAATTTAAAAACAGTAAATTTTAGGTAATCCTTATAGTTTGATAGAATTTATGTAAAGTATGGAAACATGAAGAGCAATAGAATATATTGTTTGTGAATAGACACATATTAAGGTTAATATAAAATCATACAGGAAATGATTAAAAGCAAATTCAAGGTAAAAGTTACCTTTGAGGAGGCAAGGAGGGATATATAGAGGATTGTGAAAGGGATCACAGGGTCTTCAACTGTGCCTTCAATGATTAGTTTCTTATAAAAATTCTGAAGCAAAGTTGACAGCATATTAAGATTTGTTAAAGCTGGGTAGTTGATACTAAGTGTTTATTGTAATATTTTCTGAACTTCTCTTCTTCTTTGAAATATTTTATGACAAAAATCACAAATATATTCTATAACAAGATATCCAGTAGAAGTTAAAAATAAGTTCAAGAAGTAGTCAGGGGCCAGGTGTGGTGGCTCACACCTGTAATCCTAGCACTCTGGGAGGCCCAGGTTGGGGGGGATCATTTGAGCTCAGGAGTTCGAGACCAGCCTGAGGAGGAGCCCAGCCTGAGAAAGAGCGAGACTCTGTCTCTACTAAAAATAGAAAGAAATTAGCTGGACAACTAAAAACATATAGAAAAAATTAGCCAGGCATGGTGGCGCATGCCTGTAGTCCCAGCTACTCGGGAGGCTGAGGCAGAAGGATTGCTTGAGCCCAGGAGTTTGAGGTTGCTGTAAGCTAGGTTGCCGTGATGCCATGGCACTCTAGCTGGGGCAATAGGGTGAGACTCTGTCTCAAAAAAAAAAAAAAAAAAGTCGTCAAGAGTCAGATTATAAAGTGTGCTATGCTGTATACATGCTAAGTTTGAGGATTTCCCATATGAGCATATCCACTATTATGGTCTTTGTTATTCATGTTTATGTTGAGGACTCCAAAATCATTCAGTTCAGCCCAACTCATCCTGCTTCTCTCTCTCTCTTTTTTGTTTTTTACAGTAGAAACAGCCTTTATTTGTTGCAATGCAAAGTGTAAGAGGAGGAGATAGGACAGCTTCCCCTCCTGGGGTCCGTAGTCTCTGCTTCCGCCCTTGGTCATCCTGCTCCTCTTAATGTCAGATTTCTATGTCCTCCTTCTCTTATCCTGGTATTCCTGTGAATGTAGCATGTACAAAACTAGACATCTTTTACTTTACCCTAGATGCCTGGCCATCACTCTTGTCTCTCTCACCACCAATGCGTTAATATAATGAAACAGGTAGGAGTTGTTCGCCTATTTCGTTTCCATGGATTTACGTAGTATGCTTTCTATCCTTGCCATCATTACCTGAGTCAGGACCCTCAGTCCTGCTTTCCTGGTTTGCCTCAGTGTCCTTGCTGGCAAATCTCTGGGCTTACCCTCTTCATATAAACCCTTCACATGGTTTCTAGAGAGATCTGTCAAAAGCAGATCTGACCTTTTCTCACACTTGATGCTTGTCAAGAACCTTTTCGTGACTCCCTGCTATCTCTAGGAGCATTTTGTAGCATTTGTGATTGTCTAGATATCAAAGCCACCTTGTAATCCTTGTTAAAAATGTGGATTCCTTGGTATGGACTCTGAACTGATGAATTAGAATCTCTAAGTGGTCAGTCCAGATCAATATTTTTGAGAAAAACCCAAATAATTTGTGTGCATAATATAATTTGAGACTGTAGCTGGGTAGGGAAAGCCTATTCTTCACTCCTCAGTCTCATCTTTTGCATTTTTTGCTGTCTACACTCACCTCCCTGCGTTCTTTAACTGGTCCATTCTTGCTCGTGTTTTAACACAACATGCAACAGCACCTCATCTCAAAGACTCCCTCTTCTTCACCTCACCTTGCTTATCTCTCTTACTCTATTTGTCCTAGTTTCACTGTCCATCCCTTCTTTTTTAAATTATGATGGTCTGGGGGCTAGGAGATTCTTGTTTACATAACATGTAGCCAGGTAACTCGCATAAGTTGGGCCTTTTGTTATATAAAGCTCCTACCAACATTAATTACTTATGATCTTCATCACACTGAAGGGTTAAAAGAAATCTCTTCAGAATTTAACTTTATATGTGTTTTATTCATTAGATGATCTCTTCTGTTTAGAGATTGGCTTGCTCCTAGGTATCTCAAGAAAATGGAAATCACTTCAATTATCAATAATATAGTGTACCTACAAAAATGCTATCTATTAATGCAAATAATCATTGTGAGCTTTCTGGAAATCTGTGTAGGTGGTTAAGTTTTAGTTGATGCATATTTTCTCACATTTCAGCTCATTTTTGATGTTAGAGGAAAGATATGCAATTTTGTACCCTGGCTAGCCTCTCTTTTGATAGGTAAGCTGGGCTCATTCAGTCATTTTAATATAAGCCAAGAATCACATAATTTTAAGGCCGGAAAGTGTGTTTATGTGCAGGGGGAGAGAAGAAAATGGAAATTTAAGGAAGGCTAACCTAAAGTGTGTTGAGTTTGAAAGAATCTCTTCCCCCCCCCATATGTGTGTGTGTGTGTGTGTGTGTGTGTGTGTGTGTGTGTGTATTTCCTTGGGGGAATTATTAAAGAAAACATAGCTTTAAAATGATTTAAAAGCGAGACTTGTTTAACACTTTATTTTTGAGTCAAATGCCTTTCTGTTTACCTCAATAAAACCTAAAAAATTAATATCACTGCATCTCAATCCCCAAATAATTTTTTTCTCCTACTTCCTATTTTATATAGAGGTCTGTACATTTTAAGATTTCTTTATTAATGCAACAGGGTATTGACTGGGCTTCTTTTACTCTTCTCTTAAAGTGAGCGACATCATTCTGCCCCAAATGATGCCATCATTTTAGCAGGTAATGGAAAGACAGACACATTGTTAGTTTCTTCTTGGGTCAATTTCAAATCTTGGCAGAATACTTTCTTCTGAAAAAAAAAATCTACTTCTAGATGTGCTGCTTGGTGATGTTTAGCTTGTAGTTTTCTCATGAAGTGTCTTTCAGTGGCCGTCTGTTTTCATGAGTTTCACCTGCCTGCATGGCTGAATAGCTTTCTCACTTCTATCTGCTTTAGTTACTGTAGGTACTTGAGGTTCAGATAGCACAGTGGTATCTGTACAGTTTATTGCTGTATTTTCACTTCTTAAAGCACATTTAATGTGTTATGCATGACTTTTTCCAAATATATAAATGAAATTTTGAGTGTTCATGTTAAGTATTGTATCATTCTATGAATTAAAATTTGACAGATTTAAATTATGATAAAAGTTTAGTCTGATTGTGTTGAAGCTAATAGCTATGATATAGGGTTGGAGGAATCCTTGCTCTTTGAAGTCTGACCTATAGAGCTGTGTGTGGCCAGGAGCATGTAAGGCTCCTTGATCCCTAGGTTTTTTCAACTATCAAATGAAGATATCACAGACTTCTAAGGGTTATTTTGGAGAATAAATGAGAATGTTTTTAGGACAGCCATTTTGTGCCCTTCTAGTGATAAATTAGATTCATAAACATTGGTGGAGATTTTTTATCCTCAGAAACTTCCTGAAGACAATAATGATTTTTATATCTAACCTCTAGACACTATAGATTATGTTATTTTGAATTATCACAATAAAGATTCAATTATCCCCTATATATTTCTGAATTATGTGTTTGGTAAAGAGGTCCTTTGTGTTTGGTGTTTTAAATTGCTTTAGTTAATATTTAATTAACCAGAAATCCTTAATCTTTATATTGTTTTCATTATTATTCATTTTCTTTGTAGTCTGTAGTTAAAATGCTGTAACAATTTCTAATTACTTAATTTTGTGGATATTTGACTAAATTACCTTCTTTTGATTCACTGAAGTGAAGTGGATTAATTATTATTGTAACAGCATTAATGTTTAATACATTAGTCATGTTTGCTTTTCTCACTCTCAGCTCTTTTGTTCCTTCATTAACTTTTCCATTTCAATATTTCATTCTTTCCTGTTCACTTACTCTCTTTTGCTTTTCTGTGTGACCTATTTCAGTCTCATGTTGTTGTTTAAAGCCACTTATGCATTTTACATATATATAATACTATATACACACAGATATACACACATATACATCCTTTTTTAAAATCTCTGTGACAAATACGGGTATAATTTATTCCTTTCTGAAGCTCCAGATGACACCTATGTTTTTTCTTGTTGATTTGATCTCCCAAGTTACATATAAAAGCATTTAAACTTTTGTGTATTTGTGTGTTAACTTTATTTAGAAATAGATGATTTTGAGAACTAAGTAAACAGTCCATGCTGGTTTGGTTGGTCATCTCTCCTTATTAATAGTAGAGCCCCCATTTACCATCGGAAGGATCTCTGGACAATAACTTAGACCGTCACCAAGTGAAGTGTCCCCTACATGATGCATATAGTAGTAGGTTCTGTGAGAGGTCCAGGAAAAATGAAATGGTATCTGAATTCAGAGAACTTCTACTTTATTCACAGACATGAGAGTAACAAATATAAAATAGCCATTTCATAATTGGATATATTTGTATGTTGTTTGCTAGTTTGCATGCAGAATTATTAAAATGCATTTCTAAGTTGCTGTGAAAATCCTGTGGGAAGTAATAAATAGAGAAGATTCTTTGAAGACTATGGGAATGGATCCAAATCCATAAAAATGAATAGAATCTAAATAGGAATTAAAGGGATTAAGATGAGTAAAGAACCTATTGTTTGGTTTCTGTTCATTTTCCTATTAACTTTTCAGAGAAAAAGCTGTCCTCTGACTTAATAACCACAGAGTTTTCTTTAACTTCCTATATGGTAGAATCCCAATTATTCTTCAACCTCATGCTATCAATTTTATCTTCTATTTAACAAATTTCCTGTTGTACAATCTGCCTGTGAACTAGCAGATTAATTCATTTTGCATACATGATTTTAGAGATCGAAATATTGCTATATATTTTGTTCAGATTAAGTGATAAATTGCTAAGTTTAGAAAAAGGTATTATAAACACCTATTCCATCCATTATAGTAGTGATGGGACCAGCCCTGCTGTAGTGGATTATTCATAAGGAATAGTACTATGATATAATGCTGAAAGGTGTATGACCTGCTTGTGGAGAGACTTAAATGCTAGCCTTTAGTGTGAAAGTGGGGGAGAACTAGATAATTAAGTTGTCTAGTTAGGAAGTTAGATTGATAATATAGATTATAAAATCCTACATTATGTATTAGACTATGATTAAGCTATTTATTTCTCAAGAGATTTTTTAAAAGTCCAATAAAAAAGTTAAGATTATTAAAACAAAATTTAGTTGAGCAATATTATAAGGGGAGGGAGTTAATATACCAAAATTGGTACCAATACACTTACAGTGATGAAGTAATAAATTTAGGCATGGATTTCTCTTTAGTCATGAATTATTGATATGAATATATGATAAATTAGTTCAACAATTGTTTTTGAGCACCTGCTACACCTCAGGTGCCTTGGAAGATACCAGGAATAAAAGATGAATGATACATGGTTATGAATTACAGGGAATATGCTATCTAAGGAGAAGCCTCAAACTCTGTGTGAGAGAAAAAAATTACATAACCTCTGGCATGTTTTTTATGGATGACTTCAACATGTAATGTGTATATATATTACTTACATTTTCTATCTAAGACGTCAAAACATTTTGAGTTTCTTAATTATATTTGTTTTGATTTCCCCTTGAATTTCTCAGTTAGCTCCTTGTTGGTCAACCAAGCATAGAAACTGACAGACCGGTGAGAGCAGTAATTTTCCCCATTATTGCTTCAGCAAGAGTTTTTTTAATGGTGGTGAATGATTTCAAAAGTAGATCTAACAGAGGTCTTTTTGTTTGTTGTATCTGTAGGGTCCCTCTTACCATAAATCACAGGACTGACATTGAAAACATGTATTATTACTGCTTTATGTAATGAACAGAATAGCTCTTCTCACATTAAGAAAACTAGATTCTCTTAATATAGTAACCCTCCCCCACACACACTGAAATTCTTTTGGTGACTCACAAAATATTTAAAAAGAGTTATGGCAAATACTGTTATTCTGTTTCCAAATAGAAGAGTAATTGCAATGCAAAATATGAAGAGTAGATCATTGAGAAAGGGTGCTATAAGGTTTCATATATGACTTGCCTGATGTTACCTGATAAATCTGTGTGGTAGGGTTGAGTAGTGAGGACCTGGTCAAGCATATTCCAACTATCTATATACTTTCTCTCCAAGGCAGTTAGTGGGAAGGTGAAGTCCTCTAAAATGGCAGAAAGTACCTAGATGTGAGAACCCAGAGCCTTGCCTTGGAGCTCTGACCCAGTACGTAAATAGCTGGAGTGATAGCTATTGAGTACTTCAACTGTAGCGAATGATACTGTGGTCCAACATGCGTATGCAGTTCATCTGTAGGGAGATTATAAATTCAGACAAAAGTCCTTTGGCTGAATACCTCATTTGTGGAATTCCTGCAGTAAAAAGCATCTTTAAGTTTCTGTTTATTTTTAAATTTTTCAAATGTTTATAGTTTTCTCTAACTTCCCCCATCATACTAGTCCTTTGGGATATATATACATATATATATATATATATGTGTGTGTGTGTGTATATATATATATATATATATATATATATATTGGATTTCCATTTCACCATTCATCAAAGATTGTGACAGCATTCTCTTATAAATGATGTCACATTTTTATTTGAGAGTTGTGGTAAGAGAAATGGTAGTGTCATCAGAGAAAATGTTTAAAAAATTACACCACCACAAATAAAAAATAAACCCTGTCTGAGAACTGTTTCTGGGGAAGAGACCATTAATTCTGTCTTAGATATGTTGAGTTTTAGTTGTTAACAAGACTTCAAAACTGAGTTGAAAAACATATATCACTTTTGTTAATTATGCCTCTACTAGTATATAACCTACTTAAGGAAAGTGACTCTCATTATTATAACAATATCTGCCACTATTGGTTTCCAGCCTTTATTGGTGCTTTACATATACTTTTTCTTTTGCCTTATAAGGTAGTTATTCTTTTCCCTCGTTTTATGGATAAAGAACTCCAAGGTCATCTGTTTTAAATGCTCCAGATTATATAGCTGGTAGAGCTAGCATTTGAGCCTGGTCATGACTGTGTTCAGAGCTTGCACAAGAAGTCTCCTAAACCCACACCATAGGACTCAGTAAATGCTGGTTTGACACATGGCTAGCAAGTACTTCACATTTAAGTAAAATAGAGTACTCTACTTATCACCATAGTGACGTTTAGAATAAGAGTAATAGTTTGTGTTTCTGTTCAAGTTATTCAATTATAAAACTAATGTTCATTGACATCAGTGGAAAGTTTATTTTTAGTGGGAAATAGTCTTTTTGTCTTCCATCACCTCAAGCATTCTTTGTGTTATCATTTCTTTGTTAGGAACATTCTAATTCCACTGTTTTAATTATTTGAAAGTATAGAATAACTTATTGTTGACTAAGTCACCCTATTGTGCTATCGAATATTAGATCTTGTTCATTCTAACTGTATTTTTGTACCCATTGACAGAAATGATCACTTTAAATGCAAGCTTTCCCTTTGGTATTAATGAATGGTGAATTATTCAGTCATAAAGCAAGCTATCTTTAATCACCACTGTGTCTTAGGACACATATTAAAGAAAGGGGAAAGTTTATATTGTTAAGCTGATTCTGCACTTACATTATTAATCTTAACATTATAAAAGTTTTGCTGAAAGGTTCATCTGTGGTTATTTCCATTTGTCTTTTGTTACTGGCAGGATGGAAATCACTGTTGCTCAAAGCACTTCATAGGACTCTTGAGGATAACGTCCTCAGCTTTGCTAATCCTCATTGAAAATGATTTGAATGTAAACTTGAGGACAGACTTGTACTAGTTTTAAAAACGTTTAGCCAGTTTTTATAATCTCCTAAAACACTTTATAAATTATATTTAGCACATATTTTTGCCAAAAAACTTGTGCAGGTAGAGTTACATGCTGCATAACAAAGTTTCAGTCAACAGCAGACTGCATGTACAAGGGTGGTCCCATAAGATTATAATTCCGTATTTTTTACTGTACCTCTTCTATGTTTAGATACACAAATACTTACTACTGTGTTACAGTTGCCTATAGTATTCAGTAAAATAACATGCTGTACATGTTTTTAGCCTAAGAGCACTAAGCTATACTATATTGGGTAGCTGTGTAGCTGGCTGTACCATCTAGGTTTGTGTACATACTCTGTGTTTGCACAATGATGAAATCGCCCAGGGAGGCATTTATTAGAACATAATCTCTGTCCTTATGGGATGCATGACTGTATACGCACACATATTACCAAATGAATACATGTGGGGATATATACAGAAAAATTTAAACATCGAATAATATACTTAGGCAATATTAAGTTTGTAAAAAGGTATTATTTAAATTTATATTTGTCATTGTGTTGCCTTAGCAATATTCATATGCAACATTGTAAAAGCTGTATTTAGGGATTTTTAAACATTAGCATTTTAGACAGCACATTTTTTGAGCATCTATTTACTCTTTGCAAGC
The DNA here is from genome assembly GCF_020740605.2 of Lemur catta. Lineage (NCBI taxonomy): Eukaryota > Metazoa > Chordata > Mammalia > Primates > Lemuridae > Lemur > Lemur catta. Next base: position 78,415,220 of record NC_059132.1, on the reverse strand, counting down.
TAGGTTAAAGGAGCTGAAAGATCTTTCCCCTGCTTCAAAGAAATCTCAGCTTAGTGATGGACAAGTAAACCATCCAAAGGGGATGCATGTGCTAGGGTAGCATGGGAAGGAAGAAACCTTAACTCTCTAGTAAGTTAAGGTGGTGATGGGACAGGAGATGACTGTTCAGGGAAGACTTGTCAGAAAAACTCAAAGTCTTCCAGGTCTGGAAGGAAGAGAGGAATTAGGTGGAAGAGGGCATTCTAAACAGAGCAGCAGCGTGTGTTAAACACTGAAGCATCATAGCCCAAGATTAGGAGATCCATCAGAGTTGGGCTCAGTTGGAATGCTGGGGGCAGGGGGCAGATTATTGCTTTCAGACTAGCAGATCTGCAAAGCTCAAGGAGGAATGAGCTTTTTCTTATGGTGCTCAAACCCCTGCCATCCTGGTCTCTCCACTCTCTGGATGAATGCTCAGGCATCTCTCTTCCTTTGCACTCCTGTCCCCAGCTGCTTGTCTGTGCCACTCCATGGATCACTACTTCTAATTGACATTGCCCTTCCCATATGATTCAGTCACCTCACTTGACACATGTAGGTTCCAGACCAGTGCCCACCCTTCCTGTAACCCCATGAGCTAACAGAGTGTGGACATTCAGCATGTATTAACTCAGATTACAGCATGTATTAACTCAGAGGAGCTGTTTAGGCAAAAATAAGTGAATGAGAAAAAAAAAGAAATTAATGAATCAATCAAATAATCAAGGAAACCCACATACCTACTTCTAGGCACTGCATACCTTTTCTCATGATAAATCAGCACTTTGGCCATTTAGCATTTAAAAACTAGCTGTATGCACACAGCTTCAGTTATGATTAAACCTTTGTAGATAAAACTTTCAAGGTTACCATTTAGATGTACACATGCACTAGATTCCATTCATAGAGAACACCAGCTGGCTGTTATGAAAATTGGGCAACATCCAAGATTAGAAAAAACCAAAACAATATCTGTAAGCTTCAGTTCTCCTTTTAGTTTTAGAATTTGCTGAATTTAGCTTGGTCATTGTGCTCTGTGGAGTTGTATGGAATAGAGAGCTCTGTGGGCCTGAGATCTTAATGCCTCTGAACAAAAGGTTCAAGTTTTATATGTGAACACCTAGTTGCAGTATTGTCATCACAGACATGAGGAATATTAAGAGACAGTGTAGCAATTTTGAGCATTAGTCTTGAAAGTAACTCAAGATAGAATCCCAGTTTTAACACTTGGGCCATAAGCCTAAGTTTTCTTGCATGTATTATGGCAATAATACCTGTTCTTTCTCAATAACCTTGGGACATTGTGAGGATAAGAGGACATCTTATATATGTATGCATCTTGGAAAGTATAAAATGAAATACCAATTAAGTTGGGATTAATATGGAGGTATGATGTTTAAGGAAAGTACTAGACCTGTATGTGAGATTTTGTAGTCACACATGGGTATTTGAGTAGATGAAAAGATGAGAAAAAAAATGATAAATGTGAATAGTGTTAAGAAATCATGGCCTGTGTCTGGGCAAGAAAACTGGATTTCTGAAGATAATAGCTTTGAGCAAAAAATGAGAGGTTTGTAATCATCCAGAATAATGGTGTCTGAATCCTTCATCACACTGTAGTAGACACACAACACAATTGTTGTCTCAAAATTCTGAGAGCAGTTTATAAAGGAATCATTACACACCAGGAATCATTATGTTAATATAACATTAGAATACCTCAAATGAGTGAGTGACTGAAAACATTGAACAGACTTTGAAAAAATTGTATTTTTGCTTTCTCAAGCATGTAGTTCTTGGGTAAACAATCCCCCTCTTTAATTTTGTGAGAGTTATATGTGCCCTTCCCCCCCCAACATATTATGATGCTTAATGTAGGTATTTACTGAAAGCTCACATGCAAAAAAGGTGAAGAATTTGGTAAAGAATGCAAATAGGACCAGAAATAAATATACAATATTGTGTGTCTAGGGGCAGGAGTGTTGGATGAAAAATGAATGAAAGACTAAGAAAAAATGGTGTGAATTGCAAAAAAAAAAAAAACAGTTCCAGAGGTTAACCAAGATTCATTATTGTGAGAATGTAAAAGAAATGAACATATAAAAGAACATGTAAAAGAAATCAGTAAAAACATTTAGGTACTCTTTAAAGTAAGAAACTTCTGAAGCTAAATTTCTGAGTGATGGAGCAAGAAGAAAAAAACATCATGTGATGGGGATGTTCTTTAGAGAGTATTTTTATCTCAAATTTAATTATACTTCTGAATTTATAATCAGAACAGATCTTGTTTACTTAAAGACTCTACCAAACTAAATTAAATTATAATTATTTAGATGGTATAAATATGTGCACAAAATTGAATTCTAAAACAAGGTTGATATAGTGGCCAATTGGCTAATTATATCCCTAAATGACTTATTGCAATATAAATTTTCTTTTTCTTTATTTTGTTCTCTAAATACCAGAATGAATGATGTTTCTGATAAGTACATAAAGAAGACAAGAATATACAACTGGGGCTCTAGGGTGCGGCTGCATTTTTATTACTTAAGTCTCCAGTGGTAAAAGCAGGTACTATTGTGGACTTAGGAACTCCTCCATGGGGTCTGACATAATTTGACATAAATATAAACTATTATAACTATTTAGATTTGTTTGTACACATCCTCATAACCACGTTTGAATTTCCTGTTGATATTTATCAAGAAAAGACTTTTAAAAGGTGAATTATTTGTAAGGGAGATTCATATTAGAAAGCTTTTTGAACTATTATGGGAATAAGTTGTCAGTTTTCTAATTTTCCTCTACTAGATTAATCTGGAACAGAAATTTGCCTATTCTTCTTCTCCTGGTATCAGTCAACGTGGATTCCTAAATTTTCTTGACCAGTGATTGATTTCTTTTTGAAAGATGTTATCACTTCTGTGACATTGTCAGTTAACTCAGAGGTCACCAATGTTTTTGACACCAGGGACCGGTTTCGTGGAAGACACTTTTTTCATGGACGGGGGTGGAGGGAGGGGGTGCATCACTGCCTGGGCTCCACCTCAGATCATCGGGCGTTGGATCGTCATGGGGGACGCGCAACCTGACCCCTCGCGTGTGGAGTTTGCGGTGGGGCTCGCGCTCCTGTGCGGGGCTGATGCTGCGGCTCATCTGACCGGGGCGGGACTCGGGCCGTGATGCCGGCGATGGGAGCGGCTGTGGGTGCGGCTGGGGCTTCGCTGGCCCGGGCTGGCCTCCCGCTGTGCGGCCCGGTGCCTGGCGGGCAGGAACCGGTGCTAGCATGCTGCCCAGAGGCTGGAGATCGCAGAGTTAACTCACTGCTAAGAAAGAGTTAAAAAGAAATATGTGTTATCAGGGAGAATATTACTGTTCATATTTAATGATAACATAAATAACCTATTCTCATTCCTGAAAAAGAAATGATTATGAATGGAGAATGGCACTGTGTCATTGAGATGAGCAGCTGTATATGTATGTTTTCCTTGCTTGGCACTAAATAGCGTAGCTAGAGGAAATCTCCTTCCTATCAGGTTAACAGACTTTTAAATAAATAGGCTTTATAAATAATCATGATAAATGATTTATAAATCTAAATGAGATTTTTACACCTACACTGAACTGTGATGTTCTGTAGCATGCATGAGGATCTTCTTTCTCACATCCTAATGAAGCATGGTGTTCATTAGAATATTTGAAAACAGAAATGTTTCATTTTTATTTTTAGAAATAAGTTTTTTAATAGGTCATATGGCTTTGTTTTAGGATGTGTATTATGTGTAGATACATATAAAAATTCAAATATAGTATCATCAGTTAGGATACTTCTATACGCAGGTAAATAAAAACTCTATAATAAAATGTGGTATATGTATACCATGGAGTACTACTCAGCCATAAAAAATGGTGAACTGATACTTCTTGTATTAACGTGGTTGGAACTGGAAACCATTCTTCTAAGTGAAGTATCACAAGAATGGAAAAAAACACCATACGTACTCACCGTTAAACTGGAATGAATCAATCAACACTTATGTGCACATATGGAAATAAAATTCATTGGAATTCAAGCAGGTGGGAGGGAGGAGGGAGGGGGGATGGGTAAATTCACATCTAACAGGAATGATGCACACAATCTGGGGGATGGGGACACTTATAACTTTGACTCAAATGGTACAAAAGCAATTTATGTAACCAAAATGTTTGTACCTCTATAACATTCTGAAATTTAAAAAAAAGACCCCCAAATTATTCCTTATTTATTGTCTTATATAATAAGTCTATATTTAGTGCAGTTTCAGGGTTAATTCAGGGGCTCAGTGGCATCATCAGCAGATTCTTTAGGTTCTTTTCAGACTTCCTTTTTTCTATCATCCTCAGCATGTAGACTTGAGACCTTAGGCTTGCCCCAGCATCACCTCCTCACATAATTGTGTCTAGACATAGAAGACGGAAGCTTCTCCACAAACATCTCTTTTAAAGAACTACTTCCCCATTCATTGTCAGAGTAAGGTCTCACGATCCTGCCTAAGACAGTCACTAGCCGAGGGACAAGGAGACCACTGTTGATTGTATTAGTTCAATTGTGAGTCATAGCTTGGGAGATATTCAGCCTCTCATGAAAGGACATAGTCATTTTGATGAGTGAGATTAAGATCAAGATTCTGCTAACAGAGTTCTGTGACTGTAGCATGACAGTTTGGTTGGTAACAAAATTGTATCTGCCAAATATCAATTCATAATATATTTTAGAATTGCTAAACAATGAGTACTACTTTATTTGGTTTTAAACATAGAGTTTAAAAATATAATTCTCAACTAGAAGTACAAGTCTTATGGGAATGATCTTTTAGGGTGAAGTAACAATATTTTCATTGTCTATGAATACTCCATTCATTGCAAGACAGTTTGTAGTGACTGACAGAGAAGTGACATCTCTAAAACCTTGCCACCCCCCACAATGTTATTACATCAATAATAATGATACTATGTAAAACTGCAGTCACCAACCTCTGGGGCCATGGCCCAGTACTGGTCCATGGCCTATTAGGAACCAGGCTGTGTGTCACCACCTGAACCCCACCCTCGCCCTGTCCATGGAAAAATTGTCTTCCATGAAACCGGTCCCTGGTGCCAAAAAGGTTGGCAACTGCTGATATAAAAGACTTTGCTGTAAGTTTCTCTTGTTTTATCTTACATAACCTCCCTATTTTATTAATCCCTGGTGCCTATTCTATTTCCACCTACCCTCAAGTCTCATTTCCTGCTAAACGTTTTATATTTTGGCTTTTTAATGTAAGATTTTAATAATTTAACAAATGTTTTATGTGCTACTTATCAACATGGAAATTTTGAAATGTAATGGGAGATTAAATACTAGGTGCTAGGATACTTAAGAAGAATTGCTGAAATCATTTTGTTATATTGGAAGTTGAAAATAGGGAGTTTAGAGGCCTAAATATTATTATAAAAAATGAAATGACAGCAATTTGGTAGTAGTAAGGATACCTTCAATTATCAGTTGAAATTTATATTTCTACGTGACATTCACTAACATTTAAATTGTTAGAAAGTTAAAATCATAAAGCCACACATGCTGCTTTTAAAAAGGGTGCAGAAATATTCTAAGCCTCATTTTAAATAATTCTTATAGGCTAAAAAACTTCAAAACTTTCATCTTCATCGATCTGTATGTTAAATGTAATACCAGTCATTTGTTTTAGGCCATTTAAGTAATACAAGATTTCACTAGATGCTAATAAAGTGGAAAAGACAAGATAAAATAAGCACACATACTAGTATATTTTCTATTGTAGAGCAGAACTCATGCTAAATGTTTAATGTTTAGATATTATTAAACATAAGGTACGTGTTTGTGTGTGTGTGTGTGTGTGCATTTTTCTCCTCATATTCTATTTCTCCTTAGGTTAGGACATTTAGTCTGAAACATCTAACACAGAAGTGTTATTATTATAGTCTCTCCAAATATGCAACACCTGAAGCAACAGTGCCAGTAATATTATGAAAATGTCTTTCATCTAAAGGTTTATAATACATATATCTAGACTGGAAAGATTCTTTTTATGAGGGGTTTGCCTAAGCCAGAGCTGAACTCCCAGCAAGTTGAGGCCTACAGAGCCCGTCATTCTTTTCTAAGAATACATTGTTAAGACTCTACGTTTGTAGAATCCATTAGGTGATTTAGTGTGCTTTATGATAGCAGGGTAATAATATTGCACAAGTACATATGTAAAATCACTTTCACATAAAACGTTTACTGCAGAGAATGTAGGGTCCGTGTTTTGTAAGCCTTGGCATGCCTGTATTTGAGATTTGGATCAGATAAGCATCTCTTTAGCCACTAAAGGCTACATGAAAATGCTTGTCAAACTCAGCATGATTTTTCAGAGTAAAATCGGTGATTTCTTTCTCTTGTTTTTGAGAGATTTGGAACTATTAAATTAACTGGAGGTAGATGTTACTTAGTTTACACAGCTGTACCCACAGAACAAAGTCATCTGCACTAGTTGTTTTCTAAATATAAACACAAACTTACTTTCTGTAGATGACAGACATCTGACATTAAAAATTACACATATATATCTATCCACATATGTAACAGCTATAGAAACAAATACAGAAGCCCAATGAAATATAGTATATTGTATTCATATATTCCTAAATGTGTCTTTTGTTTCATAAACTACTTCTATGACAAGGAAAAACAGAAAAATAAGGATGAAAAATTCTTCAAATTTTACAAAAAATACAGCTGATTTTATTCCTAGTTAATATACAGCAAGTAAGTGTAAATTGTTGTGGAATCTAAATATATTTGAATGTAAAAAATACAGGAGAACTAGGGAGCATTCACCAAACTCTAAAAGTAGTTCATTTGCAGCTCATTATATAAGTAAAGAGTTTTGAGTTTTGATCTGTATTTCTTTATGGATGCCAAGATTGAATTTTGACTTTAGCTGGGAACTTAAAAGCTGAAAAGATGTTACTAAAAATTGGAAAACAAAAAAACAGTTAAAATCAAGCCATGCAAGTCATAACTATTATATTTATTATGTGACATTTTATAAAATAAAAAGTAAAAAAAAACTAAAGGGTAAAAGTGAGGAATTTACAAGTGTAATAATGGAGCTTATCAGTTAGTTTATTTTATGGTGTTAGAGATGAAGTTTATAACAGACTGGATGCCATGTTATATATTTATCATTGTCGACACCTGTTTAAAATTTGATCCATCATGAGATGATCACATATTCATGAAAGTGTTTGTAGACTCAATAAAATGCTTTCTACTGAACTAGTTTCCTAATGTGTGTATGGATATATATGGTATGGATGTATCGGGATGTTAACAACTTGAATTTCACAATGTGTTTTAAATTAAATATTCAAATTCCTCTTTTTACTTTTAAAAATAATGAGCAAATCACTATAGAAACATTTAGAGTAAAATGTGCTAGAAGATACTTAATGTGCACAAATAAGAATACAAAAATACTGAAATTTCTCATTACCTTTACTTAAGCATCTTTTGCATGGGAAGTATGAAGAGGCAGTGTGTAGTGGTTATTTTACTTCTTTGAATCTAGGTACTCAACTGCTTAAGGTATTAAGGATTAGGAAGAGAAATGGCTGGAGACTCTTATCGGTGAGTCAGATTTTCCTCTAGTCTGGTAAAATGTAACTGCCTCCCAGGCTAGGTTCAGAGTGATTTGTTAGCAGCAGGACACTCCAGGAAAAAGGCACGTTCTTTATTGCCAGTCCACTGAATTTCTGAATGATGACCTTGGAAACCATGGAAAACCTTTCCCACAAGCCTAGACGGGTGTCTGGATACGGGGTCTGTTTCTTGTCTCTTTTACCTTGGAATCAGGCCTGGGCTTAGCCTTACAAATCTTTATCATTCTAGCTGAGAAAGAAGGAAGTCAGGTAAGAGGATACAAAGTGCCCTTCCAAATAAACAAAGAAAGTGCAAGCAAGCCCTCCTTGCTGTGTTTGCATTCCCCTAGGTTTCCTCCTGATCTTGTTCTGCTTTCCTCCTTGGAGGCGTTCTTTCAGCAGGACATGAATTTAAGGAAGGAGAAGGATCCCTGGGGATGCACAATAGAATACTTGCTTTTAATTCTGCTAAAAATCAGAATGAATTAATTCTAAATGGCCCATAGAGATGGAGATCCTTAACTTCCTTCTCAAGATTGTTGTGAGCATTATTTACCAACAGAGATGCTAACCTTGAGGATTCATTACAGACACTTTTAGCAAAAGTGAAAGCCGGCTGAGAAGTAGCACAAAATCCCTGAAGGATCTTCTTCAGGTAGGATGATGTTGTTAATTAAATTTTCAATCAATTAACATAACAGTTCAGAACATAATGGTTTAGATAAACACCTACATGGGTTTTAAGATACTCAGAGAAAAAGAAGTCCCAGATTATCAAATATGTCCTTAGTTTACACCAAGGGCATCTTCATCAAGAAGAAAGTTAAGAAACACACTGAGACTGCTGTAATTCAGTGATATATAGTAGTAAATATTCACTGGAAATATTCTAGCTAATTTGTTTTCTTCTGTGTATTGTACATAGGTGGTATAATCAATCAGGGCAATCAATCAATGCTAAAATAACTTGTATTTTTTTAGGTACTTCCAAAAATATCTAACCTAAACTCATTTCAAATTTATCATTCTTAGACTAAAGTAAGTCAGGAAGAGACTATGATTAGCAGGCTGGGATTAGTTGTAGACTATTAGTCTAAAGATTGCCTGGGTGCATTTTCATTTTCGGTACCCAAAATCTCAAATGACTTTCATCCAGTGACTTTGATCCAGTCCTTACATTGAACCTAGTCAAATATTCTTCATGTGTACATTAACAGAGTTGGATCTGATAATTTCTAAAGTTTTCTTCAACTATACAATGTTATGAAATAATATACAAATATACAAAAGCATGTAGTATAATAGATCGATCTAGATAAAGACAAATACAGAAAAGTGCCTAAAAATGATATTGGGATAAAACAGTGTTGACTTCAAGCCAGGGTTATGGAGTGACATTTTCTAAGTTACATTGTAGAATTTGAAAGGTGTGGATATCTAATCATTCAGGAAAAATTCATTTAAACATGAGCTTAAAAGGATTTTAGAGAAATCTGTTTCAGTGTTGCTTATGTTTAGTAAAAAGATTGACATTGAATACAATGTAAACATTTTTAAGCAAGGGAGAGAAATCCTTATCAACATGCAGTTTTTTATAATTACTTTATAAGGGCTATGGGTGGCATATATTAACCTTCTGTACCCTGTATGTTTATATATTGAAGATAGTAATTATAACGATTTTACAATATGTTTTTGAAGTCTTTCTTGCATCATCTTATATTTATGGCATTAGATACAAATTTTAGGATGATTACTTCAATATTATTGTACTTTTTTTCACATTAAGTGGATTATGTAATTAGCTATATTTTATATTATTTTGATGTCTTGATGATAGGAAGAAAATTATGTTAAGGTTAAGGCTTTTAACTCTTGACAAAATTTATTTTTCTTAAAATATTTTGGTCAGAAAATTCTTTGATTAGAATTAAACAAAAAGAAATTAAAAGGTAGATGATGAATGCCAAGCTTAGAAGACTCAACTTTCAAATTAATGGATTTTCTTAACAATGTCTTGTTTCAGCTGTGGACTAATGAAACAGCAGGATACGTAAGACTTGGGAGGCCTACTGCTTTAGATACAGGCATACCTCAGATCTATTGCATGTTTGGTTGCAGACACTGCAGTAAAGCAAATATTGTAATAAAGCGAGTTACACAAATTTTTTGATTTCCTAGTGCATGTGAAAGTTATGTTTACACTATACTGTAGTCTGTTACGTGTGCAATACCTTTATATCTAAATAACAGTGTACATACCTTAAGTAAAAAATACTCTATTGCAGAAAAATGCTAACAATCATCAGCGCCTTCAGCGAGTGGTAATGTTTTTGCTGATAGAGGGTCTTGCCTCCTTGCTGATGGCTGCTGACTGGTTAGGGGTATGGTTGCTAAAGGTCGAGGTGTCTATGGCAATATCTTAAAATAAGTTAACAACGAAGATTGCTGCCTTAATTGACTTTTCCTTTCATGAAAATTCCTCTGTAGCATGCAATGTTGTTTGATAAAATTTTACCCACAGTAGAACTTCTTTCACAATTGGAATCAATCCTATCTGACCCTGCTGCTGCTTTATCACCTAAGTTTATGTGATATTGTAAATCCTCCATTGTCATTTCAACAGTGTTCACAGCATCTTCATCAGTAGATTCCATCTCATGAAACCACTTTCTTTGCTCTTTCATAAGAAGCAACTCCCCATTCATTCAAGTTATATCATAAGATTGCAGCAATTCAGTCACACCTTCAGGCTCCACGTCTAATTCTAGTTCTCTTGCTATTTCCACCACATCGGCAGTTACTTCTTCCTTCGAAGTCTTGAATCCCTCAAAGTCAACCCCGAGGGTAGGAATCAGCTTCTTTCAAACTGCTGTTAATCTTGATATTTTGACCTCCTTCCATGAATACTTGATGTCTTCTAGAATGGTGAATTTTTTTTATAAAGTTTTCAATTTACTTTGCCAAGTTCTATCAGAGGAATCGGTATCTATGATAGCTATAGCCCATTAAAATGTATTGCTTAAGTAATAAGACTTGAAAGTTGAAATGACTCCTTGATGCATGGCCTGCAGAATGGATGTTGTATTAGCAGGCATGAAAACATTAATTAATCTCCTTTGTACATATATCTCCATCAGAGCTCTTAGGTGACCTGGTGCATTGCCAACAAGTGATAATATTTTGAAAGGAATCGTTTTTTTCTGAATAGTAGGTCTCAACAGTGGACTTAAACCAGGCTTTTATGTTCCATTTATAGAGCACAGTTAGAACATATTTAGAGTAATTCTTTAGGGCCTTAGGATTTTTCAGAATGGTAATGAGCGTTGGCTTCAACCTAAAGTCACCAGCTGCATTAGCCCCTAACAAGAGTGTCAGCCTGTCCTTTGAAGCTTTGAAGCCAGGTATGGACTTGTCTACAGCTATGAAAGTCCTAGATGGTATCTTCTTCCAATAGAAGGCTGTTTCATCTACATTGAAAATCTGTTGTTTAGTGTAGCCACCTTCATCAACTGTCTTTACTAGAGCTTCTCCATCTGCACTTGGGCTTCACCTTGTACTTTTTTTGTTATGGAGATGACTTCCTTCCTTAAGCCTCGTGAACCAAGCTCTGCTAGCTTCCAAGTTTTCTTGTGCACCTTCCTCATCTCTCTCAGCCTTCATAGCAATGAACAGAATTAAAACCTTGCTCTGGATTAGGTTATAGCTTAAAGAAATGCTGTGGTGGGTCTCATTTTCTACTAAGACCACTAAAACTTTCTTCAACCCAACAATGAAAAGCTGGAGCCTTGAAAGTCTGCCTGGTAATTTATGCTCACAAAAGTAATTGATAATTATACTTTATAGATTACTGGAGGCTTTGAAAGAGCTATGCTTATTTCAGGAATGGAACAATAGTGTGTTATTACTTAAAAACCAAAACAGTGAAAATCTGCACATTTTATTCACTGGCTAGAAAATGACCATAAGTTACGTTTTAGAACCCTGGATTTTGGAGTAAATGCTCCTTTGTTTGTATAAAGGGTAGACTCTGAGCAGCAACTTTATTCTCTATTATTAATGTCCAGTACTTGTTAGGGAAACCCAATTGTTTGGGGTTTTTTGCACCCTTGGAGAATTTATTTTATCTTTTTCACTGTTGGACTTCTTACTAAAGAGAGGGATTCAAGTAAGGAACTTAAGAGAAGCAGGAAGGAATTAAAATCAATAATGCTTCACTTTCTTAACTTGGCTCTGATGCTCCTGTCTTTGCTTTGTGGGACTGGATGATTGATTTCATATCTTGGTAGCTCATTTTCATTATCTATAAATGTACAAGGAAGTCATTCAAAATACCCTTTGTGAAGACAACGTAAATTAATTGGTTACTCTCATCAACCAACAAGGAAAAACCTTTCCTTTTTGTGATTTCTAAAGAGTGATTGATTTAAGGGTTAAATTTTGTCGTGTTTTTCAAAGAGCAGTAAAGACCTCCAGGAAAAAGAATGGTGAAAAAGAAGGAACTCATTTTTGAGCATATGCTATACATAAAACACCCTATAAGACAACTGATATTGTCTGTATTTACAGATGAATTATCTGAGTCACAGAGATGTTATATAAATTAGTCGTGATCACATAACAAGCAAATGGTTGGGAAGGTTTAAAATAAGACAGTTTCAATTATTTAGGATCTATAAGGTGTCAAGCACCATGCTAGTCTTTGGTTTATGGAGCTAAATTAGACACAGGGCTGCTTTGTAGGAGTTCCTTCTAGGTGAAAGTCGTTGTTTTCTAATTCTAAAACTCTAGCTCTGATAGTGTATTGTAGAATGATATTGGAGATGAAATTTATAGACTGATTAAAGAACCTAAAACAGAGAAAATGGAAGGAGGAAAGTTTTTTGAATGCTAGACCAGTGATTTTATATTGCAGATCGAGTTTCCCTGATTCGAAAATCGGAAATCCAAAATCTGAAACTTTTGGAGTGGCAACGTGAAGCTCAAAGGAAATGTTCACTGGAGCATTTTGGATTTCAGATTTTCTGACTAGGGATGCTCAACCAGTGAGTATGTATAAAGCAACTATTCCAAAAATGTGAAAAAAAATGCAAAATCCAAAATATTTCTGATCCCAAGCATTTTGGATAAGGGATGCTCAATCTGTACTTTATTCTGCCCTGGGAAGCCATACATGTTTTTGAACAAAAGAATGATGTTATTTAAACTGATTTGTTAATTATAATTTTTAATCATAAAATTTCATAATTTTCTGGTGAATTTTATTTCCTGTAAAATTTAGTCGTCCATATTTTGGTTGCATCCTACTTTGCTAAACCATTTCATTATCCCTGAGCACAAAATCATTGGATCAGACTGGACTTCACTCCTCCTTGCTCGTACTCTCTCACCAAATCTCAGTTTTACCTCCTCTTCTCTCGTAATTCTAAATCCTAGATCTAAATTACAGATAGCCATCTATCTTGCCACTCGTGCACTTATTTACTAATTTCACAAATATTTGTTAAGTGCTTCGCATGTACAAGGCCCTGAGGTAAGCCCTGGGGTATGTGGTAAGGCAAACCCAGTCCTATACCTATACCTTCTAATTGAGTAGACAAACAACAAACAAGTGGTTAGTCTAATTTCATTTATCATGTGTACTATGGAAGATAAGTATAGCATGCTAGGACAGCATAGTACAGGAGTTGGGGGTTGGGAATGTCTTAGTGTGGTAGGTGAGGGAGATGGCATTTGTGCTGAGATCTAAAGTGTAAATAGAGTTAAGCAAGCCAAAAAATGTGGGCTGGGGTGTGAATTGGGGTTTGGTTGGGGATTACCAAAGGGATGATCTCAGAAGAGGAAGCATATTCCATTTTATTCCCCTTCTGAATTTCCTAGCACTTTAGTGCCTGTACAAGTCATTTGGTTTTTATTAAATAAAAATATAAAGTAGTATATTATGCTTTGCCTCACTTCCTGATTGTACATTCCTAGAATATTGGAATTTATGTTTTAACTACCAAGGTGCCTCAAACAAATGCTTTGCATACAGTATTTGCTCAACTGATACATGATGATGTAATGCACTAATAGTTTTTCACAGATTTGGAATGGTGTCAAGAAGGAAGAAAGAATTTTTATAAAAATAACTTACACAGGCATTACTTATCCTATTATAATTTCACAATTGACTTACAATTTTATAGTTATGGTCATTTGAATGTGCTACTTAAAATTTGTCATGAGTAATTTTTAGATTGAACAAGAACAATGTTGCAAACAAAATTATTTCTTGTATACTTAGAAAGGTATGTAGAAGCTATATCATTAAGTGATGTTGAAATTTTTAATTTGAGATGTTTAGATAAATGGACCACTCTTTTTAAGATTATGTATTGGTTTTGACTGTTGAAAAGCAGAATGCAGATAGATTCGGCTCGTTAATTGAAAATAGAGTTCTTAGCTTATATTCTTGAAAGAGGCCAGGATTTTGTACTTTGGAACTTATTGGCATTTTTTTTTTGTTTTGATGGTGTTTCAACAAATAATAATAATCTAGTAACAACACAAAAAACTCCAGTTTCATAACTTTAGTAACTATAATTCTTATCCTACTAGTTAATATGAAAAATAACATACAGGGGTTTTTTTTTATATGTCAACCATTTGATAGTCCAAAGTTCTCATCAGAAGTTCTATATTATGAAGAAAGGACTGATGTTAAAATCTTATGTTTAAGGAAGAGTTAAGCAGGGAAATTAAGGAGAAATCCCAGTGACCAAGACCCTTAGTAATGTACACAATGACTAAAGTTTTCATATGTTTTCACAATTGTTCTTATTTTAATGCAGTATATAAACCCTAACTCCATGGTCATGTGTATTTCTCTATGATTCTATTTTCTCATCTGTAAAATGAGGAATTAAATAGTACCTGTTTCATAGATGTATTGGAAAGATCATACGGATTAAGTAATCTGAAGTTTAGAACCTAATACTTAATGACCACTTAATAAATATTAGCAAATTTTGCTAGAGATAGTATTTCTTCTTGTTCACTAGAGCAAATAATCAAGTAACTTTTTCCAAGAAGGAAAACCCTTTCTGAATGCTTTCATTAAAAAGAATGTTCTTCAGTTGTTTTTACAGGATTCAAAAAAAAAAAAAAAACACCTCACAAATTCTTATTGGGGTTAGTTTTGTTTCTTTAAGTAGAACCTTGGAGGATTTTCCCCCTTTTATTTTTATAATTTAAAATATTGTAAGGAAGTGACTGGGAATAGATCTTTCATGAAGTTTGTAAAGGATATAGGGAAACTTTATGTGCACACTCAGCTTGTTGTTTTGTTTTGTTTGTGTTTTTTCATTACAAGACAGTATTTGTCTTTGACTGTTTATTTCAACTCATGTGTTCTTCCTCCAGAGCAGCTATCCTTCTAAGGTTGAATCTCCTTTCCTTGTGTTCCCTATTAACTTCTCTCCCATCCCCGGGTAATTGGTTCCTCAGCATTTTACTGATGATACAAAACCGCTTTAAAAATTATTCCTTCGGTGAAGTGTCTGTGCTAAATCACTTTTGAGATAGATTCTTTTCCTTCTGATTTGTCAGGATCAAAATGACCTTTTGCTTGTGTTGCAGTATTTTTTTTTTTACATATTCTCCATATATTTACTTTACCATTTACCCTGTTTGAATAAAGATACGTCTGGTGAGACTTGCTTTTTACTGCCATATAAGATGTGTGGACTTTCTTCTAATGGGTCAACATCAACTTGAATGACAAACATATTTCCTTTTTATCTCTGTAACTGGAGGGGAAGGTTGATAGGCATAGATTCAGCCCAATTCCCGGTGGCTGGCGTCATATGAAATTAAGGCAGGGTGTCTTAAATCTTTGTTGCCTCTGATTCTCTGTTACTCTGATCCAAAGGAGGACACCATAGACATCCGCAGATCCCACCATGTATAATTACTGGGGTGATTCTTGCCTGCACCCTGTTCCTAACAGTTAGCTTGTAGGTACACCTTCTGCACTGCACTTTTAACACCTGCCATCCCCCCTTCTTTCTTCTTGCACTCATAGATTCTGTTCGCTTCATTTTCTGATAATTATACCATCTGAATGGTCATACGCATAAGAGATTGTGAATAGTATTCTAGACATTTAAAAATAACTCATAAAATAGAGAAATATTTATTTAGTCTGGTATAAATCCAGTGTCGCTGATTAAGAGGCAGTTGAGGGGAAGATGTTAAATATCTTCCTTCCCTTTTTTCAGGTGTACCGGCTTTTTTGTTTCTTGAACTAAGTCATAAGTAGGATACTGATTTATTTTTTTTTTAATTTTAACTGCACTGACTTTGTCATTTGTAGAAATTCTTACCAGAGTGTGTAACAATTGTTTTGCTAGTGATAGGATTCAATTATATTTGAATTTTCATCATGTTCCAGGGTCTGTCTTAGAATCCACTTTAAACTAAAGCATCTTATGTTTCAGTCCTCAAAGCTAGCTATTTAATAAATGATTAAATATTCAAATAAATGTTGATGCCAACCTGATGATCTATATTTTTCTTGACTCTTTGAAAAAGGTAATCTTTATGGTGTATATTAATTTCCTTCCTTGTTTATTACAGTTAAGACAATTTATTAACTATATTACACACAGCTATACTTTGTTGTCATGTGTCACATTTTGTGAAATGTCTCATAATTCAGTGTCACATAGCAGAACTAATGGTCATTGGGCTATTCAGCTGTTGATTTTCATTTTAACATAGAGGATATTTCATGTCTAGTATTTGGCCATGCCACGCCATCATCTGGAACTGCTACTGCAAATGATATATGCGTATGTCACAATTTATTATATAGTTGTAATTCACGGATGAGCTTGGTGGGGCCTTCAGTTGTTTTGACCAGGAATGACTTCATAGTTTCAGACAATTTAGTGAGTAAGAGGAAAATCTTCTGGAGCACTGGAATGTTGGTATTTTTGAATTACTTTGCATAGAGGACTGTCTTTTGCTCAAAGCCGGTATTTTTCATTTCTTTTAAGTAACAGGACCTATCAGTTATTTTCTTTCAGCAAATATTATGGGGAGTATAATAAGTCCAAAGACTGTGCTAGGCCCTTGAGATTAAAACAGTGAACACATTAGCCTTGGTTCCGTTCTCATAGATTTTGGGGCCAGTATCCTAAAACTTGAGATATTACATCACACACTTTCTCACAACTTTTACCAAAATGATATCCACTTGTGCTGTTATTTGCTAAATATTTTTCCTTACGTTGAGGAAGTTTATTTCCCTAAATAAGTAGATTTTAAAAGAAAGCTGTAGGAGATGTCCACGGAAAAAATATATTTATATGTTTAATATCTGATAAAGCAAATTATCAACTGTTAAAATAAAGAGCACATCTTTTTATGTACTGCGTGGAATCTTGTTAAGAAACATCTGTGCTGTAATTACCAAACCTGCAGAAACAGTGGTCCAGAACAATTCTGAACCAAATGGCCTGGAAGGAAGTGACTGTCATCACCACTTTAGGAATTTGGGGGGTGAGGGACAAGCAGTGTTGTCACTCTTTCTTCCTAATCCTGCCCCTAGTAAGCTCCTAATGTTGATGAGTAAAAGCAGTTGAAAAACACTAGTCTTGGAAGTGGGGTTTGTAATAAATAGTAAATGTTTTGTGTATTTTATAGTCTCATTATGGATTTAGCATTATATAAACATATTATTTTCAATGAAAGAACTTTTAAGAAAAGGCTAAGGGCACAAATGAAATTTTTATTTACTAGCAATCCTAAAATGGATATATATTTACATGCTTATTCTGTGAAGAAGCATTTTTTATCAAAGATCAAGTCATTTGAGAATTCTGTATTCAGTAGCATTAACATGGAATGTTGAAAAGGAATATATAATAAGACATATTTTGTGGCCTTAAGTAATTTCCAGTCTAGTTAAGGAGATAACCTTAAATTAAAGAACAGGGAAGACCTATAAGCTTAAATTGCAAATTGTGCGAGGGCTTAAATTGCAAATTGTGCGAGGCTGAAAGATGTGCCCCGGGTGTTCTTATGAGATGAGATCAATGTGTGCTATGGGCCCAGGGGTTTTGTGCAAGGAGTCAGACGCTGGCTGGCCCTTTAAAGCCTTGAGTCAACAGGATATTCCAATAAGAGCACATCAAAGTGATACCACCAATAATGTTTACTAATGTAAGTGCTAGAAAAAAACAAATACTTAATCACTATTTTGGATCTGAAGATCTAGTCTTGTGTGCATTTCTTCTGTGCCACAAGCTCATTGCTCTAATTCCTTGGAAAACCACATCTTTTCCATATTGTTTGAAATCTGGGCTTATTGATATGTGCGTACATATACCTATATATGTATATGTGTGTATACACATACACATATACATTTCACTATGTTATATGATCATATATAAAATGACAAGTGCAGTAAGTGACAGCAGCTGTGAGTGACTGTTGTTTAATCAGAGTGGGAAAAGATATTATTTTTAATCCATAGTGGTAAATTAGAGCTTATGGCATTTTTAAAAAATGCCATTGAATTATTTGGAACTAAGAAAAAAGTGTAGATTTATTAGAAAAACCATTTGAGAAGTAGCCTTCAGAGTTATATTAATATAATAGGCGGTAGTTCAAAATTATAAGCATGACATCAATACATCCTTGGGTTACAACTTTATCTTTCTATATCAAAACATAACTGGGATTCTGGATTCTAATGCTTGTATACAAGAATACTGAACTATAACAGCCTGCCCTATCATTCCTATAAATCGTCCATAGACTCAATTTAATCTGGTATAATATTTTAAAATAATTTTTTATTGATGCTCAATCCTAAAATCCTTAAGTAGTGTATTCTAAACAATATAGTCTCTTAAGTTAAATTATTTTTTTCTTGAGTGCCTCTTAATAAATTTGCATTTCAATTAAAATATTTTAAGTACACTCTACATTTACTCCATATATAAAAAAATACATAGGTACATAATGAGCAAAAATGATTGAAAGCAAAAATTATTTAAAATAGCTGAGAGTAGTCACAGATGAAGTCTCTTAAGCATGACCCATTTACACATGGCAAATTTCTTCATTCATTTGAACTTTTTGATTATACCTACACCATTTCTTCAGTCAAATTTATAAATCAAAAACTCAGAATAACACATTAATATTTTGGTTAGATTTACTGGGTCCTTGTGATGAATTGTTTGTTTTCTTGGTCTGCTGTATTTTCCAGAAAAAAAAAAAATTAAATCTGATCCTTTTTAGGTCTGTTCATCTATAAATTCCCTAGATTCGTTCCAGTTCCTGCCATTCATTTCTGTTTTAGTGCTAATATTTGCAAGGAGTTTCTTGTGCACTTCCCATCATAAGCGGATTAAAACCCTTGTGTTGGCATCTACTTAGAAGTTGCAGCTGCTACTACAGACTGAACAGTTAATAGGAAGGAATACTAAGGATTATGGCCTTTTCCTTCCCACATTATTTTTTTTTTTGCACCATACTCTATACCCAAAAAAGCTCCCGCTTGTGTACATTTTGTTTACTTCTAGGATTTTCCCTTCACATTAACTTTTAGTATTTTGAACCACTTGGCATTCATTGTTTTCTCCTATCTTTTAACCTTAACTTTTCCTTTGTACAGCGTCTTTAATGAAATTTTCCACTTGTTTTCCAAAGCATAGCTTTTTTTTTTTTTGCCATATGACTATAGTAAGACACGATATACAAATACATTACATTACAATTTCATTAAACTTTGGAAAACTGTGTGAACATGTACTGGTGAGAAAGTCACTTCATTTCCCTTAGGAAATAGCTTTGTGTTGAAAGGGTTCTTAATCTTCATGGTGTTTATGTATCAACTCCTTAGGCTTGAGCATTCTTTTGAAGCACTCATCCTACATTTTATTTTTTAAAAATATGGGTTTAGATTAATGAGCCTGTGGAAGCAACTTTGTAATATCATTTTATTTGTAGATGATGGGGATAAAAGTGATTTAAATACAGCAGGGATAACACCTCGTTCAATATTATAGAGAAGAGTTAATTTCATAGAAACAGCATACCTGAAAGGAAACTTTCTTAAAAGTAGAAGATGATAATATGCCATGTGCTCATCTTTTCATTCAAGATTTAAGACAAAAATGTTTCCTTAAGTTCAGTTCAGCCCTGTGATTTTATGACACTATGAAATATTGTCTGTTTTGAAGCACTTTAATGTTTATTTCTAAAAAAATTGCTTTGGGTGAGATACATGGGTAAGAGGTGGGAGGAGAGGAAAAGGAAAATCCTAAGGTAAAATAAGAGGAAAAAAAGACTTGTTAAGGGGTAATAAGTATGGAGAAAGAAGTGAAGGGAAGAAGAAATAAGTAGAGGTATGAAATGGGGAAGTATGTGAATTATTTTTGTTAAGTCAACTCTCCTAATTTATTACTGTCTCCTGGCTATGATCTCAGTTTTCTTAGGTATTCTCTTAATGCATAAGAGGATCACAAAATCATAGAGAAGTTAAGACAAAGTCTGAATATTTGTGTAGTTGTATTTAAGATTATAATTAGATGGATATAATGTTATTTATTCAATAAATATATATTATGTACCTCCTGTGGGCAATGTAATATTCTAGTTGCTGGAGATATTGCAATAAACAAGACAGATCCTTGCATTCAAGGAACTTACCCTCTGGAAGGGAGACTAGGATAATAAAGCAGTCTTCCCTTACATAAGATAATTTCAGAGCGTTTTAAGTACTAAGGAAAAACTCAAAGTAATGTGCTGAAGAACTTATGGTAAATATAATGAAAAAAAAATCCCATTCATAACAACTACAAAATTCCTACCTTTTAATTCATCTAAAAAATAGTATACAAAGGCTTTCTGAAGATAATTAAAACTTAATGAAATAGTAACTGGACAACTGTTCAAATCTGTGAATGTGATTTAAACTAGTGATGAGTTTGGTCTCTTTTGGTGACGAGTAAGGGAACTAAAATTTAGAAAATTTTAACATTTGACATTTTTGAGGGATATAGCAGTGGTTACTTTTCCCACTCTTCATCTGTTTTTATTCCAAACCTTTGGATTAGACTTTGGGATATTGTCCCAAATCTGGCATTGGCATTTCCCAGTTGACAGGGGCCAAGAGTCACCATTGCTCAGGGATTGTTATGGATAGTTTTATGCTGAGTCCCTTTATTTTGAGTAATTGTCTTTGGAGTTATTCAAGTAGTCTTAAAAGGAAAAGAATACATAAAATGTAAATAAATGGAATACCACATATACTGGTGGGAGAATTTAATGTTATTAAAAGTCTTCCCAAATAATTTTAAAAGTAAACATAATGTCACTAAAATACTTATAGAATTTCATGGAAGTTGATAAACCTAATCAGTAAATTGATGTAGAAAACTAAAGGACCACTAGTTGCCAAGCCATCAAGATTTGTGGTAATTAAACAGTGTTTTTGTGCAAGAATAGGTGAATAGTACAGTGAAAAAGAACAGAGGCCAGAAACTGATTCATACATGTATAGCATCGTGATAGATGAGGCAGAGAATGGGGAAAGTCTGAACTGTACAATAAGTAATATTTATCAATGGAGCATTGGCTATCCATAGGGGAAAATAAATATACTATAGATAATAGGGTTTTTTTTAATATTCAGGAGTGAAAAATACAAGAATGTCTTTTGGACATTATGCAAGGTATATTTTCTTAAATTAGACACCAACAACTGACAATTTGACTATATTAAAATTAAACCTTTGTGTATGTGTGTGTGTGAGACAAAAAAGCCATAACAAAACTTAAAGAATAAAAGTCAAATTAGAACCAGCTTTACTCTCACTTCTGTTTGCTTAAAAATGTATTTTAATAAAAACAGAATTTTGCTTAATAGTGAAAAAATCTATTGGGTTGAAAAGCTGGAAAACCGAAGTTTTATTAAAGAAGAGAAAGATTACTATATGAGTAAGTTGAAGAGTCCATATTAAAGACAACAATAAATAGAGTAGTTAAGACAAAGTCTGAATATTTGTGTAGTTATATTTAAGATTAACAATAAATAACAGATATTAAGCATGAGCCATGTGCTAGATGGGTTTCATTTAAAACCTAATCATATTAAATTGAAGATACTTTCATAAAGAGAAGTTCAAGTGAAAAACAATGAGATTTGGGGGCTAACTGGTGAAATGGTAATTCCATTAATACAAATTAGAAACTAAAGTAGTAGAGGAACTGATCATGAGTTTGGAGTAGGATATATTAAATTGGAGACACTTGGGAACGTGATTTTGTGACTTGGAAGCAAGTTCTACACTATTGCTACAGATTTAAAGAGCACATACTTATGAAAGATATTTATTCAAATACAAAAAGTACTTGAGATCACCAAGGATTTGCGATTAAAGAAAGTAGACCGAAGATAGAATCTTGGAGAAGAACCAATTCCGGGTATAAAAGGGTACAGCTGTATAAAGTATGTCATGTAAGAAAGGAAGTAGAAAGCAGTGTCATATAAAACAATAAAGTAGAGCAATAGACAATAAACAAGTAAGATATCAACTAGGAACTGGTTGTATTTTCCCGTTGGTGGGTGTTGGTTCATTGACAGAAAGCAGTTATAAAATCAGACTCTGAAAATGTGTGTATTGCTTACTCTTTAAGTTATACTAAGAAAATAATATGCTTTGAATTTTAGGAGAGTTGCTTTTATGTATCTTCTTGTTTTTCCTCAGGTGTTTTTGTTCATAGTAAAACATAATGAGGTTGATCTTCTACCAGATATACTGACTGTACCTTTGCTGTTTCCAATGCTGGTGACCGATAATCCTTAAACAGCAATGTTTGCACAGGACTTGTTTTCGGAATGATTTATTTTCTCAGCACTAAAATTTTATTTGACTTTAAAGTGATCTGTGAAAAGATTTAGTTTCAACTCAACATTAGTTTTACGTCAGATAATTACTTCATTTGAAGTCCCAAAATGCTTCCTTTTCTTTATAGTGGCCAGTATGATTGTCATGAAAACTTTTAGATGTGTGACATTCCTGGTATTTATTAATAATATAACTGCCTTTTAATATTTATTCATTTCATTTCCTAACATGACATTACTTTTGTCAGTGAATCAAATGATTTGCTCTTCTTTACTAGAATCTAACTTTCACATTTTTCTTTTGCACTTATATAGGTTCTTTACACTCCCGTCAATTCCTTTGTATTTCGGCTTTAGTTTTATGAATTCTGCTTAATGTAGGAAAATATTAAAACTAGCCATTTTTATCATAAGTTTGTGAACAGCAAGAGATAAATCACTTAAAGTATGGCCTCATGAGTCTATGTTGACTATTTTTCAATGCTCTAATCTTTCTCTAATGTCTTGCTGCTCTTAAGATAACAGCAGGGTGTGGAAGAACTGATAGACAGACAAATGCTCTCGAATCGACAGATGAGTACACTTGGCCTTGGCCATGGTGTTAACGCAGTAGCTCTGTGTGCACCCCTTTCACCATCACTATCATCACCAATCACTGCCCTCTCCTGAAGCAAAAATAAATCTTAAAGATTGTGAAGGTGGAGACATTATATGCTTTTAAAATCACTTAAAGAGGAAGATGGGTCACTTAGCGCTGTCACTTAGAACTCTGCAGTTCGAGAAGATAGCACTGCTGAGTAGGGAACAAGGGTCCGGTGCCCGACTGCAGCAGCCCCATGCCAGGTTGTGTACCGTGCATCATTTACACACGACCTTGAAATCTGTCTCCACTTAGAGCATTTTCCATATGTGATTTACTAAAAATTTCAGCTTAATAGCTATGTTAAAATATTTTATTCTTGACTAAAATGTCAAATATGAAATATTTTTTGAAATTATAATTTAACCCCTTTATAAGGTTTTTTTTTATTATACTGAACATTTTATACAGAATTCCATTGTTTTATTATACTTTTATGGAGGGGTTTACATGAAAAATCATAAAGTGACCCCAGTTATTGACTGCCTTCTCCATCCCTCTTGTACCCTTCAATAACAGGTAGAGAAATGATGATGATTCCAAAGCATTATGTAGCCTGAATTCAAGGAAGATTAAAAATGTACTCACTGTATACCATTTAACTATAAACTTACTATACTGTGCTCACTAATGGACTAATGGAGAGAACATACTTACTATGCAATTGTCCAGAAAAAAACTTTTTAGTTAATATTAAGTGAAATATTTGATTATCTATGTAATACTTAAATATATATAGTACTGTTATCTTTTAAAACTTTCTTTAATCTCTTTTATGAAATAGAAAGTCTGGTGGTGTTGGTTAAAGGGTACAAAGTTTCAATTATGCAACATGAATAAGTTCTGGAAATCTAATGTACCACAGGGGACAGTATATAAAAGAATGGATTTTACTTGAAATAATGTATTTAAAATTTGTCAAGAGGGTAAATCTTAAATCTTCTCAACACACACACACAGACACACACATACCCCACAGTTAATAACTAGGTAGAGGTGAGATATATATATAAATATATTTGTAAATAAATACTTATAAATATATAAATATATATATATAAATTTAAAAAAGAAAGCCTAATGAAAGGTTTTAATTATATTATGAAAATTGTGGGTGTTTTTTTTGAGACAAGATCTCACCCTGTCACCTGGGCTAGAGTGCGGTGGTATCATCACAGATCACTGCAACCTCAAACTCCTGGGCTCAAGGGATCCTCTTGCCTCAGCCTGCAGAGTAGCTGAGACTACAGGCATGAGCCACCACACCTAGCTAATTTTTCTATTTTTCGTAGAGACTGGGTATCGTTCTTGCTCAAGCTGGTCTCTAACTCCTGACCTCAAACAATCCTTCCTCCGAAGCCTCCCAAAGTTCTAAGATTACAAGCGTGAGCCACCACACCCTGCTGAAAATTAAGAACCAAAAGTAACAACATATGCAATCCTTATATTTGCTGCTTTTCAGCCTGAAAAATGGACTTTATTTGCTGTAAAAAAAAAAAAAAAACTAGAGGAAAACTTCTAATGTTTTAAGTATGTTTTATAAATGAAGCACTGTTAATTCAGAGAAAAACTTCAAAACAGAAGTTAAATCTATTTTATGCTATATGACCCACCTACATGGCTCAGGAGAGAATCACCGTTCATTTAAAAATATTAGTATATGAACTGCTACAACTCACCCTAAGGTTATCATTTATAGTTGTCAGAGAAGGAGGCAGCTTTGTCATGGATCCATGCCTACAGTTTGGAGCATGTTCTCTGGTGGGGGGTCATGATTGTTACTACTCTTTCGTTCTCTCTGTTCATGATGTCTTACTCAAGTTAGAAGTTTTCTCATTGAAAAAAAGTGGTGATGGTAAAGTCTTCTTCATGGGGTCACTGTAAGGTAGCTCATGTGGGAACCTAACAATTTCTGGCTTACTGTAGGTAGTCAAAAATGTGTCACTGCTGTTGTCATTTGCACTTAAAAACTATTAGAGTAAATAAATCCTTTTCATTAAAACATAGGAGCACAATTGAATTATTTGCTATATTCTCTTAAATATATATACATTTCATGATAACAAATCTTTAAATTTTCTCTAGAGAAGTTAATGTTTTTATAAGTTAATGAATATAAGGAATTCTTAGATTGTTCTAAATATTACCCATTGGAAATACATTTTTCCAGACAGTATATTAAATACTTTTATAGAGTTACATTGGAAGTGCGTGAAATGTTATCACCATTTTTATGTAAAGAGCATGCTGAACCTATTTTGTGTGTGTGTGCATGTATTTTTTCAAATGCCACTCAGCGCTTCTGATATTGAAGTGAAAAACTCATCATTTGTTTTGTTTTATAATGGAAAAGTTATTTTGGGGGCAAATGTTCTTAACCTTGATTTTATAGATAAAATTTCATAGTTGTCTCCTGGGGACCGGGTGAATATTGTGAAATTGTATGCTACTGTATGAAAACTATGAGATTCTATATTTAGATATATAATTTTCTGGTTTGAGCATCTATACCTTCCATCTGATTCTCAAAACTTTCTCAAGCCATTGAGTTAAAAGGATCAAAAATAGCTTTTATTTTTAAACAGTTGGTTTGTGAGTTTACCATACTTCAGGAATTTTGAAGGCTGGTTTTATAATTGGAACGATTATAAAGGAACAGAGGATTATAGACATTGTTTAGCACGTCATGTTAAGGTTTATTTTTGTCTCAAAAACTTCCTTCATCATTAGATTCTTATGTCTAGGTCATCGTACTGGCCTGCTCCTCACCATAATGGCGCTACTGTATTACACCATCATAGCGCAATACTTACAATTCGTTCTAAACATTACCTTTTGTATCTCATATCTGGCACAGAAAATCAAGGCTATCTGATAAAAGTTCTGATCTTGAAATTGTGGTATGGAAATCTCAAATTTGTCATTGTATAGTGTATGTATGTTTCACAAATCTGGCCAAGAGAATGAGATTTTATTGTTAAAACAAATCCTTGACTTTCCATTTCAGAAAGGAAAACATAATTTCTTCTATGAAGATGTTGTTCTTTTGATGAATTTTTAAAGTTGTTGGAAGTTTTTAGTGATCTCAAAGATCATGGTCACTCCAAACATGAATTTAATATAAGTCTATTCCATAGAAACAGATTTTACGATGTAGCAATTGGTTGCTGGTGTCTTTTCATATAATGTGAGGGATCTCAGTCAGTTCTTCAGCTAGTGACCTTCGGGAAGCAATGGTAGTCCAGGAACCAACCTATATGTCAACCTTTTTTATCTACTGAATTTTCTTTCTAGATATGTTTGTAAGTGTGCTAAGGACTTTCTTCTTAGTTCAGCCGCCCAACAAATAGTTGTGCCTGTTATATGTGAGGCAGCGTGCGAAGGTTTGGGAGATACGATAGTGAAAACAAACAAACAAGAAACAGTGGGAATGAAACAAAACAAAAACCTAGGCAAAATCCATGATCTGTCATACTTTGTTCATTAAATTACACACAGATACTGTAAAAACTAGACAAGTAAACGAATATTTACATACATATACATATGTGACTTACATTCATTGGTAGGGATATGAAGTTTTACTTTTAGTATAGTTTCATTTTGCCGTATGTTTAACCCCAATCATTATAAACACATTTTAAATGGTCTCTAAATTAATATGGAATTTACTACCATTTAGAGTGTCAAATTCTGGGAGTGTGTTTGTAATCAACAGTAGAAATAATGTCAGCTCTGTTGATCCAAGTAGTGGAATGGAGACAGAATCTAGCAAATCAGTAATAATTGGTAAAATTGTCTCCTAAGTAATGGGTAGTACTAGAAACGCCTTAGCAATAGCCCATTAGAAACAAGTTAAACAGTTATTAGGATCCTATTAGTTATTAAAGTTAGTAGGATCATTGTTGTTTTACTGTTGTTTTAACTTCTCTTAAAATAAAGTACTATAAATATAATGCGTATTATCAAGTTCATGAAAACAAAACCTTATACTCAGTGGGCTAAGTTGGACAAGGATTCAGACAGTTTAAACACACACTTATGAATTAACCACACAGCTGTCCACGTTGAAAGATGTCCTGGAGTAGTGTGTTATATTGGAAAGAGAATAATATTTAGAGTCAAAAGATCTATATTGAAGGTTAATGAATGTTGGCACCTGTCATTAGGGGATAACCATGTGTCCAAGTTTTCTGGGGATGGTAACAATTTATGTCTATTGCCTTTACACAATTAATAATATCACCCTCTTTCATTCCTAAAAATATATTGGTTTAGACAGGAAATTGTATGGTCACCCCTCTTTATTGTGACAACTGTTTTTGCAGCAATAGAATATGCATGATACATTTAGCTTTTAACATTGTTGTGATAGCTGGAAAAAAACTCATGTATAAGAAAATGTTTTGTAATCTGAATATCATAAGAATTATAAAAAGACATATAAATATTTGTGTATTCATTTGGGCAAAGTGATTAAGGTGAGAGTAGTTTTATTTTAATCCTGTCATTCTTGAATAATTTGGTATTACTCTTATTTGATTGGTTGTATAATGCTCCTTTTCCCAAAGTGCATTATGTTGCTATCGAGTCACAGACTATGACTACAAGGCATATTGAAACCTTTTATTTGCTTGTGTTAAGGATAATGAATATATTCCATTTAATTAAAAATTCAGTGGGTTTTCTAAACTGTTCGAAAAATGGAACCAACTATTGTATAATTTCATAATGTTCAATTTAGTTTTGACTGTTTGCTTCTTTATTATCTTTAGGAGGTAGATACATGTCCTATCAGCTTTTGAAAATGATAATAATTTTGTTATGTTCATAAGTCCTTATCAGCTCTTACAGACTTTAATGCTTTCCCCTATGAATTTGGTCTTAAGTGTGAAATTCTCAAGCAAAAACACTTTCATGTGGCTCTATTCCTGAATCCTATTTTATTTCAAATGATCCATTTAATCTCTGTAAGATGACTGCACCTTAGCTTTTTGAATTACTTCCTGGAAGACTGTTGGCGGACTTGTATTAATTTGGAACAAAAGAAAAGGAAACTGATTTTTACCACTAGCAAATGACTTTCCAACTTCAAGGTCCCTTTATCATTAGGAAGAAGAAAGTAATTCTGCCTAAATCTGAGAAGCGTTTAACTGACCGTCAGGAGAACTACAGAAACTTGGCAAGCAGGAGTCAGCTTACCATATGGAACTTTTAAAAATGTAGTTTCTGGGACAAGATGTTAAGGGATAATAATTGCTACCTTGCAGGGTTATTAAAAGCATTAACTAGATAATGTATATGAAAGCATCTGACCAGCATCTGGCCAGTCACCTGCAATTCCAAGTAGGTACTCAATAGGTATTAGCTGAGGAAAGGAACAAGATCTGGGATGAATGAAGAGTCCAGGGGATGTAGCCTACCAAATAATGCTCTTTCTTTTATTTTTTTCTATGCCAGCCAAGACCCTCTCCCTTAAAGATTAGTGCAAATGACCATGAATAAAAGTTCATTTGACCAACTCAGATAATCATTTTTACAAGCTTGATATGTCTTTTCAATCACTCAAATTTTTTTCTACTTCCAAAATCTGAAATTAAAGATTCTGAACCACCTAGATTAGGATTTGAGGTCACCAAAAGACTCAATTTTACTATCTCCATCTACTGGCAGGGAGGAACTATACCCAAGCATCTGGACTGGCATAGAAAAGAGGAGAAAGAACATTTAAAAGGTAAGCAAAACATATATTTTTATTTACTCTGAATTTTTAAACTTTTCTTATCATACAGTCTATTGTACTGTGACATAATTAAGGTTGATATAATGAACCATCTTAAAGTGAGAGAATTTGTTTACATGGCATAATACTCTTATCTAATTCTTCGACATGAGCACGTTTGGACTTGAATGCCTTCCTTTCGTAAAGGGAGTCTTTTGTGTCTTTGCACTTCTAAATTTCTATCTAGTCATTCCAATGCTCTCGTGCTGTTTTTATATTATTAATAACCTTTAAACTGCAGTGTGCTTACTGAAATGTCTGTGTTCTTATTTCTGTATATTCTCTACATATTTAAGGTAATTTTGCCTGGCAAATTATTTTGAATGTTATGATTTAGAGAGAAGTATGTTTCTCAAGGTGTCATTTATTATTCTGGTGTTTCTTAGATTCTGTTTTTCATCCTTCATTTATAAATATTTTGTTTGGCAGAAAGTGCTGAATTAAAATTTCTTGTTAATTCATGAGTAAATGTCATAGTACATATCAGCTGTGTTTTAATTTGGTATTTAGTTTTCACATCACAAATCTTGAAACTGTATTGGTTTACTTTTAACAAAATTATAACATAGTGATTAAACTTTGTAGTGTGGTAACTGCTGTAAAATAAACACCCTGATGGTTTGTGTGATAATAGATCTCAGGAAGTTTAAATCAGGTATTTTACATGATGCATATAGTTGTTCTTAAGTCTTATGTTATGTAGATCTTTCTTTAGAAAACACTATCTCAACATGAGAATAGAAATAATAGATCTTTGTCAAGATAATTAATATTATTACAGTTACTGCAATTAAATTAAGTATAATTTGTACTTTATTTGCAGTTAGTTTTCTCCTCCTCCACCATTTGTCCTTATCTTTGTTTCATTTCTTTGGACAATGTTACATTTCTTTTAGAAGAAGAATAGATGGATTTATAAAGAACACGAGTAGAGAGTTTTCAACTTCAAAATTAGGTTTCATGGGCAAGAATTTTCAAGGAGAAATACTGTGTTCAGACAGGTCTGTTCACTTGCTGGGAGGTCATGAATGCAGCTGGTCCGTTTGCTGGCTGGGGGATTACATTCATATAAACAGTACGAATGCCATAAAAAGGGATTTTCAAATCTTCCTGTGGCATCTGACAACGTCCAGTCTAACAAATATATCCTCAAAGTTTGTCCTGAAATCAGAAGACAAGGAAGTAGTTATTTTTGAATATTGAAGGAACTAGTGATAACAGGGTGTAAGTGAGTAGTCTCATCTTACAAATGGAACTTCTGAGGGACATCATAAAGTCAACTCTATCCGTATTTTGAATGAAAATATAGATCTTCTTGAATCTATTGCATCCTTTCTTTCAGCTCCTCTTTTGAGCCCCATTGTCCTTTGATCTTTGGATTGATTTTAAGACTATTGTCCTAAAGCTAGCTGTTGCCAAATAATCTTGCTAATGGTTACATTCAAGCGATTTCTAGAATGGAGGATACCTAAAATCTTCATGGTTATGCTTATTCACTCTTTTATTATAGACCAGCTAGATGATAAAAATAATGTAATCTCAGATGGAAACACTGGGCCCAATTGGGCATTCTCATTACTATTAAAAATGTCATTGCTTTGAGAAAATTTAAGTAACCTGTCTCCCATAAAACTATATGAGTTTTATTATTAAAGTAGGGTTTTTATTTCTTTAAACACCTAACATTTATATTTTTCATATTTTCATGTCACTTTTAGATTGACAAGAATTGTTAAGGGTAGAGTGTGGGGTGTGGAGGTAATGTTTTCCAGCAGGGCAGAATGGTTAGGGCATTCATGAGCATATTAGTTTAAATTCAGCCTATGAGAGGCAGTCATGTCCCAGGATAATTGCTCTTTATTTATTCCTGATATAGTTATGAAAATTACTGCTGAAACCAAAGATCTTGCTACAAATGTAACTTATCAATCTCAAGTATTTCTTATGGGAATGCAAACACTTCATCATTTATTGACATAATTTAATAACATAAGAGGAAATGATTTGTATAGAAGTGACTGAATTTGTTATTTTTGTCTTTGACAACATTCATAAGATAGTCATAGGATCATAGCATATGCATTGTATGCATCCATTCACCTTTGAACATAAAATGCTAAATATATCAGGAAACAGTATAGTCTCACTTTTCAGCATTAATATATTAAGCAGAATATATTAAGACTGAAATAAATGTATTTCTATTTTATTGTTTCTTAGAATTCATTTATCTTGCCTGATTCAGAGCTTAACTTAAAGGAATTCTTAAGCGTCTTTTACATATTCATTAAAGGCATAAACTGATGGACTTATTTGCATTTTTCTATGAAAGAGTAAATTTGTATTGGTTTCCTTTTCACTGTTATTTTCATTGATAAATTTTAAACATTTTACTGTCAAAATGTTGGTATTTTGTCTAGGTATCTTAGTCTCACAAAGTAATCAGTAACTATCTTCTGTATTTTAAATGCTAGCAAATTTTACTCTGACTGTTGTAAATTATATGTCCAATGCAGATAGAAATTGTTAGATGCTGAGTTTCTAAACAAATGAAGTTCTTTATTGAAAATATTTTCTCTTAAATTTTGTTTGTTTGTTTCAAGAGTATATAATGTGCATTTTGTGCTTAATCACATCAGCCAGTTTTTGCTATAACAATATAATTTGGCATAAACGTATTTTGCTGCCTAAAACATTTTAGAACTCTTAGTATTTTGTGTAACCTTTCTACATTGAATAATAGTTTTAATTCGGTAAGAGAGTTGATTATGCATTGAAAAAAGTCAATAGTGAGTTTTTAAGGTGAATTTTTCTTTTGTAATGTGTTTTCCTCCACATTTTTCTCTCTTCTACATTCTGGTTTTGACTTTGTGGTGTCTAAACTAACGTGCAACTTAACAGAATAAAAAATAATAGCATTGGCTAAACATGTTTCACTATAATGGAGTGTGTAATTGTGTGTGCATGCAATTGTATTCATTACCAACTGGTGTGTGATAAAGGCTTTGAGGAGATTCTATGTTTACATACTTGGCTATTTATCCTGTGCCATATTAGGTAAGAAGATTATGGCTAGTTTGTCTTCCATAATTGAGCCTTCATTTTCAAAAGTTATATCCCATTGTGTAAAATCAAAATAGATTGTTTTTACCATTACCTTAAGGCTAAAATACCATGCTGTCAATTCTTTACCGCTTCCATATCACATTCCACAGTACTGGAAGAATGTTATAGAGCCTCCTTGCTGAGTCTTTTGTGATGCAAATTGTGTGTTTTCAAAGGCCAAGGAAGTGTCACTAATAATAGTAATTACACCAGGATAACAGACTGAAACCAAGGCCATCTTAGGTAAACCCAAACATATGTTCATTATATAATGGTTTTAGTTGCAAGTATGAAAGTTCTAACTCTAATTGGCTTAAATAATAAAAGTGATTTAATTATTCACTTAATTGAGAAGCCCAGAGTTGAGGTGAATGTGATTGGTGTGATCTGAACTGGGATCTAGCTCCGTTTTTCTATACTGCCATGTATCTGCCCACATTTGTGCATTGACTTTTTCATTAGACTGGATTCTATTATGATAGCTAAAGGACTACAATATTTCTGGATCTCATGTCCACACCCAAAATTGTCTTTTTCCCAACTATTGAAAAAAAGCCATTGGATTTATTCTGATTGGCCCATTAGAGTAATCCATGCTCTGAGGGAAATTGGCTCTTACTGATTTCCCAGGCTTACTTCTGGGTTGGGTCAGTGCATCCCTTATCCAGTGGCTGCTACATAGTGGTGATGGGCAAGGCTGAACAGACAGATGCTCACTATGTTAACTTCCCCCCATTGCATGTGGAGGTTGTCCCAGGGACTTCCTTGATTACAGGCTCCATTTCTCAGCATTGCCCATAGATAGAGAAGAGGCTAATGGCCAAAATCTTGTACTTCTTATTAGACTGATTACAATTTCAGACTTTTTAAAGAAATAGTGTGAAGTTAAAGAAATGGTAAAATTTCTACAAAGTTACTCCTTTTCTTCCCTTTTTAATCAGCCTGTACAAGGAAATCAGAAATTTGAAACTACTGCCTAAAAATCACTGCTTCGTACTTTAATCAATTTGATCTTTGTGAAATCAGAATCCCTATACTATGACCCGCTGTGTATTGTCTTACATAATGTCTCCCATTTGATGACATAGAGAAACTTGATACTTGTTAGTAAATTTTCTCTATTTGAATTAAACAGAAGATGATGGAAAATGTTTTCCTTTCACTTATTTACTGATGTCTATTTTATTTTACACAAATATTATTCCATTTGAACTTTAAAACAACTTTGTATTATGTGTCAGAATTATTATGTTATATATCAAGATTATTTCCTCTGTAAAAAGTATGTTCATCTAATTTTATAAATTAAGATGTAACGTTCACTGACTTATTTTAAAATGGGTAATTGTGGTCCTTAGCGACATTCTACTTAAGTTTTGTGGAACGATTTTATCTTGTTTTTCATGCCACCAAGTTTGCATGTCAGTTGCATCATTCTTGCTATGAGCTTTCATTAGACCTTTCACATCTGAAAATTCTCAGCAATAAATTAACCATGACTATTTAAAATAAATAAATAAATAAAAATAAAAATAAAACAACCTGTGATTTATAAAAATTAAACAGATTATCAGGTGACTTGCTGAAAATAACAGACTTTATTATTAATTGAATCATATTTCACAGTTTAGATAAATAATGACTATATTGAGGTATTCTCAAAGTGTGCTAAAATTATGGAACATGTTTTATTTTTTAAATAAGTAGGCATATTAAGAAAAAGGTAAATCTCAATAATGAATACTGTAAGCACTATCAGTTTCAGTTGAAGTATATATGTAGGTAATAATAGATGGACTCTCTAAATAAGATATCAAATGTGGATTTAGGGATCTTACATGGGGGGGGTTAAAAATTGTAAAATCTTATTATTCTTATCATGTACAGTTTCTAGAAACTTAGGAGTGAAGGCTGAAATGTGAAAGTAATATGTAAAATTGTTTTCCGCCATGTTCTGGGATAAAGTATCAAGTTTCTTTATAGTATCGATATGTGTTAGGTGGTACCATGTGCCAGGCACAGAGCTAGATACAGGCTATGGACATCAGTAATAACAGTTTTACCTTCTAGGAATTATAGTGTAGTAGAAAAGAAAAAAAGAGTGAACCCATACATTATGACTAAAATATGCAATCCTACAGGAATTGATTGTTGCATTCTAAAAGAGGTAACATCTGAAAGTGGTTAGTTTACTAGTATACCTGGTATATAGGAATGATACTAAATTACAATTCTAGAAATTGTCACATTAGGAGGAGAGGGTTTTGTTTTGTTTCTGATCTCCCAAGCATCTGGAACAGTGCCTGAAACATAATAGGTTTTCAATATGTAATTTTTGGCTATTCCTTCCCTTGGGGAATAAAATGGTTAATTATCTTCTGGGTTAAGTTCAAGAATTGCAATTGGGCGTATTTTAAATAATTATAGTTGTTTTGTGGTTTACTGAATTTAGCAATCCCTTCCTTTATTTTTCCTTAGTGAACATTTATTCTCATAATCTATAATTAATTTGAGGTAGACATTAGCCTTGTTGATTGTTAATTTTGCTGTTGTTTTGGGGCATTGTAAATTGAACTGATGATAAAACAAAAGCTAGAGTTTTGGTTTTGTGTCTAGTACATTATCATACTTGTATTAATAGCCAAATTTAAAGTATTAAGCATGCAAATGGAGTAATTCTATACAGTTTGGAATTGATAGAAAGGTATTTGTTCTGTGGACCTTAAATATATCTTCTCTCTACAGAATCAAATAAGATTAGGATGAAATTACTCTAGATTTTCTAGGCAAAAAGGTACCAGTTCCTAGAGTCAGTGAAACTGTACATATGTGTCTTGTGATTTTAATTAACAATTGATAAAGGCCAAATTCATTAATTGAGAGTTAATGAGAGTGAAAGCAGAAGCAGAAACAGCTGTATTAACATACTGGTAAGATTAGAATAAAAGTTTTTGCAGGTTGAAAAACAGAGCATCAAGCACAAATAAGACCAATGAATACGTGTATTTATCCAGTAAGGATGACAAATAGATGCAACTCACTTGTAAAGAAATGCTTTTTTGCACAGTTTGAAAATAACGCATTTGTAAATGAATATATCAAAAATCTCACAGGACATGTGAAGCCTGTCAGTTTATTGGTGACATATTGATACAGTCTGGTCTATGTGAAAGGAGAGAGAGAATTCAGAACTCCCAAACTAAACCAAGATCGGACCTATTTCTCTTTACCTAATTCTCATTTCTGTATTTCTTTTATGCTAAAGTCAACTTAAAACATTAGTGTGGAGAAGGAAATGGATGATTTATCTTTCTTCATGAGTTACATATTATCCAGAAATTACTTTTTATCTTTATTAGTAATATAGCATTTTGGAGTATTATAATTTGAGTTACTTTTTATGATTCTCTTACTACTATTACCTTCTTTTATTCATAGTATTTCTTTAAAAGCACCAAAAAGTATGTAATGCATGGTAACATTATAGAATTGCTTTGACTTTTATGCTAAACTGATTAAATACAGATATATAGTGAGTCTATATAATTGAACTATGTATACATATGTAGTCAACAATTTTACAGTACTTACATTATTAATCTCTCCTCTTTTCCTTTTCTTTTTCTACTTTTGCTTCATTTTAGTTTTCAATACTTCTCTACCTTAAGAGGGGTTGGGTAGGGTAATATGAATTTGTGTATAATTATAATTTTAAACATTTAATGTTTACATATATTTTAATTTTCATGCTAAACTCATTGTCTAAGATGTACAAGATTTATTCTTCTTTCAGCATACATGGCAAGTACAATGCGATAAATATTTTAGTGATTTGACTACAAACATTTGTTTCATTTCATTGGTACTTTGAGTATACTGTCGTTTGGCTACAGAAAAAGCAAATGCTCAATAAAATAGCCACAAATGTGTACTTGTCTCATCCCTAAAATACTGGTAAATTTATATGTTTAACAAAATGACTGTTAAAACAACAGAACCATAAATACAGAGTCTTAATTTGGTAGAACTTAATGTTTGTTGCTTCTTTTTTTTTTTTTCTTCTGATTATAGGCCTAGTTGCTTGAGATTTACATAAAACTTTGAAAGTCATGTGCAAATCATATATGTTTGGTGGCAAACCTCATTGTATTTCGAGATAAATTTTGGGGGAACA
Organism: Lemur catta; assembly: GCF_020740605.2. Classification (NCBI taxonomy): domain Eukaryota; kingdom Metazoa; phylum Chordata; class Mammalia; order Primates; family Lemuridae; genus Lemur; species Lemur catta. The sequence continues at coordinate 78,378,910 of NC_059132.1, read as the reverse complement.
GCAATTTAACTTAAAAGAAAATTTACAATTTTTTTTTACCACAAATAAGGCCCAGATTTTCAGTCTTTAAATTATGTTTAATTATAGTCTATTGGAATTGTGAATTATAAAGAAAAAAAGACATAAACACAAAGTTAAGTATATATATTTTAGCCATGTGCTTTTTTGACTGAAGATGTAAAAATAGAATTGAGATCTTTTAATAGCCATGTAGTCTTCTAGATTATATATGAAAGAGTAAATGCTGCTATATTTGTAAAGACTTTGTACCTTGAATATAAGACATTTGTTTTGAGACAGACTGGGGCAAATATTACATTTTAATAAGTCTGATTAGAAAAATTAATTCACTAAAAATATTTATTGCCAAAATGAGAAAGACTGTTGATATAAACTATTACTATAAATACCTCTGAAATATGTAGATTATTGAAAGAAAATTTAGAGAGTAAGGAGATACTCATTTTTAGAAGAAATATTTGAAAACAGTTTATGAATTTATTTTTTATAGTTAGTGATCATTATTTTCTTAATAAAATTTGTCTATAAGAAGAATTCATCTAACTTGATAGATCCTTCTGTATTCTTAGGAGCTATGTTGGTACCATATGCTGTGAATAGAAAAAGCAGTGATTATTTCATATATGTATTATAATAGCCAACAGCAGTGTCAAATACTAGTATCCAGAGGGACATGTTTCTGTATAGAAAGAACGCTTACTACTGAGGAAAAGTTAAGGCACTGAGAAGAATGGAGGCATTGAATTATTTAACTTAAAAATCATAAGTAAAACTTGTTCAAATTATTTTGGGTAGTTTAAGATAAAACAGATAGTTCTTTAACCTTAGTAGTATTCTAATATGTGACTGACATAAATACTAAATGAAAAGTTGCTGTAATTAGAGCTCAAGATTGGGGGGCAAAAAGAAATACCTATAATCCAAACAGCTTTGTGCACAATAGAAGGTGTATTAGTTTTCTATTATTATGTAAGAAATTACCACAAGTTTAGCAGTGGTAAACACCTTTTATTGACTCTCAGCTCTGTAGATCAGAAGTCTAGGCACTGTGACTAGCTTCTTGCTCAGAGTCTCGTAGGGCTACACTCAAGGTATCAACTAGGCTAGATTTCTTTCTGGAGGCTGTCAGTTTCCTCGGTGTTTTAGAACTGAGGTCCCCATATTTCCTTGCTGGCTGTCAGCCATAGACTGCTCTTGGCTTCTAGAAGCTCCCTACATCCATTGGCACATAGCCTCCTCCCCTTTCAAAGCCAGCAACAAAGACCCTCCCTCCTGTTAAATCCCTCTCACACTTTGAATTTCTCAAATTTAAGAAGGATTCAGTTTTTTTTATGGGCTCATTTAATTAAGTTAGGCCCACCCAAATAATTTGCCTTTTGGTTAACTCAAAGTGAACTAACCTAATCACTGGAGTTATATCCCATCAGGTTCCATACATTCAAGGGAGAGAGTGCACAAGGATGAGGAACATAGGGGATCATTTTACAATTCTGCCTACCACAGCGGAAGTGACATCACTGGTGTGAAATCCATAAGGGAACAGACAGAGTTTAGTGAATTCATTGATTATGAGGGACTTAGATTATGGGAAGTGAAAGATATGGAGAAGAGGAAAAGGCAGAAAACTATAACTGAAAGAGAAAGGAAGAGAGGGGAAAAAAAAGTGTAGAGTTTAGTCTAAAATGTCATGATTTCATAGGCCCAGGTAAACTCTATATTGCACAGTCTGATGGAATATAACAAAGGAATAGAATAAATGAGATTTGTCCTATTTGGGAAAGTAAGTATGCATATATAAGAGATTGGATGTTGGACAGGACAAATGGATGAATGATGGGGCTTATAAAGTAATGATATTCTTAATTTCTCCATGATCTTACTACAGATATGAAGTTCAGTGTTGTGTAGCATATCTCCTAAATTATGAAAATTAAGGGGGCATTGCTATAGTTAAAACTGCTGTCCTGATATTAAGAGTATATAAAAGTTGCACCATAAAATTCCCAGATATCCTGCTATGCACATCACCTCATGTGTTCAGAGTCCAGTTTAGGGCTTTTAAAATATTTTTAATAAAGTTATGTTCAAAATTGAATATGGGATATTTTCAAAGTTTTTTTTTTTTATTAGAATTTGACATACCTAAACAGATTTTCATGGCCTGTAGCCCATGATTACCTAATTCTTAGATTTGTTTTGAGTGGTTGAATGACTACTCATTTTATAAATATCAATTGTGGGTTTCAACTCTCAACTGGATGAGTATAAGGACACTTTTTCTCCGCAATGCCAGTTTGCCCTTCCCCTCAGTTCTCTCTTCAACATTCTAATAAAAAGAAAGATAGTATTAACAACATATTTTAGTGTTTCATAAGTGTGAAAAGATTCCACGCCTAAAATACTTGGAAGCCATTTTGTACTGTACTTTCCCTTTACAAATTTAAAATTTATGTTGGCATATTCAGTTACTGAGAAGTTCTACAACATTTTTTTGTATTTTGATATAATATTTTCATTAGTGTTAATAGTTCCCTTATTACGAAGAACTGAGACTGTTATTTTGACCTCATTTTACTTTTCAGGGTCATTTAAGAGTTGAGATCATTTCATAATTCCAGTTCATGTGAAACTTTGAGCTTGTATTGGATGCCTTTTCTTCAGAAGTTACAGGCCCAAATAGTAAGCAGTTACTAAGATCATTTTGTCAGCTTGGTTTCTAAAGCATTAGGAATAAAAGAGCAGCTAAAAAGCTATAAATGGTGTTGGTGTGGTCTGCTAATTGACATTTCAAAGATGAATGAAAAAACCTGGTAACTTCTTTTTATATTAATCCACTTCTATGTCTTTTAGCCTCACATTTCTTTTTCCTCAGCTGTCTTAATACCCTCTCTTATTTTCTGTATATAAAATTAATGGAAATCCTTAAATAATTAGTTGAATGTGGCTCTATAGTTCTTATTTTAAAATTAGGGGAATTTTAATCATTATTTATATTTTTAAAACTAGAATTATATTGTTTATTTTTATTTTAACATGACTTATATTTGATAGCTTCTCAGAATTTATAATCATAACTCAGCTTTATTGTGATTTGAGGAATCCAAAAGAGTTCGTAGTTGACACTTCAGTCATTAAATTTAAAAAGACTAATTTTCTATATTTAAAATATGTATATACACAGATTTTTATTCAGTAATGTTAAAATAATCTTTTTTTCTGGATAAATTCTGGACAGAGTGGTATTTGGCTTGTATCATATGAGACATAGCTAACACTGGTTAGAGGTAAAATGTAAATAGTAATAATACATTTATTTTAGAGCATGTAATTTTTGAAATGTTTGTTATAAATGTATGTCTGTGTCTGTGTTTTTGCTTTAGGAGTACAAGATCCCCAGCATGAGAGAATTATCACTGTGTCTACTAATGGAAGTATTCACAGCCCAAGGTTTCCTCATACTTATCCAAGAAATATGGTCTTGGTATGGAGATTAGTAGCAGTAGAGGAAAATGTATGGATACAGCTTACATTTGATGAAAGATTTGGGCTTGAAGACCCAGAAGATGACATATGCAAGTAAGTTTCCATGCATGAAATTCCAACAGAGTATAATAATTGTTAAAATCTTGCTTGATTTTGATGATCTGATTTTAAATGGCATCTGTTTTGTTTTATTTTTCTGATGATCTAAGAAATTTACAACCTTATGTGAGCTATGTTTCACTTAAAGTCTTCATTGAAAATCAGAAGATACATATACGTACATACATAGTCATTATTTTCTACCTTCTTCTAAAATGATTTGACATAATTTGTAGTAAAAAGCATATATAGAGTAAAACCGTTTACAATATGGAATAGAGAATAAAAAGCTACATAAAAGAATGTAGTTATGCCAGAAAACCTAATTTGCCTTTAGTGCTAAAAATCTTATATTTGAGCTTCCTGATAGCCAAATCAATAATACAAACAATCAGCTATTAAAAGAACAAGCTGTATCCATGGGTACATATTACCTAGATACATATGGATACGTACACACACACACAGGACTGAGAAGTTTGAAAGTTCTTCATCACAAAGAAAAATAAAGTTTTGAAAGCAGAATTAGAAATTTAGGCTAACAGTATGCCTTGCCAGGTAGGAATTCATCATAATTCTCCTAGAAGCATTCATGAACCAAAGTCAGCTGGAGTATTTCACCCACGTGAAAGACCACCTACTGTATGTCAGGCAAATATTACTCTTTAAATCCCATATGAATACACTTGTCAAGGTTGGGTGGTCTTACTGAAGATTTTTCACTTCAATGGCATTTGTATAACATGAAAATATTTTACTTGAACTTCTTTCCTGGGTTTTTTATTTTCTCTTTGATATACAAGTTAAAAGAGAATTTTCATTTCATGGTATATTACAGATAAATATTTCAATGCAGATGAAATAAACTTTGTCCTTGCTGTCATCACAATTTGTATCTTTAGCATTTACATAGTTACATTTTTTTCACATTTGTTCTTTCTGTGACTGTGCATTTCATCTTGTTTTTTTTTCCTTATATCTATAATTTTAAGATTTTGAGAACCAGAAGCTATCCTATCTTTAGAAGGCCGTGTAGTTTAACCCTTCATTTTACAGATAAAGAAACAGAGACCAGAGTATGGTAGTTGCCCTAGATCTTACTCATGTTTTGTACCTAAACAAATGCTAAAACCCATTTTTCTAATACCTATTTAAGGCAATTTTTCACCAAGCTCTACTGCACCTATTGACTTTTTTTTGTAAGTAAGATTTCATAACCTTTTCAAAAATTGCAGAGTCTAAGACTTTATTTTCAAAGTAGTAAGTTAGCTTATGACAGTTTCATGGATGCTAATAGAAGATAAAAGACTCCTGGGTCAGAGACAAAGGACTTTCTTACAACAGTAGCAGTAGGTAGAATATTAGCACTTTCTTGTGCCTTCTCCCCAAGTTCCATTTTCCACAGATCAACACCAGGAGGGCTATGTGATACCTGAATACCCAGTGGGTTGTGTTACAGAAGAGGAAGTGTTATATGTATGCATATATATGCACATATTTATGTGTGTATATAATATATTAGTTAAATTGTCTACATGCCTCATCCAGCATGTGACATAGCTTCACCCAGCATGCAACTCAACTTAGGAAAAGTGATACTTCTTTTAGTTATGAAGTCCCCTACCAATATTGCTCCCTGATTAAACCTTTTACTTGTTCCTGCAAATGTAATTGTTGTCCTAAATCCTGATTTTCTTTATAATTTTACAACATGTACATACTTCCCTATGAACTGTCTTATAAAAAGTTTATTTTTGCCTGTTTTGAAATATGTATCAATGGAATAATACTGTGTGTTTTGTGATTTGATATACATTTCAAAACAAGCAAAACTAAAAAATACTATGTTTTTAAAATTAGTTCATATTGAGGCAGATAGCTTATTAGGTCATTTGTTTTCCTTGATGTATAGTATTTTATTTTATAAATAATCAACTTTTTGTGTGTCTCCTACTTTTATGAGGACTTGGCTCATTTCCAAATGTTTGATGAACATTTGGCTTGTTTCCAGTTCTCCGTGCACTTGTGCAAAAGTGCAAGAAAACTTTGAGTCTATATCTAAGAATGGTTTTGCTGTCTTAAAATATTTATATTTTCAACTTTACTGGGCCGAGTTAAATTGTTTTTAAAAGTGATCAGTTTACACTTCTCCCAGCAATATATAAAAATTTCTGTTGCACAGAATTCTCACTAACTTCTGATTTGTCCTTTTTTAAAAAAAATTTTGGTAACATGGCACATGCGAAAATATACTTTATTATTGGTTCTAATTTGTTTTTTTCATTACTAATGAGGTTGAGCTTCATATTTATTATTGGCCATTGATAATTTCCTTTTCTATGAAATGACTGCTGATATCTTTTGCCTAATTTTTTTTTTTTGAGACAGTCTTGCTCTGTCGCCCTGGCTAGAGTGCAGTGACATCATCATTTTTGCCTAGTTTTTATTAGTCTATTTGGCTATTTAAAGTTTGCCTTTCATTTTCCTTAATTATTCTGGAATTTATTTTTGTCCATGGTGTGAGATTTTTCAGTGGGTTATGCAATAGTGTCCCAACATCATTTATTGAATAGTCATTCTCTTTTCCAGTGAAGTGCAATGCTAACTTGCAGATCAGGTTTCTTTATATGTCCGCTCTGTTTCTGGATCTTGTTCTGTTACTTCGGTCAACTTTGTCTTTCTTAATTGAAGGACACTGTCTTAATTGCTGTAACATTATAGAAGCTTTGTGATAAGGAAGTCTCACCTTATTTTCTTCTCCTTTGGGAGCATCCTGGCTGTTTTACTTTTTAATATATTCTTTAGAAAAAGCTGTAGAGTGCCTTGAAAACTTTACCTTTCTCTGTTTTTTAGGGTTTTCTTTAATGTCTACACAGTTTTAAAATTTCTTCATAGATATGTTGCCCATCCATTGTTTGGATTTATTTCTATATTTCATATAGACTGCTGTTAAAAATCTCCATTGGACACTACATTTTCTAATTTTATATTGCTGGTATGTAGAAATACAATCAATTTTTTGGTATTGATCTTATATCTAGAAAACTTAAGCTCTTTTTTATTTTAATAGTTGTTCTGGAAATTATTTTGGATTTATGCAAAAAATCCTATGGTTTGTAAAAAAAGACGTTTCTTTCAATTCTTTTACTATTCCTTTTGTATCTCTTATTATGTTATTGATTGTATTAGTACATATCTTTGTCTCCCTTATTTTAGAGAGTTTGCTTTTTAGTCAATAAACTGTAAGATTTATAATAACTTTGGATTTACAGAATGTTACAAAAGTAGTATAGAGAATTTCTGTATAGTCTTAACCAAGGTTCCTCCAGTGTTAACATTCTATATAACCATTTGTATAACTAGGAAATTAATATTCATACAATGTTATTAAATTACCTACAGATGCTATTTGGATGTGAGCAGTTTTCCATGCTACGACCTTTTTGTTTCAAGATCCTTCCCAGTATAAACTCATCACATTTAGTTGTAATATACTTTAAAAGCATGTGAATCTTGATTTGTGACAGCCTATCACCCAGTTGGTTTAGTATCCATTTATGAGTCCTGCTTTTAAAGTCAGTAATGCATTTTATATTTTCTAGGCATTTTTTCATTTCATTTCAGTTTTCAGATTTATTGGCATTAGGGTTTTCACAATATGTCCTTATTAGTTTCTGCTACATTTCTAATTATGTCCTTTGTTTCATTCCTACTGTTGCTTTTGTGCTCCCTCTTCTTTGTTTTGTTTTGTTTTTGTTTTCCTGCTTAGTCTTGCCTATGATTTGGTTTATTCATTGTTCTTTGAAAGAAACAAATCTTGGCTCTATTTATGACTGTTGAAGACTAATATTTTTAAAAGGTAAAATCATGACTTGCATACAGATACTAAAAGAACATGTACTAAAGATTCTATTTAACTTATTAATAAGGGAGCCAGTCTGATTTTATAATCAGTTCAATAACAATCCAAATAACAGACACATTTATAGATCAGGAAATTGAAATAAATGTGCAAGTGAAGGCAAAACTGGCTGCTTCTGCCATAGGCGGGGGGGGGGGGGGGGGAGTCAATTGAACCTCCCCTGGATAGTTTATTTATGTGTTTATTTTGAACATTTTGTTTATATTTATTTTTCTGTTTCTTCAGTTTCCTTTCTTGCATTAAATTTATCATCTTCTCATTCCATTTTTCTTTACTACTAGTTTAAAAAGTAAACATCTATTTGTGTGTTCAGTGACCACCTTAAAAAGGCATATTTAACTTAATAGTATCTAAAGCTAATCAGTATTTGCCATCTCCTCAAATGTAAAGTTACCCGAGAACATTTTAACTTCTGCCAGTGCTGGCTTCCCACATATCACCACACTATGTCCATAAAACAGAGCTGAGCTTTTTGCTTACTGTGGTGTTGGAGAACTCCACTTTGAGAACTTTAGTAGTGTATCGGAGGAGGAAAAGCAAAACCAGATTTTGTTAATTTGAATTTGGTTTAACATGGATTTTTCCATGTATTTGATTGGGATTGGGTAAGAATTAGGATATAATAGTTTAGATTTGGTAGAAACAGCAAAGCAAAGATTTTGAGGGTAGGAGTTCAGGAGCTTTAGCTAATAAACTGTTCATACTTCCAGTTGAAAGAGTTCTGTTAGGAAGTTCCTGTAATGAACAATGAAGTTATTTTCCTTGGCAAGAGTCTCCTAGACTCTCCTGAAGACAGTAAGATAGTATTATGTTGTTAAGTATGAAATGTCCGATTTCCTTACTTAAGCGAATCGGACTGTCAGCTAAGTTTGACCATTGATATCTCTGACATTTCACTTTGACATTTTTTGTTTTATTTTTCCTGTGAAGGTACATCCTTAGTCTTGCGAATGCACTGTTTGGCTTGTGATTGTCAATTTTTTTTTTTTTTGAGCAATTTTTGTCAAACCATGGATAAGTTAAAAATTTGTGTTATTTTCGACTATGAGTTCCTTCATGGAACCAATGCAATGCAGACAGCTCAAAATATCAACAATGTGTTTGGGAAGGATGTGGCTAATGAACATATAGTACCTCAGTGGGTTGAGAAGTTCTGTTCTGGTGATTTTAATCTTGAAAATGAGCCATGTGGGAGACCTGGGACCAAGGTAGATAATGATGAGCTGAAAGCTATAGTGGAAGCAGATCCATCTTAACCTACACGTGCATTAGCAGCAAGGTTTTGACATTACTATTCCAACAGTATTGGACCATTTGAAAAAAATGGGCAAGGTAAAGAAGCTGGATAGATGGTTTTGGCATGAATTAAACAAGCATCAGAAGAGAAATTATCTCGAAGCTTGTCTTTCTTTGCTGTCACGACATAAAAGTGAACCATTTCTACACCGTATTGTTACGTATGATGAAAAATGGATTGTTTTTGACAATGGAAATCATCTGGCACAATGGTTGAATGAAGATGAAGTGTGGAAACACAGCCCAAAACTGAATATTCATAAGAAAAATGGTGTTTGTTTGGTGGTCCAGCGCAGGCATTATCCACTACAGCCTCATGAAACCTGTTCAATCGATTACAGCAGATGTCTACTGCAACCAACTGGACAAAATCATGAGGATACTTGTGATTAAGCAGCCGAGATTGGTCAATAGAGACAGTCCAATCCTCTTGCAAGACAACGCTCAACCGCTTGTTGCACAAACAATACTGCTCAAACTACAGAGGCTGGAGTTGGAAACACTCTGTCATCCACCGTATTCACCAGACCTTGCACCAACTGATGACCACTTCTTCCAGGCTTTGGACCACTTCTTGCAAGGAAAAATACTCAATTCTCAACAAGCTGTGGAAAATGCCTTTCATGATTTCCTCATCCCTTGCTCTCCAGGCTTCTTCGCTGCTGGCATAAGCTACTGTTAAGACGGCAAAACTCTGTCTATAGTTTAAGCACATACTTTGATTAATTGTACTGCTTCTTGTTTGAGATACAATATATGACACTTTTGATTGGAGATTGGACATTTCATATTTAATGACCTAAATGGTAAAGTCCTGTTATTGTAAACAGTGAACTGGGTAGGGTGGGTGGTTTTAGTCCTTATTGTCCAAGCTGGTTTTGGTGCTGGTGACCGTTACCCCTACTTCTGATTCTTATGGTCATTAAGGATTTTAATTTTGTAGTTTCTTAATTCCACAAATTAGACATTGTTTTCATTATTTTGTGTAGTCCATTTTATCTTTATTGATGTGTCTAGTTCCTTGTGCCAATTATTTCTTGTTGCCTTTTAGAACTGTTTTATAAGGTTATTCTGCTTCTTTAAATACAGTCTTTGAAAGTGAAAGCCTGTTGGTTGTAAATATTTTGTTACTGTTTATTTTTAAATTTCTTTATTTCGCCTTCATTCTTAGAAGTTAGTTAGACTGGATATGACATTTTAGGTTGTATGTATGTTTATTTTTCTCAGTATCTTGAAGACACCATTTCCACTGTCTTATGGCTATGGAGAAGTTAATCATTGGATTAATTCCTGACATATCCAAGTAGTCTCCCTCTGAGTGGTACATTTTGCAGAGGGTGATGTGTAGGGGCAGGAGAGAAAGGGAAGACACAGGGTTATGGCCAACCCAGGCTACCACCTGTGGTCCATTAAACTCTGCCTCTTATACACCAGGGTTCAGTAGATACCCCTGGTGTCCCAGAGCATATTTTCCTCACTGAAATCTTGATTTCTTGTGCTTATTTGTCCTCTCAAAAATTCTATAATTTCTTAACAGTTCAATATTGCATTAAAAACAATGATTTTCTTTCAGTCATGAACCCAGCCATTTTAGTTGCAATGTACCAAGAAGTTTTCCTGCTTAACTTTATCCACCATGTGGCTGGGATATAAACTATTGTCAAACAAAATAACGTTTTTCCTGACAGGGCCTGGTATAATTAAGTTCAAGTTTAAATTTGGTTTTAAAAAAATGATAACATCAACTCTTTTCCATGGCAGTGTTATGGGACTAAAATATAAATGTGTCCCCATAAAATACATTGTAAGAATTTAAACTGCCTTATTTTCTCAAGTCCTGAACATACAAGAGTCTAAAAAAAATCTGAATCCGTATTTTAGCTTTATCTTTAAAATAGGATAGAGTCAGGTGAGATGTTTTGACTTACTTCCCCATTGCCCTACTGTCCTTCTCAAGTAGTCTTTTGTAAAGAAAAAGAGAGAATGTGTTGTGTATTATGCTATTAAGATTTATGTTATACAAAATACAAAACAAGTAAAACTCAAGTTAGGTTTTATTATTTTTATAGCCTGACCAGGGTATACAAGCAATGTGGTGGTGGGTACTTAGGTAGGACAGGCAGAAAGGGGAAAGGTGAATGTTACATATACTTATATGTATACATATATTACCACCACCATTTGGTGTAGAAAATACCAAAATAGGTCTTGCTTTTCAGTGTTGTCTGTGTGTGTGTGTGTGTGTGTGTGTAAACAGGTGAATAGACATAGAAAGCAGGCACGAATGAGTTATCAGTGGGCTTCTAGTCCGCTGCTTTACACAGTCATATCTTATTATTTATCGATTGTGTCTCCTCCAAGGCTTCTGATGTTAGTGACCTATGGTGTCCCTAGAAGGACACATTGTTTTAGTAGAAAGCTTCTTTTTTTATTTTTTGCTGTTTTTCCCCCTTCTGAAGTAAACAATCTGCACATTTATATATTTTAAAGAGAGAAAGATGATGAGAGAACATTTCAAAAAGAATCGGTCAATCAATCTGTCCAATTTAAAATGGTGCCTCATCTTCACCAAAACACCCGAGTTTCTTTCAGAGGAAATACTGTAACTGGTCCAATGAAGAAAAATTTAATGGGACATAGGAATACTAAATCTGCTAAATGAAATAAACAGATTGTTTCACTATTTAGCGTTTAAGATGATCAAAAAATTTTGATTTTTCTTTAAAATAAAAAAAAACTTTTAAACCTTTTTCTCTCTTCCTCCTGTTTATAATAGAATGAATGTGGACTTATTATTTGCTCATTTATTTACTCTTACATTCAAACACTTATTGAGCACTGTGGTAGGTAATAAAAAGACGTCAGTGAATAGGAGATGGCTCATGCCCTCAAGTGGCTCATAGTCTGGGTCAAGAGGCAAACAAATAAATAGGCAATTAAGATAAAATGCCACCAACCCAGTATATTGTAAATAGAGTACAGTTATTACTATAACTGGTTATAATGAGATTGCTTTGTTGTCTAATTTCTAATTTATATCATAACTGTGTATTTTTACCATCAACAGTCTCTAAATAATTGCTATTAATTAATTACAGAGAAAGAGGGGTGAATAGATTAACCCTGCCATGGAAACCTCAAAAACTCAAGCACTCATTTTCTGTGTTTTGCGCTAGGAGATAGAGCTTTCAAGGATAGTATAGGTTTTGCACATGAACTTTACAATGCCAGTGAAAGCTGTGGCTGATAAATTTTAAGAAGACATTATTTTATGTTCCTTAGTTGTATGGCCATACAACTGAAATAAAGGTAATACTGTTTATTTAGCTGATAATGACTTTAGAGACTCATGAATACATCATAAGAATTTATTTCCCGAGCAAAATGTTTTCATGGGTCCCCTAAAAAGGATTGAGGGGAAAAAAAGTTGACACTAGTCCATATTTGGCATAAGTGATCTTAAATTTTAACCATGAGAGATCCAAAGACATCTCCCAAAGCCCTTTACCTACATAATTCCCAGCCTCTCTCCCCATCCTGAATCTGCAAAACTGGATCTGAAAGTAAGTAACTGAGTTTTGGACTATAACTCTGAATTTTAGTCTTGTTCCTGATGGCAAGAAAAAGATAGGTTAAACAAACAAACAAACAAAAATCAATACCCCTTTAGGGTATACCGTGGGAACCCTGTTGTAAGACCAGAGAAGAATGTTGTAGATGACAGTGTGGTTACTTCTGTGATATGCCTACCTCAAATACCAGCTAGGTGAAGGGGAACCAGATTGGATTAAATCATTCATTATATATTCCCAAAATTTGCTTTAGGATCCCATCTGTGCTGAAACCCATGCATAGTGGTTACTGTCCTAGTCTTTCCAGACTCCCATAACAAAATGCCATAAACCAGGTGGCTTATGAACAACAGAATTTTATTTCTCACAGTCTGGAGGTTGGGAAGTACAAGATCAAGGTGCCACCAGATTTGTTTGTCTGGTGAGGAGGGTGGTATCCTGATTCATAGACAGCTATCTCCTGGCTACATCCACAGTTGTTGAAAGGGCCAGAGATCTCTCTTAGGCCTCTTTTAGAAGGGCACTAACCCTATTCATGACCCAATCACTTCCCAGAGGCCCTACTTCTAAATATCATCACCTGGGGCTTAGGATTTAGCATATGAATTTTGGAGGGATACAAATATTCATACCATAGCAGACATCTAAACAAGTCACTACTGTTTTAAGGAAGAAGGGGCGGGTGCATTGTAGTCCTGCAGGCAAACAGTAGTGTCTGCTACAGTGCTGTGGCATAAATGAGAAGTGATCCAAGTACTGAAGCGTAGACAGAGTAGGCATAACGGAGAGAGGTATGGGGATGTGTACGGGCCTCAAAGAATAAGGTAAGACTTCCATAGCTGACTAGCACCTGATAGATTCTCAACAAAGGTTAGTTAAAATAAAATAATGGGTGGAATATAGAGAAATGGGAACTCCAGACAGAGTTAGACTGGGGATAGAGAATGTGGGGAATAATTTGAGAATGAGTTTCTCTGGAGCAGGAGATGCTTGTAGGTGTGGCAAGTGGTGAGTCCGTAATGGTGGAGAGGATCAAACTGTGAAGAACTTTGAATACTAGGCTGATAGATTTGAACTTCCTTTCTTATGCTATGAGAAGCTAAGAGTTCTGTTGCAGAATAGGGTCATGTATCAGTCTATATTGCAGGGAGAGAATTCTGACAGAACCAAACAGGATAGGTTGGAGGAGAGATTGAAGACAATTGGAATTGTTGAAGGAATTTTGTTATTTCTGAAACACAAAACTTTACAGGTAGATGTTCCCTCAGACTTTCATACTTAAACATTATTTAATTCTTTTCTGATTGATCCAGCAACAGAAAGCATATTGCTCTCTTATCACTACCCCCTTCTTTGTTAGTGCTCTGGGGCAAAGGGGGAGTCTGAGGCTGTGGCGATGGGGGGGGTGCCCATGCATTTGTGTGCCAAGAAAACCTACAAATAGTCCTAATGCTTTTTATTTCAAAGCTAAATTCTCTTTTGTCCCAGGGTACAAGTTTTGGCAGGAACCAAATGACCAATTTAAACATTGCTTACATTAGAAACATTGGTATTAAAGAAAAACCAAGGAATAACTTAGAGTGTTTTTTTTCTAAAACTGTTTAAGTTTTGTTGTTGTTTTAATTTTTTAACGGCTGTCTCACTATAGAAGGTATTTAAAAATTAGGCAGGAGGATGTCGCTGTGTAGTAAGAGGTTGCATCAATTCTTTTCCTGGGTGTTAAATGGCCATTCTATTATCATGGAGAAGAGATGGCCTTCCTCATTTTCCTAGAGATAGGTAAGGAAATTTTCCTTGCTCCCTGAGAAAAGAAGAGAAAGATAACTGCGTTGTATCTAATAATAATCTTAAAATTCTGCTAGCGATGTGCCATAAAAAAGTAAGTTGCCCCAATAGGTAGAGGTTTTCAACATAAGCTAGAAGGATTCATAACAATGAGTGTTAACTTAAGACTCTTTTAGTTTTAAATGACTACAAATAGTTAGCTGTTGACTCTAACTAGTTTAAAAAAGGAAATGTTTGGATTCTGAGACTTAAAATTTCAGGAGTAGACTTTATCCAGGTTCTAAAATGATGCCATTAAGTCTGTTGCTTTTTCTCTGCCTCTATATACGTTTGCTTCCTGCTAGGTGACTTCATCCTCCATCAGGCTGGCCTCGTAAGGTGTCAGAGAAAGCCAGGATTTTAACACTTCCAACCTTTGAAGGAGGCAGGAACTTTTCTGGCAAAAGTCCCAGGAAGAATTTTGATTGGCCTGGTTTGAACCAAATACTCATACCTGATAGCAGTTGCTAGAGCAGGAACTAGGAACTGTACCACTGTGATTGGCAAGATTAGGGTTACATGCCCATCTGGAGACCCAAGTGATGTCCTGTGATTAGAGGGAAAATAGCCCCTGAAAGGAAAACTGTTTTGTTTTCCATCAGAAGGAGAAGGAGGTGCTGGTGGTTCAAAAATAACCATCTCTGCTGTTGGTGTTTAGGACAGATAGGTGTTGAAGGGCAGCTTTCAAATTCAGTTACTGTTTTTCCTACCTGTACTTCTGGCCAGAGAATAAAGTTCTCTTTAGAGTCCAGATTTTGCCATTGCCCTTTCCAGCAACTCTTTTGAGTGTAGTTAACTCAATGGCATAATTTATAGTTTCGTTATCCTTTGGCCTCTGTAGCAATTACTTTTGTAACTTAAAAAAAAAAAATCATTCCCAAGAGGGCTTAAAATGAAGGGTGGGGATCTGACGAAGTCTGAGATCAAGGGACTTTGCTCTTGGCTAATGAGATGTTTTGGTCTTATGTTTTGAAATGTTCAAAATCAACATTCCAACCAGAGAAAAAATGTATCCCGTGACTCCCCAAACTCCTGTCTGGCTCGCCCAGTGTTTGTCTCTCAGCAACCTCTACCTTTTCTCCTGCATCTGATCCTCCCCTCTTCTGCTCCCAACACCTCCCTCTACTCTTTGCCTTTCTTTTTCCACCTTCTCTGTTGGATTATTCCACAGAGATCACTTCCCTGCATCAGTTGGTTTGGGTTTTACAGTTTGCACTTTGTGAGGATTTGGGGGATATTGGAATGTCAGTCTTTGTGCCATGTCCCTACTTTCCATAATTGCCTGCTGTCACTGG
This sequence comes from Lemur catta, assembly GCF_020740605.2. Lineage (NCBI taxonomy): Eukaryota > Metazoa > Chordata > Mammalia > Primates > Lemuridae > Lemur > Lemur catta. The sequence goes on along the minus strand of NC_059132.1, from coordinate 78,363,398 downwards.
GCTAATGATGAGACCTCTTGTTCGAGTTGTCCAGTTGGCACAAAGGCTTAAATATGTACAATTTTTAGGACCAAAGAAATACCCATATTACTATCTTTCTGGCTAGCTAACTATTAATATTTATCTGTTTACACCATTTACCACACACACACACACACAAAAAAAAAACAAGCAATGGCAATAGAACACTAATCATTAATAATAAAGAGCTTCTAAATGTATAAATTTTAAAATATACTGTAATGTTGCCCTTTCTGTCTCAACTTCATCAATGTCTTGTGTAGTTATATTTCCAGTATTAAAATATTAATATAATTTTTCTATATGAGCTTTCAAATAACACACTTTCTTAAATTCTCCTGACCCTGTTAATTCCCGATTCTTGATGTGCTAGATTCTGTTCGGGTTCCAGCTCTCTTTGTGGAATAGCCTATCTCAAAAGAAGCCAGTCTTTAAAGAGGCTGCCTCTTCTGGCTTTTCTAATACAGGCAAATGCTGACTTAGGATTTATTTCTAGTGGATTGATGGATTTGTTTCTAATTATTACTTGATTTCCTCTTTAAGGTTTTTGCCAGAATGACTAAATACAAATCTGACTTTTACAAAAGGATTATTGTTTTACTATGTAATCAACAAGGGTTAAATGAACATTTAACAGAGCCCTTCCAAGTTAAGCTTAAAGTGATTTCACTGGATTTGATTCACCTGTGAAGGAAGAGCACAGACGTGATCACCTTACCAACTTTGTTAACAATGTAGGTCATACTTATGCTTCCATTTCCAGAATCTAGCACTCCAAGAGTCAGGAATTAACAGGGTCAGGTGAATTTAATTTTCAGCAGGAGAAATGATATGAATATGGTCTCCTGGTCAGTGTTTCCTGCAGATAAGGCCGCATGGCTGTGAGTCCCAGTAGACTGATCCTGGGGAGGTGAGGCAATTATTACCCTTTGGCTTGCCTACAAATTCATTGAAATTGAATGTGGGTCATGGTGGTTGCTTATATAAACCATACCCTTGCTTAAGAAAAATTGGCACAACTTCTGTATAGTCACTGATATTCACTAAAGATGGGCAGTGGAGAAGGAAGAGGCCAGAGAGATTCCTGCCCTCATGGAGTAAACTCATCCTTTGTGAACTCCAATTCAGAGCATTAAGATAGTAGGTAATCTAGTGTCATGCTTCTTTTTATGTAGATATCAAAATATGCTCTTGCCCAGAATACTGTATACCTTCTTTGATTTTTATCAATAGCTTGCTTAAGTTACCCATACACGCAGGTTTGCATTCCTGCTCCCAGCTATTAAAATTCCATAGGAGATCATGAGGAGAGGGGATTCTTCCTCATCCATCAAGATAAAATCCTGAATGCATTTTTCAGTGCACACAGTATTGAGATTACTAGTTTGGAAAATAAAGAAGTTTGCTCCAGGTACCATACTGATCACTTAGATTTGTTGGTAAGATGACTTGGCAACTTATTTACATGCTAGTTTAATTTACTAGCAAAAATACTGGCTTGTGACATATTTCAGGTTCAATTCTATCTCTTACTACGAGCAATATGGCCTTGCTTAAATTACTTTGCCTGTTTTATCACTGTATTCTTAAAACAGAATAAAATTAGGGCATTGGGTTCCAGATGAAGATTCAAGCCCCTTCCAATGGTAAAAGATCTGGGTTTCTCTGGAATATCCACAAATATGCCCAGACATTAACATTGTTTTTGCTTTCCTCCAAGCAGATAATATTTTAGAAATGTTCTTTGGAAATATTAAAGTTTAAGGTAATGTTACTCAGATTTCTTGAACTGTTGACTTATGTATGATTTCTTGGATCCATTTTCAATTTGCCATTAAATGACAAATGCTTAAAGTGCTGATAAACTCCATATTGTAATCAGTTCAATAAAAGCAATTTTCTGGAAGTACCACTATTGTTAACATTCCTGTCCCACCCATCCTTTCATCATCTCACAACTCTTCTAAGTGAGAGATGTAACATTTTACCTAGTCCCGTTCCTTTTTGACAATTTTTGAGCTTTGAGAATCTTCTTCCTTTAAATTGAGTTTAATGTGACAAACATTTCACATCTCACAAAATCTCTCAAGGTGCTTAGTTATTTCTTTTGTCATTTTCAAACTCTTAACCATATGACTCGAGACCATGAAAAATTCCCAAATTCAATGGAACCAAGAATTCTATCCATTCAACATGCTGCTGATAGTTATGAAGTAATAAAGAACTTATCTGTTACCCATAATACATGTTGAAGCTTCAGTGCCCAAAGATTTTTTCCCAAAATAATTATTCCTCTTAGCTGTTTCAAGCACTTGGAAAATGTTTGAATACATTTTCAAATCTCAAGTAAGCTTTACTCCCTGTCTGCTGAGAGACACAGATCGTTTTCCCATCCGGCAGCTGATTTAACCCCCTACTCCTTTCTCACCAGAAACCCTACACACTAACTTCAAAAACATCATCTACTTCTTGACCTTTCTATCTGTAGCTCTCCATCTCAGTCTGTCAGTTTGAATAAGCAAGCTAGTTCATGATATCAAAATATTTGTGTAAATGGAACCAGTCATAATTTATTGCTTCTAAAATTATTTCATGGGATTGTGGTAGGCACTGTTTTTGCTGAGGCATTGAGGTTAATCTCAGTGGAAATGAGGCCTGCACTGTATGTTATCTTAGCGTATTTTGAGGAAAAAAACTCTCTAATCGCAGTTTACCTACTATTTATCTGGATTAAGAACATTCAAAAAGATGATGATAATAGCTTGACATCATGCTGCAAATTCTGACACTCCTTTTTTTAAGGTTAGTGAAATTCAGATACTTGTTTATATATCTCAAGATCTGTAATATGAGGAATTTCCCAAGAGATAAAAAGGAAGGTCCAATAATGTATTCCAAGTTTTTTGTGTAGCATAGAAAGAAAGTAAGCAAAAAAAGAAAAAGAGAGGGTTAGAAAGAAAGAAGGGAAGGAGTGAGGGAGGAAGAAGGAAAAGAGGGAAGAAGATGACCTCTGAATGTCGCAGGCTATTAGCAGACAGCATTCGTTTAGAGATGCTGTCAACTTACTATGAACCTGGGTAGACACCCAAGCTAATAGATGCCACGTAATAAACACTACCATTTATCAAGCTCCTACTGTTTGCTAAGCCCTGAACTATGTTGGTTGCCCATGGCAACTCTAATCTTTCAGGAGTCCTTCAAGGTGGTAGGTATTATTATTCCCCATTTTGCAAGGATGCATGTCAGCTGAAAGAGCATATAAAAATTGTCCAAGTTTAAAGACCTAGTAAATGGTAGAGATGGTATTCATACCTTTGCTCTAAGGTATAGTATTGTATAAGAATAGAATTACCACTGTTTCTCCTAGCTGGTATATTATTTGCTAGGTAAAACAAAACAGAACAAAAAAAAAATTAGTCTTTCCTGTTCATCATGAACCTAAATAAAAAATAACACCTTGTTAAAGAGTGTAAATCATTAAGTAATGTAATCACATGAACAGTTTACTCCTTATTTGATGATTTTGACAGTAAATTAGTCACTGCTTTACAGCACACACCTTCATCCCAAAACTGTTTGCTAACAGGGACTTGTGATCCTCAAATCTTTTTAAATGGATGCAAAGAAGGTTTAATTATGCTCTGGTTCAGTGTGCTGCGGTTAGGTTATGTGAGAGTTCACTCTCCCATAATCAGAGACTTGGTATGTGCTTATTGAACATCCACTAGGTATAAAGAAGCTTGAGTTGCTGAGTAGAAGTATTAACATCATCCTTGCCTCAGGGAACATTTTAACTAGCCAGAGATACCTATGCTTGTGAAACAAGAAAAGAAACAAAATCCTGTGGAATGAAATGCTATGTTGTGAAGAATAGAATATACTTGCCAGAGTATAGAAGTCTGAACAGAAATGCACAGCCTTGCAGGAGGCTGGCTGCCCAGAAATTTCAAAAGTTGGTATTTACCTTCATGAATTCACCACTGGAATGTGGCCTTTACCTGAGATGACTCAAAATCTCATTTGCACAGCACCTTGAACAGCGATCAGTTTCTCAATTATAGGTTCATTGTAACCACACTCTCAAAGTACCAACCTATAAACCAGAATTAAGTTTAAATGAAAAATATAGTCCCTTGGTATATTGCAGGGATTTGTTGCGTGACCACCTGCACATACCCAAGTCCCACAATGGGCCCTGCCGATGCTGCTTATAAGAGAAGGGTACCCTCCTTATAGGTGGGTTTTGTATCCTGGAACACTATGTTTTTGATCTACAGTTTGTTTGGGAAAAAAAAATTCCACATATAAGTGGACCAGGCAATTCAAACCCGTGTTGTTCAAAAGTCAACTATATATACTATTAAAAGTCCTGATTTAACAGAGAAGAAAATAAATTCCTGTTGATGATTTTGTAGGTGGTGTATGTGGCTTGTATACCAGTCTGTATTTTAAGAAAGTGGCATAATAAAGTAAGGTTGTTTTTAAGGGACCTAACCTTTGAGGTGGTGTGGACAAGTGGTGTGTGGCGGGAGGAGGAGGAAGAGTGTAGGGTATAGATGCCTTACGGGAGGCAATTGGAATAATCCGTAGTATTAAGTTAATGAGGGCCAAGCATAATGGAATTTCAGTATACAGAGATTAAATAAACAAAAAATATTTCTAAATGAACAAAAATATTTGAATTAACAATTTATAGGATGGGCGATAAGTGATAAAAGAGAAGGATTAGTTACATACCACTTTAGAATTCATTAATCTCCTGTTAAGAAGGCAGGTGAGAAGAGTTAGAAAAACTCCTCTTCGGTTCTTCTTATTACTTCCTTGAAAAGGTAAAATATTTAGTGAAAGAGAATAATTCATAATAAACATAAGGTTTGCGTTTACTTGAGAATATGTAATTAATACTGATTTTCCATTCTTTTATTCAGTACACTAACCACTACTGAGGATGAGATATGTAAGTGTGTGTCCTCAGTCAGCTGAGTTTCCGGTGGAATCTGATAACGTCTGTAGTTGGAGATAGGTTTGAAAAGAAACAGCATGATACCTAGACTATAGAATTAAATCACAGCAAGTTACATAACCAGTATTAAGCTAGTATGCCAAATGTATACAGCAAATTAAAATGCCCTCCATGGGAACGGTAAGCATGTGAGAGAATGAAAGATAATTAACATTATAATGAATTTCTAAAAATTATGTCTAGTTTATTACTCTGAATAAATTCTAGTGTCCTTGTTTTTTAAAAGCCACTCATAATTATTTTTGAGAAAATTAGTCTTGCTTGTATTTAAATATGAATAGCTGAAATTAGAGAAAAAAGGGAAAGAGTATAAATATTGGTTATATAGGGATATTTCAGCACCACATGTGTAATCATGACTAGCGGTTGTCTACTCTGTCTACATATATTTGTGTATAAATATGTATGTTACCATTTTATGTATGTGTGAATTCACTCTTCCATTCATCCACCCATCACTCAACATTTATTTAGTTCCTGCTATGTGTGGACCGAATACCATGCCAAATATTGAGGATACAAGGATTATTAAATGGGACCCTGGCCTCCAGAAAGCATTGAGTCGTAAGGGGACCGGTATGCAAAATATATAACTCAAAATAGTAGTAGATGTGGTAGGGACCATGCTGCAAAGACATTGCAACCTCTGCCTGTGGGACACACAGATGGCGTCTCTAAGGAGGTCATATTTAGCTGAAATCTGAAGGAGAAGTGAAAAGTGTGTCAAGTGAAGTCATGAAGGTAATTTTATTGGTAATAAATTTAATCGATCAACGTTTTAAATATTGAGCATGAAATCCTTTATTTTAAAGAATTGCATGCTCAATGTTTTAAAAGTTACCATTAGCCAGTTTCTAAGTATATCCAATGAAATGTATCACTGTATGTGCTTGGAACCCATTAGTCATAACTTGGTGATATAAAGTACGTTCTTGACCTATGACAGGACTGTTATTGCCGGAGTTGCTGTACCAGAAATGTGATCATATTTGCCATCTGGTGAAATTTGCTGTCTCGCCCAGGTTGAGGTTCACAAATGACTAAAGCCCTGAGTAGCCCACAATTACTCAGTTGCCCAAAGGCCCACAAGTAGAATGGAAAGTTGTCTGTGTTTCATCAGCTCCCGGAACTGAAATTTATGGTTAGGGCAGAGAGAGGATGCACATTGCTCTATCTTTTATTCTGTTTTGTAGTTTGAAGTACTTCAGTTCTCATATCTACCAAACAGAATGGTTCAGTGTTCATGCCAGAGGGTCACATGGTTGATAGGGTCTGGAGACATGGAGATAAAAAAAAAAATGCATTTCTTGCCTTCAAGGAGCTTATGTTCTAAGTTCATTTTCAGAATTGTCTTTGCTGTATATTTTAGGACACTTATGTGTATTTTTAATATTTAATCTCTAGTTTAAATGAAAATATAAATAGCTTAGTAATTGAAATCAGAGTATGTAAATTGGTACATATGGCCAATTGTTGGATCTCAATTTTGCCCATCCCTGTGATAATTACCACAGCTTTTCAGATAAGTTACTGAACTAATGGGGCATAATTTCTATTAAATATTAGGTTTTATTAAATTGCTGAAGGTAATATGAATGAGCGGGTTCTCACACTGCCAAATGTTTGGAGACTTGTACTTAATTTTTATTATTTTTTATCTATAAAATTAATAAATTCATAAGTGAAATGCATGATTGATTCTTGGTATTTGCAGAGAGGGAAGTTGAGCTTCAGTGGAATATGTGGGTAGATAAAAACTTCTGAATACACCAACAGAAGTCATGAGATAATAATAGCTTTTATTTAAAACCTACCTATACCTCTTCTGTCAAGGGACGAGAAATCTAAGAGAAAACATCTGGAGCAAAAGAGGAAATGGAGTGAGTGATATATTTGAAACTGTTAAAAACTGTCAAATTTTCTGGTAACACAGGAACCTATTAAAGGATATGGTGGGAACCCTGGATATTAAAGCACCTTGAAGGGGGAATTTGAACAGGATAAGGAAAGAAAGAAATGGAGAACAAGAGGAAAATTTTTAAAGTGAGAAGAGGAAAATAAAATAAACCTACAGCAAAAAAATCTCTGCCTAGAGATATTGCCCAGGAAGGTGGATTTAGCCAAGTGGGCACTAGGCCTAGTATTTCTTATTTCCCTTTCCATGCCGCGAAATATGAAGTAATCGCCTTAGCAGGACTTATGACAGTGATCGAATCACCTAACAATCTGAAATGTTTCCCTTTAAATGAAGATTTTTGCTTTGTTTTGTTTCTTGAGAAATGACAGTCTTTTTTTTAAATTCCTAATTCAATAATCAGTTTCTGTGGAAAACATAATCCCATATATCCTATAAATCCTTTGTCATTGGAAATAAAAGTAAATAATGATCCTAAAAAAAAGTATGAGTCAGAAAGTTTTTTGGTTTTTTTTTCGTATTTTAACATGTGGTGTGAGTAGGATGAGTTGTTTCTCTAATTTCTCAAATTCTGAATTTCCCACTGAGGAAGCTAAATTATTTTTCTTTTGTCAAGATTTGAAGTCTCAGAAAATGTTATGAATGTTTATGCTTCACCAAGTTTCCATTAACTAGTTTATTTTAGTCTCCACAGAATCTCATTCTCCAGTGAAGATTGATTATCTTAAAATTGCTAAGTAAACTTTATTTTAAAAAAAATTTTATAGCCAACTTTACCTAATTCTGCCTCTAGAGAGAGTCTGCATATTTTGTATGCTGTTTAAAGTATTCTGAGAGTTTAATTCCATAGATTGATGATGAACATTCTTAAAGCAGATACTGGGTTACTTACTGGGAGGTAATATAAAAATGAAAGTGATGGAAGTAGAATTTTACCTAGTCTACCTGTATACTAAGCATCTATGCCTTAACACATACACATATATGTGTACGTATGTGTGTATATATGTATCCCATGTGTATACACAGACTTATATACATATATTTTTATAATGATCACTAAAGAAAAGGTAGGAAAAACAGTCAAAATCCTGTTAACTGTTTGAATATTCTTATTTAAATTAGACAGCAGAGGCGAGTTGTTTTTTAGAAAGTCTATAAAACTAATAGAGTTTTCATTGGATAATAAAAACTTCTTCCATTTATTAAGCATGATCTTTATGCCAGATCCATTCTACCATTACTTCTTAGAACTGCTCTGATTTACATTATATCTGCTAAGGGGTAAGGGTTATATTGCTTATCAGATGGTACATCTATATTCCAAAGTAAGTGTTCTTTTATTTTCTAAAGGATGACCTTTGAAAGTGTGATTTGTGCTGCACAATATATAAGAAAAAGGACTTTGTCCTGTTAGAGGGCACTTGTCTGTGGTAACGAGAGACCTCCTCCCTTTACCAGTCAGCACTTTGGAAGCGTTTTATGGAAGTGAGAGAGTAAGGAAGAGGTATTGTATTGTAACATTTCCAGTGGAAGCAGCTTCACTTGCCTCAATGGACTTGGTGCTTCTCCTGACCGTGGGCCTGTATGTGCAGAGGCCAGACCTTGCAAACTATGGGGCTCCCTGTGTAGTGCATTTGCTCTGCACATCAACACTTCCATAAGTATGCGTTTGCTCTCTCACTTTCTAACAACAAATCTTTAAGGACCTCATAATACACTGGCATTTATAAGGTTGGTTTCCATGGATATTACATGTAGCAAATTATGGCATTTGGTGATAACAGTGCTGTATAGACCTTGGAAAATAATGAAATTTTCTGAAAAATGTAGTAGTTGGTATGTGTATATGTGGGTATGTATGGATGTATGTGGGTCTTATGTAAGTATGTAGTGTAAGTTGCATTTTTGTTTCCCTGAGACAGGGTGTTGCTCTGCCTCCCAGGCTGGCTAGAGTGCAGTGGTGTCACCATCTCTAATTCCTGGGCTCGAGCAATCCTCCTACCTCAGCCTCCCAAGTAGCTTGGACTACAGGCATGCATCACCACACCCAGCTAATTTTTCTACTTTTTATAGAGATGGGGTCTCACTCTTGCTCAGGCTGGTCTCAAACACCTGACCTCAGACAATCCTCCCACCTCAGCCTCCTAAAGTGCTAGGATTATAGGCATGAGCCACCATGCCCAGCCTAGCTGCATATTTTTTTGACATAACTACACACATCAAAGGAAGTGGGACATGGTTCTTAAATCAGAAAAAAAAAAGCTAAGATTTTAAAAAATGATCTTCTATACCATTGAATTCAATTTTTTATTTTACCAAAGAGGAACCTGAAGCCTAGAGCCATTTTATATTGAACAGCTATTTCTTTAAATAATCAGTCATCAATCAGGATTCAAATACTCATGTTTGCATATGTCAAGGTACAAATCTATGGATCTGTTCGTACTAAAGTCATATTTCAACTAATGAATCATGCTGGAAAACCTGTAATTTTTTTCAAACCTCACAGGGTATTTTTTCAGATGCATTTATGGGAAACCATTTCATTATGAAATAGATATTGAATAAGTGTAAATGCTCTAAATATATAATGAGAGATTTTTTTTTAATGCTCATATTCAGGAACCATTCCTGAAATTCTCTAATATCTTCAAAAGATATTTTGATGTCACTTTGGTGTCTAAAACAAACTCATTTAATGATTTTCACCAACATCATCAAATGGTAAATTTGTGTATCCTGAGCCTTTCAAAATGCTTTATGCTACTGATCAGCTATTTAAATGTTTTCTTTTGAAATCAGGCCTGAAGTCACAATAAGGCTTTGATAAGCATTACATGAATGCTGCCCAAATTTTATTATTATGCTACTTAAATATTTCTCTCAGCTTTATATAAATTCATGTCTAAAATACCTTGCCTGCTGCAAATAGAGCAACCTTTATGGTGTAGATGAAAAATGAAAGAAACTAACCAATAGTAAATCCTTTAAAGATTGCTTGATTAATGATGAAAATTTGATTCATCTTCATCTTAAACAGAAAATAATTTCCTTTACAGTCACTGAAAATTGCTTGATGAGCTGAAAGAATCATACTCACATGACCCTGGCCTTTTATAGTAATGTTTAGACATGGAATTCAGCTATTCAAAGAACATAGTTTGGTTACTAGGAAGACAATGTACAGAAGGAGCAGCCTGTAAGGTGTTTTCCAGTAGGTGGTAAAGTATGGGTTTTCTATGATTGGAATGGTCTTGATGTCGGGCAGGTGAGAGAGGATATTCATAGACCTTCCTCATTATCTTAAATGTTTATGCCCTTTAAGCCTTGATGTGTACATCCCATCTTAATATTCCCAGATACCCTAAACTCAGTAGTTGGCATGCACTTGAGGGAGGGCCTACCCTTTCCCTATGTCTGCCTACCTCTACTGGAACACTGTGCTTTCATTCATACCCTATGTGTTGAAAGTAGAAAGGGGAACAACGAGATGATAATCCATGAGAGAAAAATTTTGCTTTAATCTTGATAGAATGTTAATTTTTATTTCATAAATTTAGTTTCTCAGATTCTCAATAATGCAGTGACTCTGTTATTGGCACGTGAAATAAAGGTATTTTGTCTATCATTTATAGGAACTGTAATTTAATTATGACTCTTTTAATAGTGTCTCACTCTATGCATTTTATAAACAGCCACGCACCGCAAAGTATCATACCAGGCAGACCTAAATGTTAATGAGATTTTTAAAAAATAAAACTAAATTATAAGATAGACTACAATGAAGAGTACAGCAAGTGACCCTTAGAATAGAGAGCAATGTGAATACTATGCCTTGTCATGGGAGCAGTCTTTCAGTTGACATAGTAATATTGCCTGCCTAAACCTTGGCATTATTTCAGTAACAGTGCAATTATATGAGGTGATGTTTCTGTAAATGTGCATGCCTACACCCAGATAGTAGCTCAATGAGGGTAGGTAATCATAGATTTCAGGAACTGATCAGGCATAGGAAAGAAATGCTGAATAGGTAAATGAGTATTTTTCATACGTTAACACATTTAATCTCTGTTACACTGATATTGTGCCTATTTTATACGTTACAAAATGCAGACACAAAAATTAAGTACTCGATATTTTTGGAATTTATTTATGAATCTTTCCACTGCAATGAAAGGAGCAAGTGTTAATAACAAACACACACATATTTACAGAAACACACACACACACACACACACACACACTTACATTGTTCTAGGCAGGTTAGATTCAGGAGAGCTGACAGCTATTCCTACAAGTAGTAAGGCCAAAAGGGGTTGTTCTCAGGTCTGTCTTGAGTCAAAAGTAATGATCTTTGCTCACTATGCAGTACTATGGATCACTAAAACTTATTCCTCCAGTCTAGCTGAAGCTTTGTACCTTTGATCTACATCTTCCCTTTTCCTACCCGCCCCTCCCCCAGCCTCTAATATCTCCTTTTTTTTTTTTTAATTTCAGAATATTACAGGGGTACAAACGTTTTGGTTACATGAATTGCTTTTGTACAGATTGAGTTAAAGTTGTAAGTGTGTCCATCACCCAGACAATGTGCATTGTACCCATTAGGTGTGAATTCACCCATTTCTTCCTCCCCCCTCCCACCTGCTTGATTTCTGTTGAATTTTACTACCATATGTACATAGGAGTGTCGATCTATTAGTTCCAATTTAGTAGTGAGTACATGTGGTTCTTGTTTTTCCATTCTTGGGATATTTCACTTAAAAGGATGGTCTCCAGTTCCTTCCAGATAGTTTTTAAAAGCTAGAAGCTTTGGAATCATTTTTGACTCCTGTCTTTCTCTTCATATTCCACACCAATTCCTGTCAGATCTACCTTAAAAATATATACAGCATGTAACCATTCCTTAGGATATGGAATGCCCCACCTTCCATACCACGGGCCAAGCCATCTCATGCCACACATGAATTATTGCCAAGCTCTTCTAGCCTCTTTGCTCACCCAACCACATCTGTTATCCAGGGAGTCTATTACTAACTAAGAATCATTTGTCTCCTCTATTTCTATTACAACTTTTTTCTTTCTTCTATTGCTAAATCAGCTACAGTCTCTCTCCAAAATGTTGAAACATAGCGGTGAGAATAGCCATCCATAGTTTTGTTCTAAGTTTAATGAGAATGACTTTAATTCTATTTAATATAACATAATGCTTGCAGTTAGTTTTTGTTAAAAAAGTTTTGACTTTGATTTGAATGTTTTATGCTGTTCACAGTTTTTATCTAAGTAGTTGCATTTATTATATTGTTTCAGCATTTATTAGTATGATCATATAGTTTCCTCTCCTTTTAATATTCTTAAGAGTCATTCTTATACTCTTCCTCATATTCATGAACTAAACCCATACTTGGTCATAAAGTATTACAAGCATACCTCAAAGATACTTGCTGCTGGTTAGGTTCCAGACCACTACAAAAAGAGTCACATGAATTTTTTGGTTTCCCAGTACACATAAAACTTATGTTTACGCTATACTGTGGTCTATATTAAGTATGCAATAGCATTATATCTAAAAATGTACATACCTTAATTAAAAATACATTATTGCTAAAAAATGCTAGTGATTATCACAAGCCTTCAGTGAGTCATAATTTTTTTGCTGGTGGAAAGTCTTGCCTCAATGTTGGTGGTTGCTGACTGATCAAGGTGGTGGTTGCTAAAGATTGAGGTGCCTGTGGCAATTTCTTAAAATAAGACAACAGTGAAGTTTGCTGCACTGGTTAACTCTTCCTTTCACGAGAGACTTCTCTGTAGCATGCAATATTGTTTGATAGCATTTTACTCATAGAACAACTACTTTCAAAATTGGAATTACTCATCTCAGACTCTGTTGATGCTTTATTAACTAAGGTTTTATGTGATATTCTAAATCCTCTGCTGTCCTTTCAACAGTGTTCACAGCATCTTCACCAGGAGTAGATTCCATCTCAAGAAACTACTTTCTTTGCTCTTCCATAAGGAGCAACTCCTTATCCATTCAAGTTATATTGTGAGTTTGCAGCAATCAGTCACATCTTCAGGCTCCACTTCTGTTTCTAGTTCTCTTGCTATTTCTACATCTGTCGTTACTTCCTCCATTGAAGTTTTGAACCCCTCAAATTTATCCATGAGGGTGGAATCAGATTGTTCTAAATTCTTATTTATGTTGGTATGTTGACCTCCTCCAATGAATCATGAATGTACTTAATGGCATAGATCAAGGTGAATCCTTTCCAGAAGGTTTTCATTTTACTTGGTCCAGATCCATGAGAGGACTTACTATCTATGCCAGCTATTGCCTTATCAAATTATTCCTTAAATAATTAAGACTTGAAAGTCTAAATCAAGGAGATCCATGGGCTGCAGAATGGATGCTGTGTTTCAGGAGTGAACACAACATTAACCTCTTTGTACATAAATAAATCTTCATTAGACCTCTTGAATGACCAGGTACATAGTCAATGAGCAGTAATATTTTTAAAGGAATCTTTTTTTCTGGGCAGTAGGTCTCAACAGTGGGCTTAAAATACTCAGTAAACCATAATGTAAACAGATGTGTTGTGGGCTTTGCTGTTCCACTTATGGGGTATAGGCAGAATAGATTTAGCAGAACTTTTAAAAAGCACTAGAATTTTTGGAATGGTAAATGAGCATTGGTTTCAACTTAAAGTCACCAGTTCTGTTAGCCTTAACAAGAGACTCAGACTATCCTTTGAAGCTTTAAAGCCAGGCATTGGCCTCTACTCTTTAGCTATGAACATCTTTCAGCCTGCCTTCCTCACCAAACTTAATCATTTCTTGCTTTTGATTTAAAGTGAAAGACATGCAACTCTTCCTTTCACTTGAACACTTAGAGGCCATTGTAGGATTATTAATTGGCCTAATTTCAATATTCTGTGTCTCAGGGAATAAGGAGGCTCAAGAAGAAGAAGAGAGACAGAGGAACTCCAGGTCTGTGAAGCAGTCAGAACAGGCCCTATATTTATTGATTAAATTTGCCATCTTATTTGGATGCCATTTGTGGTGCCCAAAATAATTACCATAGTAACATCAAACATCACTGATCACAGATCACCATAACAGATACAATAATAACAGATACATATCACATTATATAGAATATATAATAATAATATTATATAATAATATAATAACAGATATAATAATTTCAAAAATTTGAAATACTGCAAGAATTATCAGAACGTGACTGACACACAAATGCATGTGGTTAGAAAATGGCCCCGATAAACTTACTGGGCTTCAATATGTAAAAAAATGCAATATCTGTAAAACGCAATAGAATGCAATAAAACAAGGTATGCCTGTATATCTTTTAGTCCACAGATGAATGATACTTGATTAAATTTTACCTGGGAATTTTTGCATTTCCTTCTGTTTATTTGTGAAATTATTCTTCATTTTAATATTGAGCATTGCCATTTCAGAGACCTTTGATACAATATTTAGGCTAGCTTTTTTTAATTGGGAGGATATCTGCCATCTTTAATTATTTTTCCAATTTAATATTTATATAAAATTCTTCTAGAGTTAGGTAGAACTCTCCTATAAAACCCCATGCCATTGCATCATTTTTATTGATAAATGTTTGACAGTCTCTTCTGTTGCTTTTAGTTATTAGTCTTTTAACTGTTTTCTACTTTTTCAGTAAATATTGATAGTTTACATTTTTCTCGTTATCCATTTTGTCTAGTTTTTCAGGTTAATTAGCATAAAGTTACATAAAACCTACTTATAAATTTTAAATATATTCTTATCTGTGATTATATCTTCTTCCTCATTGGCAACTTTGAAAATTCTTGATTTATTTCGCTCATGCTCTCTTTCTCCCCCTCCTCCCATTCACCCCTCCCTCTGCTTTTCTCCCCCTCTCTCCTTGTTGTGAACCAGCTTTTGGTTTTAATTTTGAATTTTAATTTAGTTTTGATTGTATCTCTTATACCTCTTATCATCATTAGTTTTCACCTTATATTTTCTTTTGATTTGCTTTATTTTTCTAGCTTTGTAAGTTGAACTCATGGCTTATATATTTGGAGTATTTTTATTTAGTAATAAGATAATTTTAAACTGTTAGTTTCCCACCATATACAATTTTAACAGTTTCTCACTGGTAGAACTCTCACGCTGATATGAGAATGGCTGCATCATGTATTGTTAGTCCTGTGAAGCACACTGATTGGTTTGACTTACACATTTCCCACATAGGTTTAAAACTCTCTGTAAAGAATTTAGAGTACCTGTTAATAAATATTACCAAATTAATTAGAATAAATATCTGTAAAATGTAATATGCCCAAATTACCAAGCTGACTGATCAGTTTTATTTGTAATGGCCATAATACTTCTCTAGCCATTGACTGAGTCCATTTGGCCAATTTGAATAAAGAGACACAAATTCTCTGCAGTTAGGCTCAGAATGAAGCAAATGTAGTTATATAGGCATTTTTAAAATAGAGTAAACAGTATGGCCTCTGGAATTTGCTATAATTGAAGCCTTTGCTTTATATTTAGTCACTATGTGACTCTAGCCAAATTACTTAGCTTTTCTATAGTTTGTAACCTATAAAATGGGCACAGTAAATAACGGTGTTAACTTTTTATGATTGTTCTGAGGATTAAATGAGTTAATGTATGAAAAGCACCTAAAACAAAAAAACAGTGCCTGCCACATAGGAATCACTAAATAAATGTAATTTTTATTATTTTAAAATTATGTTCAATATAAGTTAAAACATAGATAAATGTTTTGGTATCCAAATAGTAGTCTAAAACTTTTATTTCTGTGTATGCATTGCATTTTGCTTAAAGTATAAGCCAATAAGCACTGTAGAATAATTGTCATATTTTAATTTTTTTACCTTTCCCAACAAGCTCAGACTCCAGTTGACACTTGCAAAGCTGGGCCTTTTTAAAATCCACATTCATTTGTTGGCAGGGTTTCACACTACCGTCAAGTTCCAGAATTCATGGGGTAGATTTAATTGACAGGGTTTTAGTCAGTATGAACTAGAAACAGCCTGTTTTGCAGGGTTGGTTTATTTTTGTTGAAAGGAGCTGGATGTCTGACAATTATGTTTACCAGTGAATTTATTTCTTCGGCATACTCCTTACAATTCTTAGGAGCAGGAAAGAAGTCCTCCTGTCCTCACAGTTTTTAAATTCTCACATGAGAATGAAAATTTTGTCTACAACACCAGACTTGTTTGTTAAACATAAAGGAACATAAATCCTCCATGGGTCCCCAGGGGTATGTTGGAGAAAGGGAGTGATCATTATAAACCACTTAGTGCTGTGTGCTCTGTATCGTGTTGCCATGAGAAAGTGATGTTCGATTGCCTCGTAAAATAGGCTTAGTAAATCCTTTAAATACTGATGTGGGCAATTGTGCATGTTGGAAATTAATACGCAGGAGCATATTGTAAGGATTACTGTGTCTCCAGAACAGTCACCTGGGCATGTGTAGATTTTTGAATTTAAGGATGATTGTGTTTTGTAATTTCACTTTTATGTGTCAAGATTGCTTAGTTTTATTATCTCCCTTTCACTGGGCTATGGCCTACAGATATGTTTTTCATCATTGTTTTCTCTCTTCTTTTCCCCTGGATGTTTGAGCTATGTTAAAGTATATCAATCCACCAGCTTCTGCTAGGAATCCCATATTCTGCAAATGGCCTTCTGTCAGGAAAAAGAAGAATCTCAAATTATTAGGGAAGATGACTGAATTGAATGCGTTATTATTTTTCCGGCCTGACTTTACATTCTCAAACAAGTTGAAAGGAAACATGGAATCAAGTGACTATACATGTATATTTATACACACACATATATGTATAAATAAAGTGACACTAATACATATATATATATATGTATATATATACACACATATATCTTTTTTTTTGGTATCTGAAGATGAGATATCAACAATGAGACCTGGGCATACTTTATAGGTAGATCAAACTTGAATATTATTTAAGTAAAAAGAAATGCTATTTGTATAAGCATATCCTTTAGCTAATGGAATTTACTATTTTAATTAAGAAGAAAAACTAAGCTTTAGTAAATAATAATTTCA
Organism: Lemur catta; assembly: GCF_020740605.2. Lineage (NCBI taxonomy): Eukaryota > Metazoa > Chordata > Mammalia > Primates > Lemuridae > Lemur > Lemur catta. The sequence goes on along the minus strand of NC_059132.1, from coordinate 78,346,313 downwards.
TTAATGCTTTTAAATTCCATAGACATCTTAACAATTATTGGGTATGATCGTAAAAATTAATGGTAGAATAATTGGATGAATTTTAGAATTATATTTTTTATGACACCCGTTCTGAAAAACATCTTGAAATGACTAATTTAATGTGAAACAATTAGTAGTATGTGCTAAGTTCTACTGTTTTATAGGCAAACAGCGTGACTTTTTTAGATGTTCATTTTATTTAAACTTCATGGAATGCAAAACTATAGAGTTTTTAAGCATTGTGATAAATGTGTGCACCAGACTTGCATGAGCATGTAAGAATGAATTGCCAGCTCTCTAGCTGCAAATTAAGAAAAATTTATAAAGATTAAGTTTACTTTATAAATGGTATAAAATTCAATAGGAAATCTTCATGAATAAGTAATAATGCACTCATCACTCTTCTCCTATTTACAGGACAGTCATTTTTGTATCAAGATGAAAATTAGATAAGTCCAAAGTTAAGACTTATTTGTTCTTTAATGAACTTAACATTTATAATGCACTTATTTCTGTGTGTGGTTAAAAATCCTTTTTAAATACCTTTAAAGAAATTGCAGATCAGATAAACACATAATGGAATTTCTTTTTCAACAGAAATTTAAAAATTATGTAAAGTAAAATAGCTATGTGAGTTGTTGATTTTAGCCTTCCTGAATAGGATATTCTTTTCTCTTAGAATGCTGTTATATTAGAAATATGTTATAGAGTTATCTTGAAAATAGTTTCGAGAAAATTTTTAACTGCCAAGCAGTTTATTGAAAATGACTTCATGATGGCCAAATCCAATGGACACTTTTTGGATCCTTCTTTGGCACTTGGCACTATTGGCCTCTTCTGCTTCTGGTGGAAATTCTCCCTTCTCTCTTACCTTAGCTTCTGTACCATGACTCAGGATGGCTTTCCTGTTGTTTCTCTGACTGCCCCTTCTCAGTATGCTTTTGTTAAAGGTCTTTTCTTTTGACCCACGCTTGAAATGTTATTGTTTCCTGGCATTCCTCAAATATGGGATGATTCTATGTCTATGTTACTCCCCTTGATAAAACCTCCAAGAGCTCTGCTTCCTAAGCACAAGGATGGCAAACTCAGATGCCTTCAGGAGCAGATAATGTAAATAAATGAAGAGATCTGGGTATTTTTAAAAAGCATAGAATGTAGACAGGGATTTTTTAAAAACAAGAAAGGACATACCTCATCTAAAGCTATTTCCACTTTGCCCCAGCCTCAGTTGGTATGAAGACCAAGTGTTCATTCCTTCACTCAGCAAATACTGATACAGGATTTACGATGTGCCTGGGATGTTTGTGCTAGGCATAAGACAATAAATTAAACAAAGGTACCTTCTCTCCTAGAACTGCCACCAATTCTGGAGATGAGCCCTCATGAAGTCACATGAAAGCTACTGATGTTTAGTATTTACAGATCTTCCAATTTATTTTAAGCCATAAACTCAGGTTTTCTGTGAAATGTCATTTTTTAAAATGTTGACTTCAATTTTTTCAAGAGACCTAGGGCCCATTAAAAATGTTTCCACCTATTTGCAACGTTGGCCTCCAAAATAATATTCTAATGTCTTACTCTGAAATACCAAGACCTTCTCACCTACATCTGTTTTTCCCACTTTGATCTCCATCTACTTTTTTGTTTTCCATCCTTCATTCACAATCGACCATGCCTAGCCCCTTTGTCATTCTGTTACGTCGTACATACTGTACTTCTCACCAGAATGCGATTCCATTTCCCTCCCCTTTCACCCTTGGTCAGTCAGTACTCAGACAGCCCTAATGTCAAGTCCTCTGTAAGCCAACCTTTATCTCACTGTGTAGAATTACTTTCTTTTCCAGTATTCCACAGTATTTCTTAGAGACTCTCGTAAGAGCACTTACCAGAGTGTTTTGTGGACCCAGAACCCAAAGAAGGTGTAGTTTCATATTTGTATGGTGAGACTCTAGCCCAGCAGTTTGCTCCAAGTCAGTGCTTCATAAATACTTGCAGAGGGAGTGGCGGGCGGCAACCCACATCAGATAGGCTTACCTCCCAAGCACAGAACAAACAGATACTCTGTGAATGGGAGCTTTGTTTCACTGTAGACAGTATTGATGTAAAAATTACCATCTGATAAAAATGATAATTATCAACTTTTGTACCACATATTGCTGAAATACCTACTTTGGTCTACTCTACTCCTCCCTCGCTCCCCCCACCTCTTCCCCATCCCCCGCACACATACACCAAAACTCCTGGCCGGGTTAGACTGGCTGGCTTAGGCACTGGTAATTTATAACCCTGGACTTGTCATATGATATAGCAAAAATATCTCCTCTTTGTATTTGGGTTTTCTTACTGACTGCTTTCAAACTCCCAAGGTTATGTTAAAAGGTAGGTGTCTGGGGGTGGGAGGGACGCAGGGCAGAGATGGGGACAAACTTTCTTGAGTGGCAGCTCTGTGCTGGCAGTGTTTCAGCCACTACGCATGATGTCCTGTCCTGTCTTGCTTAAAATATCCCTGTGAGTTAGGTAGCATTATCTTCAATTTACCAACAAGGAAAATGAGGCTAAAACAGCTTAAGTTATGTGACGTAAGAGAGTTTTGGACACTAGCTGTGGGGGACAATTTCTAAGTATAATTTTTTTCATTATATACTTTGGCCTTTTTCAACAAATTTTCATCTTCTGTAGATTTAATACTACATAAAATATATATATTTGGTTGTCTGGTAGCCAATGAATTTAGACTGTATTTTTTTAATCTATTAGTGGTTTTCAACCGTGTCAGACTTTCCTTTTAACAGAAGTTATGCCATGCCCTGTTTGGTATTCTGAAATGCATCTCATAGAAGGAATCATCTACGTATATGTGAAATTGTTTAGAAAATAAATATAATGGCCTGCATGTTATTTAAAGCTGAAATAAGAGCAAAGTAATTTACATGAAAATAGTGTATTTCAATATATAAATAAACAATAATAAATACACTAGAAAAATAAAAGGAAGTAGTCAGATATTTGCATCTTTTAGGTAGATTGATTATGAATGTGATAGCTATAAATATAGACTAATATGAATATGTTTAATTGTTTTAATTGTGCTGTAAATAATATAACTAGTATTTTTGTCTTGGTGACATGTTTCTCCAAAAGAGTGAGTAACTCTTGGCAAAGTTCTAAACAAAATATGGAAACTTCCCTCTATTTTATAGTTGGATTTCTTGAAAATTCATCTTAAACTAAAACAGTGTAAAACATGCATTTTTCTACATGAGATAATGTTAGGTTCTAGACTCTGGTAAATGGTAACAGAAATTTCACCTACATGAAATGTCCAGTGAAATATTTGACAGGCATGGGAGACATGGGGCAAATACTCATTTTCAGGACTTTCCACTGTTAAGTATTCCTGGACATTTCAGCAGTACCCTCCCGCCCCAATCATTGAGACAACGTAAAAATATTTCTGCAGATTTCTGAAACATTCTCTCCTGGGGCAATACTGCTCTCGATGAGTATCTCTGATCTAAACCTTCCAAACCATAGTTGGCATTTGTTCAAAGCAGATAATCATTTATTCCTTATATTTAAGATACTGTGTGTAGTGAAATGTAAGATAGAAATATATAAGAACTGGTTTCTTTCTTAAAAGGTCTCTATCTTCAAAGACCCACCTAAGAAGATGGGTCACTTGCATATATATGGCTAATGTTAAAAATATGTATGTATGCATCCAAAAGAGAAGGATGACAGTGAGCTGAGAACACCCAGGAAGGTCTCCCAGAGGCAGCAGAGTAGAACTTGGGGTGTGAAGGAAGTGGACGTAATGAGTGGCTCCAGGAAAGCTGGCCTCACAGCTGAGGAGAGGGAGCCAAGGAGCCCGACCAGGATGAGAGCATCACTCTCAGAAAGTAAGGGGCCCTAACAATACGAGTTAAGAGGGGAACAAGACTGTCACGTCCAAGTGGAAATTAAATTGAATAATTCATGAGTTGAATGTCAAATATGGTTGTTCCTTACAAAATATTTAGGATGGCTATTTACTGAATTTAGAATTTGTAAACAGCAAAACTGGAGAGCTTCAAATAGAAGACTCCTGTTTCTTCAATTGGGAGCTCATTTTCAGTTTTGTCTCTTCTATGGAATATTTAATTCTGTGTACCCAGGTAAATTTAGGATTAACTCATTGCTGTGGCCCACAGATTCATAACGTACACAGACATGGGATTTGGAATTGTCAAAATAACAGATGATGACCTCGTGTCTCTTTTCCCTTTGTCTGTCCACAGGTATGATTTTGTAGAAGTTGAGGAGCCCAGTGATGGAACTATACTAGGGCGCTGGTGTGGTTCTGGTGCTGTTCCGGGAAGACAGATTTCCAAAGGAAATCAAATCAGGATAAGATTTGTATCTGATGAATATTTCCCTTCTGAACCGGGGTTCTGCATCCACTACAACATTGTCGTGCCAGTAAGTACCTCTTTGAGATCCCCTTGTTTAGTTGAATGAGCTATTTCCTCCCCTTTAAAACATGAGAATCAAAAAACAAAAAACAAAAACATTTCCCTAGCTTGAATACCTTTTCCCCATAAATGTCACTGCATTTATCACAAATAATTTATGCCCTCATTGTAGATCATTAGCAATGTTAAATACCTTATCCATGTAATGGAATAAATTTGTTACAAGATTTATAAGATTATAGTACATTTCCCACACCCCAACTCACTGACTTGTATTTCAGTGTTGGTGGGAAGTTACACAGGGGTTTAAGAAAAATGGGAAAATTTGCAGTATTTATGACTCTTTTATCATTTAGGGATCACCACCAAAATTTGGATTCTATAATGTTTTTCTGAATTAATATACAGTTTGAACCATATTAAATAAAATATAATTTTATTTTAAATATAATTTTATTTTAAAATATAATTATATTTTAAATAAAATATAATTTTATTTTTCAAGCATTTTTGGTGACCCATTCTTATACTGTTTTTCACTTTGCTAAATGTTACTCTTACTTTAAAGATGTAAATTTTGAAGGTTACAGAATACTTTGGTATTCTTATTTCAAATTCATGTATAGATTTTGTAATGAATACACTGCAGACCTAGAAAGCCAGCACTATTAGAGATTAATACCGGTTTAACTAAATTCATCTTTGTATTGCATTACAAGTCCATGTTCTTATGTCCATGTCCATGTTCTCATCTTTCATTATTTTTTCCCATTAATGTGGCATCATTCCTTTCTGTATCCACCCACGAATAATTTTTTTGGATGTGTTTATAAATATATACTAACATTTTTCTTTTTATCTTTTCTTGGAGAAAAGCAAATTTACTAATTATTCTTTTTAAATCAATATATTAGTAAATTTAGTTATCTCTATTTTCCTACTTATCTTGATATTTCTCCTGCTTGAATATGAATGGCCCTTTGTGCCCCCAAAAAGGAGAATTTTTGAAATTCTCACTGGAATTTAAGAAATCTATTTTGTCTAATTATAATTGTTAGTTATATTTTAATTATATCGTTCTTATATTATGTGTATTACTACATGTGTATCTGTTTGTTGCATTACAACAAAAATATTGAAAACCTTTTTGCTATTTTTATCATATTCTGTTTATAATAGTAATTCAGAAGTTTTTACATAAATATGATGTCATCTAGTACTGCTTTTAAATATGATCAGTAATATTACAATTTTCAAAGCTATAAAAAGTGGATATTTTAAATGATTTTGACAGAAGATTTAGTAAATTCGTAGGCACACTGAGAATACAATGCAGATGTGGGTTGCATGCATTACAATGTATGCTTTTACTGGGTATAAAAATGCTGCACATAAGCCAACAATTCATGAGGCAAATTACAGAACATGGAATCAATACTTAACATTGTATATTATATTCATATTATATTGTTAAACAAACATTTCATTTCTTGATTGCTCGCATATCTGTGGAACACTATATAGGCAACTGATTAAATGAAAGAATTTTAAATGTTGGTTGAAAGTGTAGCTAAAAAGAAACAGCAAAATGCAGACAGAAGTTTGAAAGTGATTATTTAGTAATAGTGGAAACATTTATTGTGTATGATTAAATTATAGGCGACATCCCTAAAATATGTTATAAATTTATATTGTGAATCTTGATTAATTTTCTTATATATTAGTAAATCATTTAAGATATCCCTGTCTCTGTTCCATTCTGAGGCACTTTTTGCCAGTGTAGATACTATATTATTTTTTACTTTCCAAACCTTTCCTTAATTTAATAATATAATATTTTTAAAATGTAAATTCAATTCAATTTAATTTTATATACCAATGAAAAATATTAATAATAGATTCGGTTGTACATTTTTAAAAACAAAACCCTGCTAATTGGTAATACTTTGATATTGTCATTATTTTCTTGATTTAAGCCACTAAGAATCTATTTAACAAATTTTCACAGTATCTTGCTTCACAGAACTTGTGAGTTTACTTTATTTTTTCAAGCTAAGGTGGTCTTAGGAGCACTGACTTCACTTTCATCAAGTGATGTAGTCCACACTTTTAGTTTGGGTTTTAGTGTATCTAAGGTTCCTAAATATTTAAATATGGAATAATTACATTTTAGAATAAAACATACTAGTAGGTCTTCATGAGAATAAAAGTTTTATTCATCCCAAACCTGTATCAAAAATAAACTTTAAACTAAGGGGATTATTTGTATTTTAAATGAACTACTCTCTTCATATCATATTAATTTAAATATGTATAAGCAGCAATCTACTATCTGGCTGCAGAATAAAACATGACAGCTAAAATGTGTATAAGCCACCACTAAAGATTGTCACTTTATGATTTTATGACCCCATGAGTTATCTGGTTGTCTAACCCAAGGAGTTGTGTGGATTAAGTGAAATATGTACAGATAAAAACACAGTATATGTATTTACTATACATGCACATAGTATATGTATAGTATTTAGAGCACCTAACTTAGTTCTGAACACATAACAGTTTCTCAATAAATATTTGAGTGCCAAGTTGATCACACAGCTCATTCACAGCTTAACTCAGCAGAGGAGTCACTGACACTTGTATTATATACCTGTAGATGTGTGTGGGATTCATGAGTCTTGTGATGAGGTAAAGAACCACAGGATTTATTGAAAGTGACACCCCTCCTCTTGGCTGAGAAGGCCCTGCCACCTGGGTTTGACCTATGATCAGAGATGTACTGTGACTGAGACCAGATACTACATCTGAGAGACAGTAGGGCAAATGGGCATCACTGGTTCCATCATTAAAATTAAATTCAGTACACTTTCAAGTGGTTATTGAAATAGTTTGATAAATTGAAAATGGACGTTAGTGGCTGTTGTCAACTCTCCTGGCTTCTGCTGAGCCGTGCTCTATGTGGCTACTAAGATTGACCCGTCCGGGGCTGTGGATAAAGGCGGTATGTGGAGAAAAGGCAGAGGAGATGGCTATATTTAGGAAAGCAATAGGCCTTGGGCTGGAAGAAACAGGAGACCGTGAAGGTAGGATCATACATTGCCTAATAAGTGTAACTTGGTTTTAATTTTTAATATTGCTTTCTGGAGAAATTACAGATATATGAAGTTTACAATATCACACGCTTTGGTTCTTCCATGTTTAAATTTACTATGACAATTTACCTGTCATTTCTTCACCCATCTTTTGTCTTGGTTCCATATATCCATTTCTCCTTACTTACAGCCGCATTCATTCTACCCTTAATGAGTGCCTGCTGAAAGGCGAGATTTGATGAGTGAAAATTTGACAAGTGATTATGCTTTTAAGCCTTGCAGAATGTTTTGAATTATTAATATCATTGTATACTGCCAAATGACATCCCTTTCTTTATGCACCCCTCTCCCTTCCAACACTTACTAGCAGGGCAACAATGCATCAATCTTATCTGTGTATCAGATGAATGAAAGCCTAAAGGAAGAAAGTGTGCTTTTGGACAGCAGACTTAAAAGTTCTCGTGGCATTTGCTGAAGCGCAAATCCAAGCCCTTGGAACATCTCTGATCCCTTTTTTTTTTTTGCCCTTGATAAACTTCATATTAGCACACCCAGTTCCCCGAAGGCAGTGGTATCACTGATTGCAAACCTACTGCTGCAAAATGGGACCTTAGGGGCCCCTGATCACAATGATTTCTTAACTTTGTAATGATAAAAATAATATTAACCACTAGTCCTTAGTAGACTGTGAACTTCCTGCATTGAGATTTGTTGAGAATGCCCAGCACAATGCCAGACACATTGCAGAGGCTCATTAAGAGTTCATAGAAATTCAGCCACTTCCTCTTAGAGTACTCTAAAACCCACATGGAGCTATACTAACTTCTCATTACTATGCATTACCTTTGTTGCTGTCACACAATAGAGATGATTCATAACCTAAAAAACTGTAGAATCACAGTAATGGCACTAGGTATTCTCCTAGTCCTGATACTGTTTTACCAAGGATACATTCTTGCCTTACTTAAAAAGCTGCACTGGTTTCCCTTTTATTTGCGGTGTGCGTTGAGGGGGGATTAGTAGAATATCCACTGAAATTAAAGAAATTAGTGCATAATAAAGATTTTATAACCATCTGCATATAATCAGCCTTACCTGCTCTTTACAATCAACCCAATGAATATTTTCATATATTCATACTCAGGAAAAAAAAATTTAAGTGAGTTATGTCACATTTTTTCTAGGACAAGTTATAGAGAAAATGTATTTAAATTCAGCTTTTTTTTACAAGTAAAGAGGTAACACTGCAGCCTTCTTGCGAAGTATGAATGGATATTGGATTCTGGTCAACCTTTAAGACTCCTTGGTTCTGATTACCATGTGCCTTAGTGGAAGAGTTTTAATACATTAGCTAATCTTCTCATAAAGTTTTTGCCACATAGGTTGCCACTGAAAATTATGTTCACGTTTGTAAGATGATTTACTTGCTCTCTTTTTCCTTTAATTTATCAATAATAGAGCATATAGTTAAATAAAAGATGACTTATTATTTTGAATAAAGTGACGCTGATCTAATATTTAAAGATTTTGTATACATTTTATAAATATATCTTTTCCTTTGTTATGATTTCAGTATCATTTGCTTGATTCCCATGTCCCTTACAATAAGACATAAATAAAATTTATCTCTCCATTTGACTATTTTAAGTTGGTGTTACAGGCTGAGTTTTAAAAATAACTTTAGCATAAGATGTTTACCTGGAGTTATAGCTAGTTGTAGCTTTAAAAAAATAGTACTAGATTTGCCACATAAATTTAAAATTTTAGCATTTTAATGATATTGCAGAGAATTATTTATGGAAATATTATTTCCCAGTCATGCCCCATTAATAATGAAAAATAAATTTCATGCAGATTGATGCCAAATGATATGTTCAGCTTTTATGATTGTGCCTAAGGAGTTAATAATGTCTTTGATTTTTTTTCTTCTTGCTAAAAGAGAAAAAAAAGACCTAGTAGATTAGCAGTGAGAGATTGTTTGGGAAGAAATGAAGCAAAACTGAAATAAAACAGTGCAAGCTTGTTTCACTTGGAGGCCACACACAGTGAAAGCCCAGAACACATTTCAGCTCTCTTAGAAAGGAAAATTTCTTGTTTAATTTTGGAGTAATTTATAATAGATTATATATGTTTTTCCCTGTGTACTGTAGCATAAGCACCATTATTGAAAACGTTGAGAAAACTACCAAGGCTGAAAATGATATTGTTTCCTTCATTATCAAAAGAACTTATTAAAAGTTTTAATTCTCAGTTTTAAATGTAAAAAATACTGTATGTTTTTGTCAGAAAATTGCTTTAAAAACCATATTTTTAAATAACATATATAATTCAAAATCTGAATCTTTTTAGTTGTTTTAGTCTTAATATGTAGACCTATTTTTCTCGAGTGTAATGCTATTTGTAAATTATTTTTTAAAATTATTATGAGATTTGAGGATTTTCTTTTCTCCCTCCAGTCTGGTTAACATTATGAAAAATGTGTAAACAACCACTGATTTTTCTTAAATAGTTGTATTGAATTTTTAGAGTGCTTTAATCTAAGATTTCTGATCAAAAGGAATAAGATGATATTTACAATAATTTATTTACTCTTTTTTTCCATTTAATGAATCTATCAGTTTAGTTTAAGAGAAATAGATACTGTAGCTACCATAACAATTGACTTCATGGTTTTTTTTTCCTCTTTTCTTTGTTGCCTGAAAAAATGGGCAGGTGAGGGAGTGATGAATGAACTGAAGAACCCTTTAACTCACAACTATCCATGAAACTGATAGGTTCTTTTAAGTTGCTTCCGAATTTGTTCTATTATTTTTATGATTTTAAAAAATATAATCCATGACACTTGTTTGGATATTGAATATTTTTTTATTTTGGTTAGTAATATTACATCCAGAGATTAAATAATAACGTAGAAGAGTATGTAACTATTGTAGCCATATTATCCCCCCAACTCTGTTTTCCTTAGCAGTGATTTTGTAAATGACTTATCCAGAGTTCAGTCAGTGCACCGGCCAGCGTGCCCTGTACAAGGGTGTAGGGTTTCTAAAGGGAGGGGTTAGAAGGGCACTTGATGCCTGAGGTGCTATTAAGGAATGCATGACTGATTGCCAAAGTAGTTATTAATTATGCAGGATATGCAGAACAAAGCAGTGCCGTGAATATTGGAGTGAGAAAGAGATGGCAGGAGAGAGGATATAATTTTTTTTTATCCCTTCTGACTTACGGCAGTAGGTTATTTCACTGTTAATATCATGTGAAGAAAAGTCTTAACTGAAGGCCAAATTTGCTTTTATGTTCAGGTTAAGAAAAATTCCGACCAACTTTCAAACAAGGCTTCAAATTCATTGGTTCACTTTCTTACTTAGAGAAAAAGCAGCATGCCTGGAATAAAAATACTTAGAGCAATATCAGAACACCAGTCCTACAGCAAAACACATTAATGGCAGAAAGTACTCAAGATTTTAAAGTGTTATTTAATAAATCTTCATAATATATTACACTGCATTCCCCTAGCATTCCATGAAACTAGTTTTAATAAGTGAGCACAATCATTTGAAAACTTATTTCAAAATAAATTTTTGTTTGCATCAAGAAAGAATTAAGAGAAAATTTTGTTCTTAGAATTTTTTTATTTCAGGTATTGTGTATCTCTACTGTAGTCTGAAGCACTTGTTGAATGATTAGATTTTTATTCAAATATAGTAGGTACTTGTATATTTATGCAAGGAGTCTTGAGATTACAGTATTTTATTGCATCAAAGAAATTATACAGTTGCTGCAGAGACTAAACTCTTACTTGGCTGAGAGCTGTTTAATAGATTTTTCACTTCAACTTCTAGCCCATGGGCATAGTGTTCTCTTTCATAGGAAGATCAATGTCCCTGTTCCATTTCTACTGATTCCTTTTGTTTCAATTAATTCTTTGGTATCTAAGAAAGAGTTTCACAAATGATATGATTTGCAGTTGGAAAGAAAAAGGCAAACAGCACTACTATAGGAATGGTAAAAGGCAGACAGACCATTGTAAGTTGTTTTCTAAAGGGGTTATATTAATAAATAAAAGTTTAGACTAATTTAAAGCTTGAGATTTGATTGATTCATATTTATAACTAAAGCCATAAACATTTAGAAGCTTTCAGTTAATATGGCAACCTAAACATGATGGAGAAAATTGTTCCCTAGAAGTAAGTTTGGTACAAGTTAAAGTTACAGATTCAATTGTTTTTCTTCAGTATCCCCATCCATTTTCCCTGTAATTCTTTCAACAAACTTTTATTGAGGGATGTCTGATGAGATATTTTGTTGAGAAAATTTAAAAATGTATGTAATATTGTCCTTAGTCCCTGATAAAGTCTATCCTTTTGGAGAAAAAATATATATACCTATATAAATACAGTATGCAAATAAATATTATAAGTAGTTTGGAAAGATTTTGAGAAGGAAGATGGGATTATTGAGGGCAGAGGGATGGCATAACTCTTGGATTAAAGAAAAACAAAAGCAACAAACAAATAAAAATTCTAGGAGTTATCCAGTGTAAATTTGATCTCAAATATATTATAAAAATATTCCAAGAACTTATTAAAAATGCCTGTTATCACATGTCAGAGATCCTGATTCTCTTGGTCTGACGTGATTGCTCGGTTATCTGCATTTTCATCACACAAGCTTGGAGATTTGAATACAAGAAGTTTGCTACCGTGAATTTTGAGGTGGAAATTGTTCAAAACTATAATTTGATCAGAATGCAGTGAGTTTTACTACATGATTTTGGGAAAATATTTTTTATATGCAAACACGAATATTTTATGACACAAATTGGAAACTCTAGACATATATTTAATAACTAACAGACCCATGTGTTCTCTATTTTTCTGGGTTGTAAGGAGTGGGACTTTCCCAGAGAATAAGATGGCTGTATTTCAGTTTTTAGGACATGCATTTATTGTACCAACTTTTCTAAGCAATATATTAAAAACTATCAATTCTGTCAACTGTCAGTATCTGTTACCCAAGGAATTGTGATAGATTTTCCTCTGCCTTCTTTTGTGTTCAACACTAAACTTATTTGGTAATTCCCAGATAGCCTCTTTCCAGCAATGAGACACAATTCTAGAACAGATATTCATTCATTCCTCAATGTGGTAAGACATTGTTAGTAAAAGAGGACACTTCCAGCCTTCAAGAAATATTATTTCATTTTCTTCATACATTTTTTTACATTTAATTTTAATTTTTGTCAGAGTTAATCATGCATATGCAAATGTTTCTCTTATACTTGTTACAAAAATAGCAGCTCACACCACTTCCCCTGCCTAAACTCTTTTCCTGCCTGGTGTAGGCAAGCACTTCCAAGTCTTAACTAATCCTTTAAAATTTACCTCCACGACTTTATGTAACATGCTTTTGTTACTACTTCTTGATTCTTTGGTTTCATGAATTATCGACTGATGATGAATTATCTACTCTGGAAGATGAAGCTGTCACTGCCTGTCACCCTCCTGCCTTTACCACACACACAGACACTTCCCATCACCCCATCCTCTATCATATCCTAATTATATCAGATCCAAATGCATCATGTACAGGATGGTGTCCATGTAGTCATTTCTCACACCTGAGCCAGAAGTACACCATTACTACATTTCCCTTCCTGCCCTTTGTTGTTTTCCCTAGAGTTGTATTATTATTATTATGATTATTATTATTATTTTGGTTTGCTTAGCTTTTATACTCATCACTGACTCATCCCAGTACCATCCTTCCGATTGTGCAAATCTCCTCTCAATACAGTCAGACACATGAAGTTTTCTAATAATTTCATCTTCTTGAAGAACCTTTGCTGGAACAATCTGGCCTGGTCCAGTTGGGACTGGTTGCCCTTTGGAACAGCCGCACAACTGTCATCCTTGCCATCTCCCTCTGCATTTATCCTGAGTATTCCTTTGGCCATTTTCTGGCATTAGATCCTCATTGCTGCATCTTTTGTCTTCCTCTCTCTTAGTTCACTTCTTTGTTTGGGAAGAGAATAAAGCCTCTATGAATATGCTGAGAAAATGGAGCATCAGAGATAAAATGTTTGCAACCTTGCATAACTAGAAATGCATCTACTTAACCCTCAAATTTAATTGAATACTTGACTAAGTCAAGAATCCAAATTGGTCACTTAAAAGTGGATTGGACATCCTGTGCAGTGGATGGGCTCACCAACAATGGTCTTTACTGTACTGTGAGCTCATTTAGTAAGCTCCTGGAAAACACCCCAATTTCCCTAGTCTCTTTTCTGGGAGTATAAATCCTGGTTGCCAGTTCTCTGAAGGGGAAGCTGAGCGGATTAACACTGAGAATCTCAGCATTAAATATAAAATTTCTACTCTACCTCCTCCATTCCTCCAACTCTGCATGGGTTTCCCAGTCCAGAAATCCTCAATTTTATTCTGTTGAGAGAACAAATCTGGACAGGGAATAAGTCAGTCTTATGCAAAGAGGGGAAACAGATTTGGGGTGTCTGACAGTTTTGTTAACAATTTTTCAGCCAGTCCTCATGTTTTTAGCTCCACTGTCATTCCCATTTCCATAGATACCTAGGGATGCCACCGAATCCCAGAGCTTTTTGATTGTCATTTCATATGTGTCAGATTGCTGCTTCTGTGCCCTCTGCCAAACTTTGTAAAAACCACCAATCCAAAGACCACACATCCACCTGCTTTTCAGTTTCCAAAATTTTATTGCTCTTGGCTCCTTTCTGATTTTCTTTGTCCTTGGGGGATTTATACATTTTAAAAATACCTTTAGAATCAATAATTTCAGGAGAGAACAGGGACAAAATCGCCATCATTAAATTCTTTTTTCTTTATTCATGGAATTCATATATTGATGTTCTTATTATAGATTAACTTTATATTTGATTAACAAAATATTTAAAGCTCTGCACAAGTATATTGAGGACATAGCATGTGCCAGGTGCTGTGCTCTATATACAGCTCTCAAGGAACAATTCTTCATTGTCCTCCCAAGCCTGATAAAATAAATCCCCAATAGAAGATACTTTGCATGATTATGCTAACATTATGTTTACTTTTTTAATGTTAGAAAGGCATAGATAAGGATTGATGCTGATTAGCTATTTAACATATATTGAACTTTGTTTTAACATTACTGTAAAGTCTAGTGGATACCAGCCATGCTTCAGTCATGATACTTTGTGTCACCAAAGGACTCATCGTATGATCTGTACATTTGAGAAAATGCTCTCCTTATAGTCAACAATTATTTGTTTATTACAATAATGCTATTAATGTATTTGAATGCTTTGAACATTAAAACTGTAGCTTTAAAATTTTTACGTATCTCTTTAATTAAGATGACATACTTGTTATGATCTTATATTTTTACATCTTCTGTCCATTTTTACATCTTCTGATAGTCTTGGAACAAAACTAAAAGATAAGTGTGATTAGTGTTATATGCTTCTGAAGGGGTTAATTTTGAAAGGCATGGATATTCTAAGCTCTTGAAAAGGAAGTGATTAATGGTATCAATTTGAAAATAGTTGAGTCATGCAGAAGAGAATGAACATAGGTTGAAATAAGTGCTGGGCCTTACAATGGGTGCTTTTATATCATTTAATTCTCATAATGCAATATTATTACCATTTTGCAGATTAATATTCAGAACGGTCTATATATATATATGTCAGGTTTCAGTCTGAAATGTTGGTTCTTGGTGCATCCATGGCCAAAGAATGACCAGACTCACCAAAGTAAGGCAAGCGTGAAAATGAGGTTTGTTGAGGAGGGAAAGACAGGATTATAGGGTGAAGAGCAAGATATAGGTTTACAAAGTGCATGCACCACAAATGATGACTGGACCTATTGTTGCAGTAAAGGGAGAGCAAAAGGAAGAGCACAAAAAGGATTTGGTTATGGTCTCAGTTTTGTTTAATGGTGCCCAGACTGGGACCTCCCTGTGGCTCAGATGTCACCATGGAAACGCTTTGATTGGACAGTTGGGAGTTGCATGATCTGAATCTTACTACACATGTTGGTTGTTCTAGGTCAATTTCTGGACTCTGTGTTCCCTATGCTACTTAGGCTGTAGGCTAGAGAGTCCTCTGCATTCTTTTGCAGTTGGCGCACTAAGTTCTGATTGGCAGATTTGTAGGGTGTCCCCTCCTCCCTCAACTATAGCAATAGCTCATGGCAGGACTAGGGTGGGGCAGAACCAAGAAGAGGGCCTGGGGCCCACCCTTGTCCTTCTTCCCAGGTGGGGCAATGGCACCAAGGCAAAGCGCCCACTTTTATCCCTAGGAGACCTGGAATTCCTTGCTAACTACCTAACATAGAGAGTGAGGATATAAATTAGGGTTTCCCAATTTTTGTTAAAGCCAAGCTGCCTCTAGACTGGTTTGGGAAATATGAGAAAGGTTATTGAGAGAGGAACAGCAAACTTAAGTTCCCCCTCACCATTTTTGTTTTCCTATTAAAACACTGACCTACTATTTCTATTGGTTACTATGCCATGGGTACTGTGAAAATTTTAAGAAAATGGTGAACTAAATTTGAATTTACCTATTAGTTTTTTGTTGTTGTTATTGTTTTTTAGTAAATGACAATGATGGTAAATGTTGAGGGTTAAATTGTACTGTCTCCACACACTTACCTTTAAAATGCACAGAAGACATAAGCTTTTTTAAAAATCTCCTTTAGTGTAAAAAAATGTGCAGATTCAGTCAATATTTTCTTTATCAGTCAAATTTTATCACTATTAAAAAAAAATTACCCAGTTCTTCGATGTGAATATCCTAGCAATCTTATTAGTGCCATATTTTTCAGAATTGTGTTATCAAGGAAACTCCGAAAGTTAAAATTTATACCAAGAAATAAGAGAGTAAAATTGGAAAGCAAGTATATCTAGTGAACAGGAAGTCTCCTATTAAACACCTACTGAATGTGCCTGTCATTCTGGAATGCAAAAGGCTAAGCATTTTTACTTTGAAATTATGCAATCTGTGCACAATCAGTTTGACATAGAATAGGCACTCAATAAATATTTAGAACAAATGGGAGAGAAAACACAAATCTAAGGACCGATGTATGTGTGGAAATTGCATTTTGCAGCTGTTTGCAAGGTGGCTACCTGTAGGAAACCAAAAGCCTCAGAAAACTGAGGGAGGAAATTCCAGGCTGTCTTTGTGTCATGGCCCCAGGGCAAAGGTCCTGTCTCTGCATAGGTGTTACCACTTTAGTTAAGTCAGGTTTTGTTCAAGTGTGAATAAAAGCCATTATGGAAATACCTGGCTTGTACCTTCCCCTGTGTTTCTTCACTACAAGTAATTATTCAGCAGAGATCAAGGCTGTCATCTGTTGCCTTAAATGGCTGTATGAATTATCTTAAGTACTTCCAAAGCAGGTTGCTTAAGAAAGCAAAGGTTTATACTAAAAACATTTTTTTTTAAATGGAGGAATAGTAGAAAAGGTATGGAAGGTGGCTATTTAAGACTCTAAAATAAAATCTGAGATAGGAATTGAAAATAAATGTGGAAACTGTGCTTTTAAATGTTTATATCATTTCTAAAGAGGAAATGCCTTTTTCCAGTGGAATAACATTCTGATAGAGTTATATTTAATAACGGAACTTTTCTGCTGGGTATAAGTTAATGAAACAGCATTAAGTGTAATGCGTTGTTTTAGAGCAAGAAATATGCAAGATACTGAAGTGTTACAGAGACACAGAGACACTGCATGCCAAAACTTGACTTCCAATACCTGAGTGACACATCCTTTGGATGAGATTCTTTAGAAGTCATCTCAAACATCTGACACAAATATTTTCCTTTCCTTTTGGAATATGATGAGTGATGTTGTTCTGTATCCTAATCCCATTACTGATAAAAGTAATTCAGAGAACTCCCAAGTCTATCCAGGCATACAGTGTTTTGTTTTGTTTTGTTTTGAAGTCAGGGGGATCCCTTTTAGACTTGGTCTTCTGCAGATTACTGACTTATCTCTGAATTTGGTGTTTACATGCCACTTAGTCACCTTTTGGAACTCCAAAAAAAAAGTTTAGTATTTTATGACTAAATGTCAAGAGGGTTACAGTCGACTTAAGTTTGTAGTTGTAACAATACTGTTGGGGAAGGTGCACATTATAAATGCATATTTAAGTTGGTTTCCATTCCCAGGTTATGTTGTCTCTTCCAGTAGAATTCTGATTATATAATAGAGGCTCACTTGCCATTCAGTATTTCCTCTGGCTTGCCACAGTCTCTATTTGGCATTAAGATCATGCCACAATTTCGTGTTACTGAACAAATTAAGGGACTTAACTCTTTAACACATCATGTGGTCTTTGGTGTGATCTTAGACCTTTCTGTTGTGGTGCCCTTTGCATCTGATTTTTACTTCTGTTAAATTAAGGGTAGTCTAAAGCTGCCTCCTTAAATATTTTAAGTTTTGGCCTAAAGGTTTCTGCTTACAGAGTGAGCTGTAACCTAACTGGATGTGGAAACAAACTGTAACCTACTATAATAACAAGTTAGCTGAGTCTCAGCCAATCACAACAACCATACTTCAACCACTCACAGGCGGCAAACTCTTTAAATTGTGTTCAAATGAGGCAAACCTGTAGGTGTAACCCATCCGGCTGTTTCTATACCTCACTTCCTTTTTCTGTATGTCGCTTTCTATTTTCTGTCCTTAAGTCCCCTCTGACCACAGGGCAGCACTGGCGCTGCTCTGGACCGGTTCCGTTTGGGGGGCTGCCCAATTCACACGTGGTTCTTTGCTCCATTAAACTCATTTAAATTTAATTTGTCAAAAGTTTTTATTTTAATAATTCCTTATTTATCTTGTGAGGTTGTGGTAGGATATGATTTTGCTTAAGGTAAGTAAGCATTCATTTGACTTAGAGACGTATGTAATTTTATATTTTAACTATAACTTTGTATGAAGGCGATTAAAAAAAAACCACCTATCCATATAAATAATGATAGTACCCATTTCTTGAAGACTTACTATTGTATTGAGTTCTTGCTGTAAGTCATGTCATTTAGTCTTTATAATAACTGCATGAAAAATCATCCCCATTTGACCTAGGAGGAAGTATGCTCAGAGAGAGAATGCTGCTTGGCTAAGGACCAGAGCACATCAATGGGAAAAATTATAGTAAAACCCATCTTTTCAACCATAGTACAGTATCTCCCAATATCTTTGCTCAATTAGAAGGAACTTTTTAAATATTTTATTTTGAGCTAATTGTATATTGACACATTCATAAGAAATAATATGGAAGAGATCCTATATACTCTTTACCTAATTTTCCCCAATGGTAACATTTTGAATGAGTGTAATATCACCACCTGGAAACTGACATTGATACAATCCACCCATCTCAATAAGAAATTTTGAGTAAATAAAAATTCAAAACACCACAGGAAGTGTTAAGTAAAAGTATTATATGAAAAGACTTTCCTAAATAAGAGTTTAAAAGATGTTTGATTAGTGCATAGTTTTAAAAATGGTCAAATAACAAGTGAGAGCGTATATTTTTGTATCACAAAAGGGCTGTAGAATATTAACTTAGATCAGGAGGGAAACTTTTGTTCTGAACTAGGTGATTTCATAATCTTCCTCATCTAAAATTCTGTAGTGTGGTGCAGAATCATTATTGCAGCTTAGAGTAGAACATCTATCACAGATTAAAGATTACAAAATCAAAAATAATACCACAAATCACCCCTTTTGATGTGGGATTCAAAGTAAATGTGTGAAACATAAATAGTCGCTATAAATAAATCCATGAATAAGGCTTTGCTGCTTCCAAGACAAAGATTAATGAAGTTTCAGGATGCTAAGAGCTAAAGATATAATCTATAGCTTTAAACTGATGTCAAGATTCAGAACTGATAACTTAAAAAGTCCTTCATATCTCTAAGATAGATTGATGATTTTAGTGCTACTAAATCTCTTCTCATGCAAAATTTATATAATTCAGTTCCAACAGGTATCTTATGTGGTAGTATTTACATATTAAATTTAACTGTGTAATATGTAAAAGTTAAACCATTTTCAAAACAAAGGACAGTAATGCGTGATATTTGCAAATTATTTCTTAATTTTAGAATTCAGTGGAAGCCTGCTCTTGAACACTTCTGGGGTTGATAGCTGCCCCATTACTTAACTTGAGTGGTTCAGGTGAAGAAGCATAAAAATGATACACATATTTGTAAACATTTAAGTTTGATTTCAGCATTTTTTGCTTAGGGCCAGGACCTTTTTTTTTTTTTTAAGTAGAGATTTGCTGATTGAGGTTTTGTTGTATTTCTTCCAAAAATTACAGCCATAGTGCCTCTATTATAACTTTCAGTTTGGGTTTCTTTAAGTAAAAATGAGAACTCAAAGACACCTTTGAAAGCAATATAAGTGCAGAATTCAGCTGAGATTTTGTGAGGTTTTTCCCTTCTATAATTTACAATTATCTCTCTTATACCTGATTTAACAGTAATTTTTTATAACAACTCATTTTATATGGACTCTTTCCCAAGCATTCATCTTAAGTTTTCCAAGAGGCAACAACTCTTATTTGATTAGGTTACATAATATTTAAATAACAATCACAAGAACAGGTACTACTGGTATAAATACTTTGGGTAACAAATACAGCTGTCTTTTGGTGAGCATAACATTCAATTGGAAGAAGCAGAAGGGATGTTGACAGCTGGTAGCGCTCAGTGAGTTATGGGTATCATCCATTAGTATGCTTTGAAAGCACAGGGAAGGTGGTAAAGCCAGGTCAATTAAGATAATGACTGTGCCTCTTGTGCTTAGTTTGGTTTCCGGCCTGATAACTGCATGATGTATCCTTGGAAAAGTGTAAAGTAAATGCATGTTGTCAATAGAAAGATAATTGGTGACTGTGTCCTTGTATGTGTATCAAAGTAGCTAATAATTTGCCTGGCAAATATAGACATTTAATACATTTTTGCTCTCTTCCATAATGTTTCCTGTGATTAAGCTTCATTATTTTTCAAGCTGCAGATAATAACATGGGTACCTGGAGGCTACTTGGAGTTGGAAGGATGAGTTTTCTACTAGTATGATATCCTTTATGTAGAACTCCAGATGAGGATGTATAAATAGATATTTTTATCTTATTAATAAAAAGCAAAGGGCTTATGAAAAATATTAGATATTCACCAAAGTAAAGAAAGAGCAGCTTCCATTCCTCCCTCCTTCCCTTTCCCCTTCTCTTTTATTCCTTTCCTCCCTTCCTCCCTCCCTACCTTCCTTCCTTTCTTTTTTCTTTCCTTCCTTCCTTCCTTTCTTTTTTCTTTCCTTCCTTCCTTCCTTCATCCCTTTCCTTTCTTTTTTATTTCTTTCTTTCCTTTCCCTAAATGCTCCCTTATCTCAGGCTACTTCTTGCCTTGTGTTATTTTGAAAATTAAAATTTCAAAATTTTGTCTATACTTCACCAACCTAAGCCTTCTTTAGGAAAATGCCAAGCTTTCTTTTTTTTTTTTTTTTAACTCTTCCCTAAGTTAAAACAACTCCTTAGTTCAACTCATATATACTGCTTTCTAATATATACCATGCTCTTCTAAGGTAGGGTACGCTGTGGTTTAAGGAAGAAGGGCAGTTGAATGTGTAAGCTGTAGGCAGCTAAGCTGCTTCCGCCTTCCCATTGTGTGAGCAACCCCAGGGCTATGAACAGATCAAGCTGAAGAAACACAATTTAAAGTAAGCTCAGCTTTATTTTCCTTACAAGCTACCATAATCCGCACATAAAGCACAGTTATGGATGCTTGGATATAAGAGTTGTACATACAAATTACATCATCCATATTAACAACAGTACTTATTTCTCTGAGCCCCTGAGTGTTGGTTACTAAGGTGTCAGTAGCTCCTCTGTTACTGACCTTGACTAAGATTCTTCACTGGGTCCTCACTGCAAAGGCATTCTGTTCTTGTGGCCTTGAGTGCTTCAAGATCTGGCTCGAATTCCCATCCTACCACAAATCTACCTATATAACCCTGGGTGAGTTTTCCCACCCACAAAATATGAAGAACAAAAATATTTGCCGTATATTGTTGTTGTGAGGATTAAATATCAAATGCTTAGCTCAGTGTTTGGCATGCAGTAGTCAACAAGTATGTGTTACCTTTATTTTAAGGTCAGGTTTGCTGACATGTTCTGATTCCAACCCTCTGTACCCCTTATTGGTATTAATTTTTTTTTTTTTTTTTGCCAAGACCCTACCATAAGGAAATATTTTAAAGTGGGATCATGTTTACACACACACACACACACACACACACACACACACACGATAGCATTTTAAAATGTTATAGATACATATATGTGCACATGTGCATTTTGAAATGATACTTAATATGAAATCATTGTTTTCTTTTACCTTTTAATTTTTAAAGAATGCTGGTCACAAGGCATTAAATTGATTTCACAACCCTACTTAAGTTTGAAACTTGAGTTTAAAAAGTCTAACTTAGATTGTAAACAATATATCATTTGTACATGAAAGAGTGTGCTCTTTGGCTGCTTTATTTGCCTTTCTGGAAAACTACCACATTATGCAAAAATGTGTAAAAATTTATTCTTACAATCCTCAAAATTTATATTAAAAAATACTTTCCATTATATCCCACTAAACCTAAAATGGATTTTAGAAAATCTAGATTGAACATCTTCCATCAGTGCCTGCTCAAAATTTATATTCCTTTTAGGACTTATCCTTAATGATTGCTTTTCAGAATTTTACTATTACTTTAATGATGATAGGTGCTATTTATTGAATGTCTACTTGTACTCTATGATATTAAAATAGCTTGTTACAGTGATACACTGTTGGTTTAGTTTGCTTCCCCACTTAGCATTTGAAGAACTCATCAATCTTTTAGTACAAGAATTTAGGGTTCAATTAGTGGTTTCTGAGTCAACAATCCTGGTCCATCTGTCCCGTATAACTGTTTGGTGCCAGTGATGATAGCAGAGATGAAAGAGGATTTCCCACATGCCTACAAGCTATCTTTAAGTTTTCAGGGAAACCAAAGAAGAGGTGAGAGCTATGACTTATGAATAGCCATCACATGGTAGTGCTTATAAAATGTGGGGATATGAAATTTGTTCTCTGTGCTTTCACCTGGTATAATTTGAAACACAGATTAAAGGTTTTGGAAACCACAGTTATTCATTGTTTAGACAGGTCTGTAGACTTCCTGAACTAGGCACACTACATGGATTTGGCCTTTAGTGGTATTTACTCTTTGTATATTAATAGCATTTCTGCCTGAAGATAATGCATTTTTGGTAGAAGTAACTTGTAGTTCAGTTGAGACATTTTGCTGGTGCGATGCTAGAGTTTCAAAACGTTTCTCTGCTCTTTTGTTTTCTGATCATGACGTTTTTGTTTTTAAAAACATGCTCTCTGATTTTTCATGGAATGTGACTTTTAGATTTTTAACTCAATTCCAGATTGGCTCCAGTGTCCACTAATACACTGCTGGTTTGATTCATGTTATGAATAAGTTATATTGATGAGATTATATTATTATTTTCCTTCATATATTTTGATGCTAGCTTCAGTGATATCTGCATTTTTAATATTTTATTCAAATTGTAAATCATATAGATATTAGTATTTGTTTAATCACTTGCCTAGCCATCTACCCATCCCCAATGCTATACTTTAGAGAACATTAAGAATTTCAGTTTCTTGATCATATTCATGTTAAGCATAGTCAAAGATGTGAGGTCTTTTCCTTGGACCCTTGAGACTGGAGAGAGAATTTTTACAGATGTTAACCATGGTGAAACTGTTTTTCAAATGTCTCTTTTGATCTCTATGAATAATAAACGGGAAGATTTCATTAGGTATATCAAAGTTTCCAGGCTTTCCCCAAATATATTTGAAAGTTCATGGCCAAGTGGAGATTAGGCTTCCAGGCCTATCCTAGGCAGGGTGTTAACACTGTTGCTACCACACCCTTATGTATTACTCAACAAGGATGTGCTTTTAATATGCTATAAGACTTAGCTAGTATTGCATCTGTGTAAGGTTACCACTAGTAAGATGATATTTTATTCCTTTTAGAGCAATTTCACTGGGGTATATGTAATTCTAACTAATTAAAGCTAGATAATTAACATATAGAAAGTGAAATAAATATACAGAATTTTGTTTTAAGACATGCACCTTGTATAACATCTGTGTTTGCTCTGCTTTGCATTTCCAGATTTTCCCCCAGTTGACATGTAAATCAATTCGTTGGAATTCAAGCATTATTTTAAATAACCATTCATTATTAGGTCATCTTGGAACATTCTTTACATTATTTCCTCTGTTTTGGTTCTTAATTTCCTAAAGGTATTGTTACTATATGCTAAATTAAAACATAATTTATTTTTGAGGCCTCTTAGCCTGAATGTTTTGAGGCATGTAAAACTCAACCCAGTCATTTCTGAATTTCCAAATTACTAATAAATGCATGATAAATTGACCATAAACAATAATAATTATACTCTTGCAGGAATGATGGCAATCCATCTAAATGTCTTGAGATCAGAGACTATTTTACTCACTACTGTATTTTCTTCTTTTTTTTATTTCAAAGTATTATGGGGGTACAAATGTTTTCAGTTACATGGATCACTTTTGTAATGCTTGAGTCAGAGTTAAAAGTGTGCCACCCAGATAGTGTTCATTGTTACCCATTAGGTAGGTTTTCATCCATCCCCTCCTCCCCCCTCCCTCCTGCTTGATTTCCCTTTAGGTTTACGTCCCTCTATGCATATGTGTGCTCATCAGTTAGTTCCAATTTAATAGTGAGTACATGTGGTGTTTGTTTTTCCATTCTTTAGATACTTCACTTAGGATAATGGTCTCCAGTTCCATGCAAATTGTTGCAACTGTTGTATTGTTATTTCATTTCATTTCATAGTACTGTATTTTCATTTTATTTCATTACATGGAGTACATAGTCTGTAGTAAGTACTCCAGAATTTTAAGTGAATGAATGAATGATAGATCCATCTTTATGGGTACTCTGGTGGCAAAGAGAAATGTTCCCGTGACAGCCAACAGCATAAGGTCCTTAAGTAGCACTGGCTGGGAAAATGCCAGCCTTTGCATTATGCTGTGGTAAACCAAATTCCTAAAGCCCAAAGCCTGAGAGAAGCAGCCCTTAGCTCAATACAAGTGTTGGTCCTAGGACAAACGGTTGGCTATTTGCCTGAGAAGTCATTGGCACCTTCAAGATGCACCATTGATGCTTATGTAGGATGTAAAATTTAAAAGTGAGACAGCAAGAAGATTCAGGTCATATGAAGAAATGAAAAATGTCCAAGTTCTCACCCTGTGCCTCAAGAGGAAGTTAATTTATTGGATTACCCAATTCTCAGCGTGACATCATAATAGCTATACCTAAGTTTATACTACCATGCCTTTCAAATTACAGAATACTTTTTACATGCATTAACTTGTTTAATGGGTACTTATGATGAAAACAATTTTGATAAATAATTGGTATAAATTGATATTTACATCTTGAAGTATTTTTATTTAGAAAATCTGGGATGGGTAGAATTTGCAATAGACATAGCAATGGATCTTGGTGGCTAATTTGGGGGGAGATTGTCTTTGGATCTTTAATATTGAAATATTATTCTATCCAAATTCATAGAGTTTCATGAAATTATTTTTGCATACCATGATCTGATTCACAATCCCTTTACCTCCCAAACAAAATGGCTTTGTCACTACGGCACAAAATTTGTGAATTCATTGTCTCTTAGTTCCTGAGGCCAGTCCATTTTTAACCAGTATTGTTTTTTAGAAATTTCTTTCCTGTATTAAGCAAAAATCTTTCTTTTAACTCCTTCTTACTGGTCCTAATCTTTCATTTGATATTATATGAGTAATATTACAACCTTTCCCATTATCAATAATGCATAATTGCTTATTACCTCGTAAAATGTATTTATGCACATTATTTTGTTTGAACTTCAAAACAAGCTGTAAATTAGATAGCTTATGCATTATTATTTTTGTCTTACAGGTTAATACTCTAAAACACAGAGAAAATATGTAATTTGCCAGTGATCACACCCACAAATGATAAACAGTGAATCCAGGGTCCTTGCCCAGGTCTTCTTATTCTTAATTCCATGTTCTTTCCGTGATACTGTGTTGCCTCAAAGTACCCTTTCTGATTTTCAGTGACGTCCCATAAATTCTTCACTTCCTCAAACTATGTACCCTCAGCTCCTTCAGTTTCTCGGTTCTGCCAGCCATTCCTCAAGTGAGCTAATTTTTAGCTTTTGTGGTGCTGGGATGGTTTGTGTGTGTG
This sequence comes from Lemur catta, assembly GCF_020740605.2. NCBI lineage: Eukaryota > Metazoa > Chordata > Mammalia > Primates > Lemuridae > Lemur > Lemur catta. The sequence continues at coordinate 78,320,387 of NC_059132.1, read as the reverse complement.
TGCATGATCATGTATTCATACATACATACACATGCAGATTTTGGGAAAAGTTTATATCTTTCTGAGCCGATATTCATAAAATATTTTGTACTTATACCCAGTCTTTGAACAACACCCCCCCAACATAGATATTTTTAGTTTATCTGAGTTTTATCTTATGTAAAATTTTATGTAAATATTTTCAAAAACAAATAGGTACATCATTTACCATTTCAGAGTAGAGTGTTTTCAAGTGAAGAATTATAGCCCTTACCCTTATTTTGTACATTACTGTTTGGTGAAATCAGAAAAATTTGTTTTCTCTGGACAGCTGTTTAGGAACCATAAATTTTCCTGTCTGCACTCTGTATTTGGTTAAAGGGAAAACCTCACATCTTACCAACTTCATTCAGTCTGGCTGGCATGCGAAATAAATGCTTTCAGGTTGTAAAAGTGAACTCAATAAAACTAAAGTATTTCCAAAGTTTGCTTAGAAACTGCTTTGCCTAGTGGATACAAGATTATGCCATGCTCTGAATATCAAAGAAAGAGGTTAGCCCAGTGTCAACAATTATATAATTCTATACCCTAAACCCAACAACAAAACTAACCACTTCCTAAATTGCGAATAGCAGTAGCACAAGCTGAAACCACAGTTGATCAGTGCATGTAAAACCACAGTTTTCCTGGTACTAGTATAATTATTTCCATAATATTCTGCATAAAATCATCAGAAGCCAGAAAGCATTTTTGCATCAGTGAGTAAGGAAGACATTCAGAAAGATAAATTATTTTAAAGTAACCACTTCTGGAAAATGGTTTAAAAAATGGCATCATATTCATTGCATGAACATTCATATTACTAAACTTAAATGGTCTTCTTTAAGACTGTGATTTCTCTGAAACTACACTGTTTACACTGAAAGTTTCACGTCCCTCATGAAGCTAATATTTTTAACCAAAAACTCTTTTTGAGGCCAATTGGTTAGGAAATTATTAAATCTAGGATTTTAATTTCAGCAGTTTTTCACATTGAATAAGAAAGAAGTAACATTGAATACACTGTGAAGACAATTAGTAAAGTGATCAAGTAAGGATTTTTAGCTCTGCTGAGTTTCTGAGATTGAAATTTAACTATTTAACTATAACAAACTTTTCATATCAACTTGTCTTCAAAAATCTCTAAAACAAATAATTACAGACTATTATTTAAATCTCTCATTGTCAAGTTCATCAAGGGCCGCAGCAACAACATTCTGAAAGTTACCATTGATCTCTGAGTACTTTGGAGGTTCTGGAGATTCTCTGTGGACCCGCAGACATTCCTCCCCGTCTATCCCATGTATTTGTCATCCTTTGCTCTCAGTCTGTGCTCCATGCTGTGCTTTTTCCTTTGCTCCCATCACTAAAGCATTTGACTAGTTTGACTCCTTATCTGTGAGACTCCTTGTCTGAGATTATTGGCTAGCATACCTGATTGAAGAAAGTTCTGGAAATATCCAACCACAGAATTATGCCCCCATGCCATGAATGGTGTCTATGAATGAAATCCTGTTGTCATTCTAAACGAAATTAGATTTTACTTTAGATTCAAATGCTCTGCAGTGCTGCTGGGCAGGCATTCGACAGCATCTTTGTGTCTCCTCTCTCCTCCTCAAGGAGGCTGTTATTTTACGTTTTCCTCTCTTTCTTCAAACCTCTGGCATCATTTCTCCCCTCCTCACTCTCAAGTGATAATTTTGGTTTCTGTGTCACAAGGAAAACACAAGCAGTCGGGAAGAGCCTTCCGCACCGCAAGCTCTTGGCATGCTGTCTACCCCTCTCTGGTGGGTACCTCAGCAAGTGACTCTCCCCACTGTAGCCCTGGGTAAACTCTGGCTGCCTTCCTTCCCGATTCCATCTCTTCCAGCCCTTGTCTACTCAGGGATGCTCCCACACTCTTTTCTGTCCTGCATCATCTTCTTCTTCTTTTCTATTCTTGGCCATTCTATTGGTTCATTCCCCTCAGCATACACATAGTGCTATTATTTCTCCCATCTTGAGAATAATATGTGCTTCTCCTGATCCCACATCCTCGCCCAGCTTGGCAGCACCTGCTCATAACTTACAACACTCTTGTTTGCTAGTTCTAATTGCCTTCCTCTTACTCGCTCCTAAACTCACACTGGTCTCGCTTCCCCCCCACCCCCCACAGTCACACTTGCTAAGGTCCCGCATGACCACATATTGCTACATCCAGTGGAAAACTCGCGGTTCTCCTCTTATCAGGCCTATCAGCAGCAGCCGGCCCTGCTGATCCTTCATTTCCTCCCACTGAACACTTTCTCACTTGGTTTCCAGGTCTTCACGTTCTCCCTGTTTTCCACCCAGCTCTCTGGCTGCTCCTCCTCAGGCCCCTTTACTGGTTCCTCCTCCTCTCTTTGTCCGGGAATGATGCGGGTGTTTCTAGGGTCAGTTCCTCTTTTAATCACGACCACTTTATAGCCATGTCATTCACCTCCTCCTAATAAAAACTCATTTTTGCAATCTCATCCAATCCCATGGCATTTAGTTCTATCCATAAGCCATGGGCTCCCAAATTTATGCAGCCAGCCATACATCTAACCTAAAATCCTCTCCTGAATACCCACCCACCTACCTCTTCAGTCTTTCCGTTTGGATTATTGGAACCACTCCCTAGGTGGCCTCCCTGTGTCTACCTTTGCCTTCCTGCGGTCTGTTTTCCCCACTGCAGTGAGTGAGGTCCTCTTCAGACATAGGGCAGAGGGTACCATGCCTTTGCATGGACCTCTCCAATGGCCCCCAGCTGGGGTTGCCAGAGTGAGCAATTGTACATGTGAATTTCAGTTAAACAATGACTGATTTTGTAACTTTGGGGCCATACTTACACTAAAAGATCATTCCTATTTATGTGAAATTCAAAGATAACTGGGCCTCCTGTATTATATATGGCAACTCTCACACCCAAGTCACCCAGAGTAAGTTCTAAATCCTTACAGTGGCCTCCACTGTCCCCACGTAATCTGGGCTGTCTCCAATCTGCAATCCAGCTGTGATGTTCCATTTTTGCTGTACCTTGAATTGAATTTCACCAAACATACTTCCTGCCTGAGATTATTTGCCCTGCTATCCCGTATACCTAGGAATTCTTCCTCAGATAGCCATATGACATACACCCTCAACTCCTTTACGTTTTGCTTGAATGTTGCTTCTCAATGAGGCCGTCCCTGTCTTTCTTTTCCCCACCCTGCTTTACTTTTTTTTTATTATACATCTCACCATCTAACATTCTATGTTTTATTTATTTTGTTTATGGTCTATTTCTCCCCATTAGACTATGTATTCCATAAAGGTAGAAGTATTTCTTTTGTTTGCTGCTCCATCCTTAGCACCTAGAACAGTGTCTGGCTCATATTAAATGCTCAGGATGTATTTGTTGAATAATCAAATGAATATATATCATGTTAATGACCCCCGGATAATAAAGAGCCTATTAATGTGGTTATGAATATACCTACTTATCTATAGGGAAACATTTATTAGTTTTACAATACACTATCTGAAATCAGCTGAAGCAATGAAAATCTTTAGAAAGCAAAGTAGGGGGTAGGAAAATAAAAGTGATCCCAGAGCACTGGACCCTTAGGGCAAAGCATGACAGAACAGAGGGGCAGGGTAAAGAGCAAGGCAAAGAAAGGAATTTGGGAAGACATTTATCAATTGACCTTGAACTTTATTAAATTTTACTATGACTTTGCATCTCCTGAGTATTCTAGCCCTGCTCCATCTAGGTGTTAGATTCTTTATTCAGAAAATACTCATTATTTTAATAATCCATTTAGTTGATTCTGGTGGATAGAATTTTACCTTATGTAATATGTGACTGTTACGCTTTATAGCCCCTCCCCTGCTCACAGCACCCCTCCCTTGTGCTGACAAAGCTGTTCAGTCCCTTTTACCTGATGCTAGCTGCTCCCTTTCAAGACTACTGTACATCCAGTAGGTGCCCTGCATATTGGATTGAGGACCGATGGGTCTATTTTTAGAAGTCTGTTAAACTTAAATTAGAACAACAAGATCTCAGTTGGTTATTTTTCAGTCTCTGCCTATGTAGGGTGTAAATCATCTTGTTTGCTGTATAGTTCGGTTCACAGTGGCAATCATATCCCCAAGCTGTTGGGGCTCATTTCTGCATTGTTCTCATGTACATTAAAAATTATTGAGAGTATAATGGACCATTGTACATGCATACAGTATGATCATTTTTCAACAGACTTCCAATTATGAACATTTAAGTTTTTTATTTTTACTCTCCTCTATTAATAATGCCACAATGCATATCCTCAGATTATATCTCTGATTATTTCCTTAGGACAAAAATTCTGAATACAGAATTGTAAGATCTGAAAAAATGGGCATTTTTAAGGCTTGTAGAAAATATTGTTGAATTGTCCTGTAGAGATACTGTGACATTTTACAGATTATGAGAAAGATATTCTTGCCCTATCTTTACCTACAGTGCATATTAACTCTCCTCTGTCTTCAAATCCCTTTTCTTCATTTGCCCCCCTTCTTTTCTGATTGCAAATATGCATAGATTATTATATTAAGCCTTTTTCTAATCTTTTCAAACATCCATTATTCTTTCTTCTTTTTAATTATTGTCAATCTCAATGAAAAAGTTTTACTTACAGTCTCCATTTATACTCCTTTTTCTTACAGGCCCTCTTTCTTCCTTTCTTGCTTCAATGACAGATCTCTATTCCTAAAGTCACGGAAGACCACCTGTTGAATAGACACAGTGGCCTGTTTTTACTCCTCTTCCTTCTTGATCTTTCCATCTCTTTGATATGTTCTGTGTCTCCACTCCCTGAAACTCTCTTCTCCTTTGTCTACAGAATCACTAACATCTCCATGTTCTCTTCTGGCCCATTAGATTGATCTCTTCCAGACACCAGTGCTGGTGGCTTCTCTGCTGTGGCCTATAATCTAAATGGGAAATCCCAGTTGCCTGTCCTTGATCATCCTCTTTTCTCATTTCATTTGTACGGTTATCCCATGGCTTTAACATTTAACATTTGTATATGTTAATGAGTATCAATCTCTATCCCGAGCCGGTCGTCTATATTTAATGCCACGGAAATGTTTGCAGTTGTCCACTGGCTGTATCCCTGTCAATACACCTCTACTTAAAATGACCCAACCTGAAATTTATTCTTATTTCTTACCAATTTTGTCTCTGCTAGATAACTATGTCACTGTCAACCCATTCTCTCAAGCCACAATCATTTAATACCAAGCACGTCTCTTCTCTCCCTTACTCCCCATCCCATCAGCTACCAATTCCTGTTGGTTCTGCCACAGTCATGTACTTTGACACCCTTCTTTTTATTTGTTTTCCTCAATGGTGGCAGTCACTCAGTTCTTAAAACATACATTTTTTTTTCGCATTTCATTAATATTTTTCTGCCAGATCCCCAGAATTATTAGGGATCAAAAATTATCCAGAAGATATAGGTTTGGCCCCTGCCCTGAAAGAACTTACAGGCAAATAGGAGAGAGATGTATAATGATTTCAGTTCAGTGCAATGCCAGAGATATGAATAGAATGATACAGGCTCCGAAAGAGCAACTAGCTTAAAGGTAGTGGTATATAGAGAGAAAGGGAGGTCTCACTAGTGAAAGCCTCCTGGAGGAGTGGAGTCTCTACTGATGAGCAGTAATTGGCCATATGACAAGAAGAGAAAGGAGGCCGGGCGAGGTGGCTCACACCTGTAATCCTAGCACTCTGGGAGGCCGAGGCAGGTGGATCGTTTGAGCTCAGGAGTTCGAGACCAGCCTGAGCAAGAGCAAGACCCCATCTCTACAAAAAAAAAAAAAAGAAAGAAAGAAAGAAAGAAATTAGCTGGACAACTGAAAAAAAAATATATATATATATGTGTGTGTGTGTATATATATATATATATATATATATATAAATTAGCCAGGCATGGTGGCACATGCCTATAGTCCCAGCTACTTGGGAGGCTGAGGCAGGATCGCTTGAGCCCAGGAGTTTGAAGTTGCTGTGAGCTAGGCTGACGCCACAGCACTCTTGCCTGGGCAACAGAGCGAGACTCTGTCTCAATAAAAAAAATAAAATAAAAAAGAAGAAGAGAAAGGCAATTACTGACCATGGCAACAGCAGGAGGAAAAGTTCAAATTCCCAAACCTTGTTTATGGGCTCCCACCAGAGTCTACACACCTGCTTCTCCCAACCTTAGAACACCTCCTCACATAGTATAGAAGTGGAAAGCCAAAAAATGAACTTGCATGTGTCTCACCTTTCTTAAAATCTCTTTTGGCTCTCCCACTTCTTTGTGATTAAGTCCAAATGCTATAGTTTGGCACACACAAAGACTTACACACAAAAGATTCCCAGTCAAACCGCAATTCATTCCTGCAGCCTCACCTGCCACCATCTGCTCTCCCCAAAATAGCGATGCTTTTGCCACACTCTTCTTCCTACTCTTCCCCCAACACCATTTTTCTTCCCATCCCAGGTTCATTGTAAATATCTGATGTGCTTCACCCTTCTAATCAATTAATACATAAGTACTTTGTTATTCTCTGAGCTCTAGATTAGCTTTCATCTCTTCTTTGTAGCCTCTGCTTAATTCTCCAGGTAGAATTAATTGTTTTCACAGTACTTAGGTTTTTCACCTCTGTTGTAGTCATGACCTAAGGCTGGGGTCCTCAACCCCTGGGCCGTGGACTAGTACCATCCGTGGTCTCTTAGGAACCTGGCCACACAGCAGGAGGTGAGTGGTGGGAGTGAGTGGAGCTTCATCTGTATTTATAACCACTCCCCATCACTCGCATCTCTGCCTGAGCTCCGCCTCCTGTCAGATCAGCAGCAGCATTAGAATCTCCTAGGAGCACAAACCCTACCGTAAACTGCACATGCGAGGGATCTAAGCTGTGCTCCTTATGAGAATCGAATGCCTGATGATCTGAGCCTTGGTGGCGATGCTAGCGCTGGGGAACAGCTGCAAATACAGATTATCATTAGCAGAGAGGTTAACAATGTAATAATAATAGAAATAAAGTGCACAATAAATGTAATGTGCTTGAATCATCCCAAAACCATCCTCCCCCAACCCCAGTCCCTGGAAAAATTGTCTTCCATGAAGCCGTCCCTGGTGCCAGAAACGCTGGGGACCACTGACTTAAGGAATACAAGTTTGTCCATCGAGAGATAAGAAAATCACAATGGCTGTATTATTCATCTTCATCACCTCAGTGTGAGCACATATGAGGAGTATAATACAGCTTCTTGAATAATTTAACATTTTATCTGTTTTCAAAGCCATATCTTGCTGATACCAATAGAAGTAGAAGATTTTTCAGGTGTTCTTGGGGTGATGGCAGCAACTTTTCACAAAGTATTCTGTGTTCTTTGTTGCCTTGGGTGATCTTTTTGACCTGTTCAGAATTCTGATCATGTGACGATTTCATTTTAGTGTCATGACCAACATGAACGAACATGTTTATTTTTTGGAGGTGTTCATATCTGTGGATCAATATTAAAGACTTTATAACATAATAGGTATGTCACAGAATGATTTAAAAATGTGAAAAGAAATGACCTAGCATTTGATGAAATAATTGTCACATATTTTTCTCCATTGTTGAAATGAAAATGGCATGTTGACTAGTTACTTTATAGAAGTTAGTTTTAATACAATACTATACACTGTAAGATAATAGTTAAGAGTGCACCTGACCAGTGAAATCCTGCATTTTGGGTGGAGTTTTTGCTTGTTTCATTCCATATAAAGACTTTATATGCAAGGAATATGATTTCAGAAGATTGATATAAGAAATATGAACTAAGGATATTATTGTACTTACATTTTTAAAGTTCCTCAGCATAGAGTTATTCATAGCCATAAACATACTTAGACTTGCATTTACTGAACTTGTTGTTGTGAAATGCCCATTTCTCCCTCCAGAACAGCTACTGAATATAAATCTGTTTTAGTGGAGAAAGAAGTTTGTTCAAGGATTATCCCTGTGGGGCAGAACAAGCTCTGATTTGCCATGTCAGTGTAGTAAGAATGTTGGGTGGAGATATCATTGAACACTGACTAAAGAGGTAACGCCACTCTATATAGCACAAACAAACATCAGTCTCGAAATAAACTTTTGAAAATAATTGTTTATCTTGGCTAAAATTGGTACAACTTGGATAATTAAATGTACAATAAAAATAATGTGTATGATAATTCTGCAGTATATATAATGGTTTATTAAATTTTTCAATTATGCTCTCTTACTTAATCCTTGCATTTTTCCTAAGCAGATGTTATCTTCTCTGCTTTGAACATTTATCTTTACAGACACACACATAAATGAGGTATTCACCATGTAATGTAGAGAGACATCCCATTTTCTATGGCTGGTAGGGTGTGGCTCACCTGCATTGAAGAAAACAGCCTTGTTTGCATCACCAGGCTCCATAGGAGGCATAGTGAGCATGTTCTGAACACATGAAATATACTCCAAGGGAAGTGAATGGCAAGTCTCAGAAGGCATACTGGGTTAACTGAGGTTTGTGAAACCTGTATGGACCCCTTCCATTGAGGTCCACTGTGAAGAATCAATAGAATCTTTAAAATAAAGGCCATTTTTTTAAAAAAAGCTTAATGTTTAAAAGCAGATATGTATTTCTAGAAAAATAAAAATAATTAATATTTTTATGAATATGCTACCTAAAATTTGTGGTAGAATATGTAAAGTTCTGTTATTTAATTCAGGCAGTAATGGCAAAGGCAAAAACAGGGAGACCAGTTAGACATTTCAGATGATGGCTTGGATTATAAAGTGCTAGCCAATGGATGTGGTGGGAAGTGGTCAGATTCTATATGTAGCCTGAAAGTAATGCCAGGATACCTTGATGTGGGATGTGGGGTGTAAGCAAAGGAGAGGAGAAGCAAAGGATGACTCCAAATTCTGGATTTGCCATTGACTGAGACAGTGAAAAAGTGCAGGTTAGAAAAAGGAATTTGTTGGTGATCAGCATATAAATCACATACAGTGCTTTGAAAGTATAGAAATCACCAAAGGAAAGAACACAGACAGAAAATAGAAAAGGTCCAAACAGAAAGTCTAGGGCCACTCCAGCATGCAGAAGGAAGGTGATCAGGAGGAACCAGCAAACAGCCCTAAAGAGAGGCATCTAGCCAGAGAGGAAGAAAACACACAAAACTTAGTACAAAGCCACTTGCTGGTGAGAGGTCAACTAGGATGGAGACCACAACAATGGACCATTGGATTCAGCCAGGTGGTGATCATTGGTGACCTTTACATATACTCTAACTACTTCCATTATATTATCTCCTTTTCCCCTCACAGCAATTCCCTGAGGAATTTTTCATGACCATCTCTGCTTCAGCTACTTACACTCTTTTTATACTGTCAAGACATTTTAAATAAATACTTCTGTGCTTTTGTTTTTTTTTACCCAAAATAAGGTCTTCCCCACAAGCCCCATACAAAATTAGATTGAGGTTTAGCGTCTTATCTGACTGTTAAACTTACAGAACATATAATTGAAAATGTCTACCAGTATAGCCACCATTTTTGAGGTAGAGTCCCACAAAATATTCCACAGATTTCCCTCTATGGCTGTTGAGTGATACATTGACTAAGTATTGTACTACAGGAGAAATTTCTGTCAGAAAGTGTCTTCAGGGATTTGGGTGTGAGATACACATTTCAAGTTTTACAGTGAAGGTGTGTTTTTCTTCTATCAGTTCTCAGTTTACATTCTTTTTCATCTGAAGTTGCTTACTGTCGGTCATTTCTTGAGTACTACATATAACAAAGCAAATCCACAAGCATTCACTATAATAAAATTAGGAAAAGAGTCATGTGATACTTTGTTGTCAAACACTTGCAGCTGCTAGTTGTTATTTCAGCTTTTTATGGCCTGTCACATTTTTTGATTCAGAGGAATAATTTTTAAAAACTTAGTAGAAAAAAAAACCCTTAATTTTGGCTTCCCACAAATTCCATTGTGGAAAATATCCTTGGGACTATCTTATTTAGTCATCTGATGGAATTCTAGTTTTCAATATAGATTATTACTTATAATGACCCTGACTCACCAGCCAAGAATGAGCCAGCTCCGTGGTCAAGAGTTGACTGGTATGGAGACCATCAAACCTAAGGTGCTGGCACTAGGCTGAAATTCTTTCTTTAGCTTGTAGACCACTAATGTTTTAGGTGAGGAGGATTTGAGGGTAACAATGTCTTACTTTGTAAATCTAGTTAGGTTGTGGTAGTTCTCAAGTTTTCACGCTAACAGGAAAATGGAGCCACTAGCAGTTATTTCATCTATCAAGTTGGTAAGAAGCTGTACTTAGGTCCATAAACATTACTTTTCTTTAAGACAACATTTTCAGCAAAACTATTCATCTCTTTTTCCATATTCCTTTCTGCCCAGGCAGAATATTACTGCTTTTCAGGATTTTTCTGAAACCATGAAACTCATGGCCTTCAATGGTGAGTTTCATGTTTGAGCCTTGAAATGACTGCTCTTAAGTGCTGGATGATACACTGTGTTCTCATTTCATCCTGGACTGTCACTGTGATCTGTTATATAGATATGTCAAGTTTTACTCCATTGCTGTACTCTTTTACTAAGGACCTCTCGATATTAAGGCTTGGTGTGAACACAATTGGCCACCTTCCCTAGGATCTCTCACATAAATATATAATCTGCATTACCCACACAGTATTAAAACATCTGTTCTTGAGCAGGAATGCAAGCATTTGCTTTTCTTTGCCGGCTTAAAAATAATTTAAAAACATAACCCAGATAACTCTTTGGATGAATTCAGATAAGAACAGAGGGAAAAACAAAGAAGCATGTTTAAATAAATTGTTCCAGGGCATTCTTGTGTCTTTACAGAAACTCCCGTCAGTTGTTCCTGGCAGGCATTTTCGTCTGCATGCTCCGTCTGCTTCTTAAGCTCTTTAAAAGCCAGACCTATGTACAATATATCAGTTTGACATTATAGGAATGAGATTGGAGACACCTTTAAGAAGTGATGTCACGTAAGACAGGACATTTTTTTTTCTTTCTCCTACAACACCTGATTATTTCATCCTCATTTTGTTTTTGACTACAATAAAACCTAATTTTCATTCCTAATCCTCTGTTAGGTATGAATGAAGTGAAAGCCTTCTTATCAGTTTGAAATGTACTGTGTGTGGTTAACTAAGAAAGCTGCAATGTAAATCTTTGTAGTCTCTAATAGTTTTGCATCAGTTGCTATGCTACTAAAGGTAAACATTTGTATATGTGTATTTGTCCAAGGACCATTCATTGTAAATGTTGTACTTTTAAAATCTCACTGGCCACAAAAATCCTAATAAAATGAAAAGCTATGGTTTTTTTAAAGCTAAGTAACTATCTATTATGAAATTATAAGCAGTTCAGAGAGTACTATTCCAAACAGGAAGTCAGCTTTTCTTTTTCTAAAAAAAAGAAGATGGTAATAAATACACAAAATATTTAAGGTCACCATAATAAAATAAAAAATAAACATTAAAATATTGATTTTTGAAAAGTAACACTGGAGAAGTCAATAAGGAAATAACTTTTGCAACCAAACTTGCTGTCTTAAGCTTATAAGGCTGATTCATATGACTATTACTTTGATTGAACTCAAGGGCTGTCAGTTATGTTTCAATAATAATAACAGGAATGTATTTGTTTTTCAGTTATTTTTCACGCTAAGTTCACTTTTTATGGTCTGCATTGACCAGGATTTGTGCAATACTTACTTGGTTATTTATGTGGTTCATAATAGCAAATTCTCAGTTTGGCTTTGTTTTGGCCAGAGAAGAATCTCTCCTAGGATGCAGTATACTTGGCTTATAAAGTTATAAGCTTCACAGGGGCAAGAATTTTGGCCTGTTTTGTTCACTGTGCCCACCTCACAGGTTTTTAAATAAATGTTTATTAAATGATTTAATGGACATAATATAATATTATCCTTTGCTTGCTCCTACAATAGATATAAGTTGAGAAGTTAATGACAGTATGTATTAGTCTTATAGGGCTGCCTTAACAAAATACCACAGACTGGGTGACTTAAACTACAGAAACTTATTTTCGCACAGTTTTGGAGAGTAGAAGTCTGAGGTCAAGGTGTCAGCAGGGTCAGTTTCTTCTGAGACCTCTCTCCTTGGCTTATAGATGGCCATCTTCTTCCCGTGTGTTCACATGGTCTTCCCTCTGTACATATCTGTGTCCAAATTTCTTCTTATAAGGACTCTGGTCATATCGGATTAGCGTGCACCTTAATGACATTATTTTAATTTAATTATCTCTTCAAAGACCCTATCTCCAAATACAGGAACATTATGAAGTGCTGGGGGGGTAGGACTTAAACACAGGAATTTAGGGTGGACACAATTCAGCCCATAGCATGGCATGTGTCTGTATTCATTTGAACATTTTTGATACCACTTTTCTAAGCAAGGACCTGTTTCCTTCTGATTTTTAGGACCGTACAGCTTCTATTCATATGCTAGATATGCCTTTCTAGGATATTTGAATTCTTAAAGGGCAGGGTAAACTTTATGGACTCTCAGAACAAAAAAAAAAAAATCAATGTAGAATTATGTTAGTTGTACCATAGGACAGTATTTCCCAAAACTCACTGATAATCTAAAACAACAAGGAAGATCTAAAAGAAAAAAGAAAAAGACTCAGCCCCATCATAGCCTTACTAAGTAGTGGCATATTATATTTTTTAAACTCTGAAGGTGATTTTGTGGAAGCAGTATTGATTGGGCTCTCTTGTGTCTGACAATTACATAGAATTTTTAAATTTAAAAGCTGAAATGAAACTTAAAGGTCACTGAGTTTAGCTGCCATGTTTTATAGTGGAGGAAACTGAGGCACAGAGAGGTTTCGGTATTTGCCCAAATTCTCTTCCCTAAATGTGAGCAGCTCCAGGATTAGAGCCCCTGAGTCCTTGACTCCTCATCAGGGCTCTTCTCTCATCTCTTGTCCTTCAGAGTAACCTTCAACCTGGGATTTAAAAGACCTCATTTTGTATAAGGATCCTTAGCATGTGCAACTCACATTTTAGAAATGTATTGTTTGACAGGACACTTCGTTGCACAGACTTCAGATTCATTTTCTGTTCTTTCACAATCTGTCCTTACAGGTAAAATACCTGAAAGGGTCTAGGCTGGAGCTGGACCATCACCCGGTTGTCATTACTGCCAGAGGGTGATTAGTGGAAGAGCTTTTCTCTGACTTACTGAAGTAAGGATTTTGATTTAGTTGTTTCCATTACAGAACACTAAGAAATTCTGCTTTCCATTGCTGTTCATTGTCATCCACTAAATTGTAGTACACATAGGGGGGTGGAATTTTTTAAAAAAGCACATACATATATATATTTATGAAGAATAAAAGCAATAGAAAGTAGGGAATAGGAAAATCCAGTTCAAGTCAAGGCACTTTTTGCATATTCTACATAGCATAACAGCCCAATCATAAGTATTTTTAAATATCAAAGATATTGTTAGAATTTTTTAGATACTAAATATGGGAGAAAATGCTATTAGTCTGTACTGAACAGCAGTGTTCTGTTGGAGCAAAAATTAAAACTGAAAAATTAGAGGACATTTTTTCCCTCTAACTTCTTTTTTCCATTGCTCCCCCTTTCTTTCTGAGAATCCCTTTAACCAACTTAGAAAAGCAGAACTTTGAAAGTGAACAACTTGGTTGTTCCTTGAACCAGTGGGTGGGGTGACAGTCATGAGAAGGCCCTTAAATAGAAGCACCACTTCCTCTGTTCTGTCCAGGGATTGATTCTTTGAATCCAGGGAACAGAAAGTGTGTTGATTTTCCCTTCCTGTTTTCTGGGTGGGGACGGTGTATGTGTGGGGTGGGGGAGAGGGTTGGTTATCTTTTTTTTTTTAATTTACCTTATTTTAATTTAAATACTTAAAAGTTTAGAGGTTTATAACACCTACCAGTCTATACATGCAGTATAGTAACAAGATGCTTTTCTTCCAGCCTTGTGATTTGAGAGGATTGATACACAAATATTTCACTGGACCCAAAGCATACATATTTTGTTTGTCCAATATTATAGGCTTAACTTGTTTTGCTTTCTTTTGTATTAATATTTTGAACTTTATCTAAGCAACGTTAATTTCATTTGGAACTTTTTATGGCTTTAAAGGAATGCTCTATGCAGGGACTCTCCAACAGACTTGGAAGCAAAATAAGCCACCTCATTCTTGGATTAGGTCTAATTGAAAATAGCCTAAATAATAATTTTATATCATGCCTAAAATATACATCTGTACTCCAGCACTTTAATAAATAATACATACTTTTTGTATTAACTTTCTAGCAATCATTTATTTTCTGTACGCAGATTTTGAAACTTTCAATTTGTTTTATCTCATCATATTCATTAGTAATACCCCTTAATTTTTACTTTATACTATATAGAGAGATATAGATATAGGCTTATATTTTTAAAATTTGCAAAAAATCACATTAACTTTTTCACATTATAAATTTAATCAACATTAACCAAACAGGTTAAATTAAAAATGAAAACTGTTAATTAGATCAGTGTTTATTTATATCTATAATGGAGTTAGCAATCATTATATTCTCTTAAAGCAATTTTGTGTTTCTTGGACAATTATGAAAAACACTGAGTAAATAAAAACATACTAGATTTATTAATAGTTTCTACTCTCAAATTTTAACAATCTAACTGGTAGAGCAAAAACATCATAAATCATTGCAAAACATCTTAGTCCTAATATTTTAGCCAGATCCTTGACATTCTTGAAATTAGGTCTTTAAGAGTAACCATTGTACTATCTATATATATATATCTAAGTATCCCAAAACATTATGTTGTAAACCTCAAATATACGCAATAAAATTTACTTTAAAAATAAAAAGATAAAAGGGATAACAGCTGAGTGGAGACTTGGAAAGTGCACATAAGTAATCTGGAGGCCAGACCTTGTCATTCTCCTTAGCTTCTCTCATAATGCCAACACAGGCCCTGGACACTGTAATAAATTTTTGTTAAATAAATTTCTGTGAAGTTAAAAAAAAAATGAAATTACTGTTGGCTCATGACTGCTGCCACATTCATTTCTGCTGGTTATGCTCTATAACAATGTCCCCCCCATAGGCAAGGGGGCTCTGCACCCACAAAGCTCTGAGCCCCAGAAAACGCTGTGCCTGCCCACAGAAAGGGCAGCTTCTGCTCCTCAAGCCAGACACCCGCAGAGAGAGTCTTTTTCAGATGGACGCAATTGAGATACATGAGACAGTGACGGCTCTGTTACTGTGCAAGGTTTGGTAGATGAATTGGGTTTTTTAAAATGTCATTGTAAATGGTGAAGATTTATTAGGTGGATCAACAGGAGGAAGTTTTTGCATGTGGGGGGTGGAGGCAGCATTTACCATGGGTAAAGGCACGAAGTCTGAGATGAGGATGACATGTGCCATGGTTAGTGAAGAGCCTAGATTGATTGGAACAAAATGTGCATGTCTTTGATGAGTAGGGGATTAGAGGGGAAGGTGAGCAGGGGTCAGATTGCGAGGGCCCTGAATACTGGGTAAGGAATTTGGATTTATCCTCCAGATGAGAAATCACATAGGCATTTGTCCAAATTCATCACAGGATCAGTGATATCTTATTTTAGGTAGATTAACCCAGGGTTATGCAGCATAGAAAAAAAAGAGAAAGGAATGATTGAAGGCAAGGAGATGAGGTTAGAAGCTGCTATATATAGTGCATGCTTTTAGTATCCAGCCCAGGATCCAAGCAATGAGAATGAAAAGGAAGAGTTGATGTGACAGTGTTTTCATTATAATATAAATGTTTTTGTTTTTATCTGATTTCCAAAGGGAATCCATATTACTATAGAAAATGTTGAAAATATGGATATGTAAGGAAAAACTTAAAATCACCCATTTTCATTTAAACCATAGATTAGCAACTCTTGACATTTTCAGCACTTTTGAATTTTTTGCTTTGTTTCAATTTATGCATATTGAAATCATGTTACATTGAAACTATATTTATAGAGCCTGTTTTCTGTCATTTCTCTTGTTAAGTTCCTGGAGGACCTCATTTTTAATGGCTACACCTTACTCCATTTTTTGAGTACAGTATAGTTAACTATTCCACCATTGTAAATTTAGATTTTTTTCCCAGCTTTTTGTTGTTAAAAACATTGCTGTAATGAACATCAAATAACATAAATGTTTTATTCTGTATTCTTCTTCATTTATTTGTTTGAATAAATGTTTTTATTCAAATGCATGTATCTGTTTGTGTATTTATTTTGCCTATGTCAATTTCATCTCTGATCTGCCATTTCCTACCCTGAGTCCATATTAAAAATTATGGAAGAGGAGTTTTTACTGAGTTTTTAAGTCTCCAGTTATATAGAGTATTAACACTTTCATTTTCATTGAAATTATTGTCTTATTCTGTTGCTTGCCATTTAAGTTTATGATTTGTTTTAATCCATTCCCCTGTACATGGCCATTTAAGTCGTTTCCAGTCTTTCTCTATTTAAAACAATGCTACAATTAATATCATTGTATTAATACGTATTTATGTGTACACAGTGAAAGTATATAAACTTCAAAGGTGACTACAGGGACATAAAACATTTAAATCTCTAGTGTCCAATACGCTTCAGTTACATCAGTTAAAGTTGCTTGCACACGGGCACTCACGCCTGCAAGCAGAGCAGAGGAGTTCCACTTTGCTCACATCCCCCATAATCCTTTTGTAAATTCTTGCCAGTCTCATCTATAGGAAATAGTATCACCTTTTCTGTATGTCAAATAATATATCTCATTTTCTTTTACATTTCTCTGATAAGGAATGAATTTTAACTTATTTTCATATGTTTATTAACCATTCAAACTTCTTGTCTGGAATTTGCCCACTTTTTCTACTGTGTTGTCTTTTTTTTGTTTGTTTTTTTTTTGGTATATTCTAGATAATAATCTTGTGATAGTTATGTAGTTTGCCAAAGTGTTCTCCCTGTGTCTCTCTTAATCTTGTTTAATAGGTATTTTATATTAAATATATATATTGTAGACAAATTGATCAGTCTGATCTTTTATGGTTTAGGCCAGTGGCCCCCAGCCTTTTTGGCACCAGGGACCAATGATTTCATGGAAGACAATTTTTCCACTGAAGCGGGGTGGGGAGCCTAGGAGATTAGATGGGAAGATGAGCAGAGATCAGATTTCAAGGGCCCTGAATACTGGGTGTATCGTGGAAGTGGGGTATGGACCTCAGGTGGTGATGCATAGCCCATTTCCTAACAGGCCATAGACCCAGACCGGTATTGGGCTGTGGCCCAGGGTTTGGGGACCACAGGTTTAGTCGTCTTCTATCATGATTGACAAGTTCTTCAACATCAAAGGATTTTCACCTATGTTTTGTTAGAGATCTTACTTCTTATTTTTTTAATTCATCTCACATTAGTTCGCATAACTCAAGTTATTTTCCAGAGTGAAGAAAATGAAAAATGTAAAACAGAAGAAAAAATTGGTAAATTGTATTGTAGTTTTGTTGTACGTCCATAATTGAAGATACTGTCAACTTTTTATATCAGCAAAAGATATTCATATTCACCATGGTTGTGGTGATGAAAATTAATGTCTTTCTCATTGATTTCAGAGAAAATCTATCAAAGTTCATCCATTAATACATGAAGCCTTTGCAAAGTAATTACTTCTAATTGCGTTGAATACAATTTCACTTCCTACGTATTTTAGCCTTTGTCTTTGTAACTTCCCTAAGTCCAGAAGGAATACATTGTCATTTTTAAAACAGTTAACATGGGATTCATTTTACTTTCAGCAATTCACAGAAGCTGTGAGTCCGTCAGTGTTACCCCCCTCAGCTTTGCCACTGGACCTGCTTAATAATGCCGTGGCTGCCTTTAGTACCTTGGAAGATCTTATTCGGTATCTCGAACCAGATAGATGGCAGTTGGACTTAGAAGATCTATATAGGCCAACTTGGCAACTTCTTGGCAAGGCTTTTGTTTTTGGAAGAAAATCCAGAGGTAAGCTCCCTCTTCAGATTAGAACCTCATTTAATTTTCTTTGCAGCTAATGTTTCAGATTCTTCTGTCATAGTTTCTAAAGGGTAGAGTTTAAAATTCTTCAGTGATATATTCAAATAATCCATTTTCTTATCATTTGAGCATATTCCTATATTGAATAAGAATATATACAAAAGCAGGCACCTAATTATAACTCAGGGAGGTTGGAAAATTAAAAGGGATACATCTGAAATTCCTGTCATTTCTTATCTTCAAAGATATCATTTTGATGAAGTCCTCCATTGTGTTTCACAAGAACATTTGCTTACTCAAGCCTAATATTTGGAGTATATTGATTTGAGATTCAAGAAAAAGCATCATAGCTGCAAAACCAGATTTAGGCTAGAAAAGGGGGACAGGCTATAAAAATCCTTATCTGTGATGTCTCCCATGAATTAGGGATATATCAACTTCTGTTTTCTAAGCTTCTAAATAATATGAAAAATAGCAATGACACAACATAATATAGAATTAATAGTTTCCAACGTAGGATTCATAGCAAGAGAACAATGACCTGAAGGAACTCACACCATGATAAGTTTTCTCTGTATAGATTTCCTTTTGAAATGATCACTTTTGACCCTATGGGCATATCTCCCTTCAAGAGTGAAAGTGCTGATAATTAAACCTAATTCCCCATGGTCAAGAAATTGAAAATGATATAAACAGAGTTTTCTATAAGGTTAGCTAATCACTTTTAGTAACATGAGAATTGTAAAGTGTCTATATCAGACACAAATACAAATGTAATAGAAATAATTGAATAATTATAATGCATAAAAAAATTGTTCACTTTGCCAGAAACATTGAAATCTACCCAGGGTCACTTTAAAGAACAGAATGACAGTCTGGAGAATTTATGTGGAAGGAACAATGTTTGGTTAATTTGAGCCATTCACAAGGGCAGATTGCACCAGACTTCTTCTTCTAAATCTTGTCAGAAAGAAACCTGATTCCTGCCCTTTCCCCGGGGTGAGTTGCAGCCCTTTTGGATCTTGAGCTTTATCTCAGCAGGTCATGTTCAGACTTGCCCAACCCTACTATTTTGCTATGCCAACAGACGTGGTTTCCTTTTGGCAATATTTGAAATCGGTGTTCAAGTGCATGGGCAGCCTAATCCTGTCCAGATGCTGAAAGCTGTTACATATTTATAAGATTTGAACTTGATGAATAACTTGATGAATAATTTACAAACAACACTTCCCTTCCCTCCCACTTAGGAACAGGAAGATGCAGATCTGCAAGACTAGCTGAAACACCCGTGAATAGAGCCCTTGTTAGCAAAGTTGAAGTAGATTATCCTGTTGATCTGTAAGAAGCAGGAAGAGTGAAACAGGTTCTAAGCTCAGATCTAGTTTTTTGGCAGCTGGTTTCTGGATGTGAGCCTAAAAACCCCCTTCCTGCCACACATTTATGCCTGAATCTCTGTGCCTGGTGCTCAAAGATTTGGCCAGGGGCTAGCATGTATTTAAAAGCATCCAACACTGAACAAGATCTTTCAAATATTCATTTAACACTTTCAAAATTGAAGCCCTTTGCAGTTTGCCAAAACTATTAACTTTTAAAGCATACAGTAAGTGTGAGAAAAGCAGTGTATATTTTTGGAACTTTACATAAACTAAAATGCAGGTGTGGGATAACATCTATATAGACAAAACCAACTTCCCTCCTCTGAGTCTCTCTACAAAGGAACAAGGAGTGAAACTTTTAAAAGCTTCTAATTAGACACTGAAATAGATTTTCCACAGAATAAACATATCACAGTGTTACCACATTCATCTTAGAAAGACCACCCTCAGATTGCCTTACAGTAATAGAATATCTGTGGACTGAATATCTTAGAAGAATGAACAACTAACAAAGTAAAATATGACTGTAATTTTTTGGTCAATATTATCCTTTTTAGTAAAACTTAAAATATTGATAAAATTTGCCTTTAGAAATAATGATTTTGATTGGTGATGTGCTGAAAATCTCCATTCTTTAGAAGAACAAAATAGTGAATGTATTATCTTAGGAGGTAATTATGAAAAGGAAAAAATCTGAAGGCTAAGTTTTACTTTATGGTTATTTTGCAGAGGGAAACATCATTAATATTATAGTTAAGCTATAAAAAGTATGCCTTGGGGCATTCCTTTCTTTCTTTCTCTCTTTCTTTCTTTTTTTCTTTACTTTATTTTCTTTGCTTTTTTTCCCCCACTAAATGTTCTGCACTGTGTTTGGAGAATTTATGACACAGGATGTATAGTCACATGACTCATTTTAATGAAGCTTATATGAGTTTGAAGACTTAGGATTAGGAAGCATAAGTTTTAAATATGATATGGCAAATTTAAAATTCTTAATTATATTTTTCACCCACTGTACACTGCATTATTATGTTTTTCTGTTTATTTTCTTTTCCTTTCTTCCTTTGGTTTAGGGTTTTCATTCATTCATATTGCCAAAAGAAAAAAAAAAAAACCTGTATTTTCTAAGTCAACTTAACTAGTATTTATAAACGACTTTTGCCTTTTGTGTCAAACATGATAAATGAGTGGAAGCTAAGTTGAAAGGGTGTTTAAATTTTCACATTGTAGCAGGTATCATAATTTAGTTCACTTGGAAAATCTATCTAACCTTTTATTGTGGTTAAGTAAACATTTTAAGGGGAACGTATACAGTCTCATTTTCTAGTATCATAAAATAGTGTGTTTAAAACTATTTGAGGTAGGTGAATATGCTTTGACAGCTAAGAGCATCTTCACGTTCTAATGTGTAGTATAAATCTTAAATAAGCATTGAAAGTTTTGGCAACCAGCTTTTGTGTTTGTGCATGTTTTTAAGTTTTCTCCCTCCTTGCCCAGATATTAACTTCTAAAGAAAAGATTCAAATAAACTCATATATAGCTTTAATAACACAAGAGCAATGTGTACCTATACTATTAGATCAGCAAAATGAAATCAGGTAAAATATGTGACATCCTTTAACCCAATGATCTCATTAATTTTATTAGTGATAAGTTGATCTTTTCAAGGCACTTAAAAGAATGAACACATTTGCTCATAAATATGTAAAAGTTTTGCTTTCACAGGATCATTTTCAAATGAAAAAGAAATCTTTAAATACTCAAATGAAACAATGATTTTCTATTGATTTGGAAAAATAATTTTTTATCCAAATAAGGTGTTGAAATGAACCTATAGCATTAGCATTTCTTTGGTGCTTTCCTATACTTGAGGTTTTAGTTGATCATATAGTTTATGTGTGTTTATAAGTTAAAATTACATATTTGTAATTTTATGTTGCTTAAAATAAGCTCCTGTTGACATTTTAGAAAAACTTGAACACATATATAAGTATAATAAATCCAAGAAAATAAGCATTTGACTCTTAATTACCTTGTCATTTTAAACTTATTAAAATAATAGCACTTAACTTTAAAAATTGAATTATATAAAGTGATTATTACTATTTGAAGCCATCTTTAACCAGAAAATACTTTTTCTTTTCTTTCAATTCGTGGTTATAATGTTTTCAATGTTAGTGAAAAGGTATTTAACTAGGCTTATTATATTTTTGATAACATTCCTAAATTTTAAAAAATCCTTTTACTATTGAAAAAAAAAACCTAAAGGAATATACATTATCTGAAACTATTCAATTATATTAGAATTGTTTTATTTGCATATATCTAGGGGAAAAATAGGTAGAGCTTATAATCATAAATTAAAATTATATTAGAAGTGTTTGTCCTAATAATTAACTACTCTTCATGTGTTATATATAAATTCAAACAGAACATGACATTTTATTTTGATATGATTTTCCTGAGGCAGTATCATTTTGTAGTTAAAAACAATGGTTCTTTGAGGATTTACAGCAACAATCTGATGAAAGGATATTTTGTTTGGTCTTCACAAGTACATATTCTTTCAAAGAATAAAGCACAACATAGTTAAACAACTTGCTAAAAGAATAGAGACAATGGTTAGAAAGTAGACATTTTTTCTGTCCTTTAGCAGAGGAAGGGCAGAAATCTGAAGGAGTCTGGTTGGTCCAAACTTCCAAGATAATAAATTATTCAATACATCTGAAGCAGTTCTTTCCAACAACTTCTGCTCTTAAAAAATATATCAGTTTTTTCACTCATGGTCAATCAAGCTGTTTTCAGAAATATATTATCTTCCTTCTCCTTTTATATTTTGTGATTCTTATTGCCATAAAGATTATGGAAAGTTCTATCAAGTTTCAACAAGTTGTTCTTCCTTAATTGTATGAGCCTGTAAACCTTTTAAGAATTGCATTTGTTTTTTAATCAAACCATTAATCATTTTACATTGTATTCTTCCCCCCAATGTCCTTGTTGTCTACTTTTTTACTAAGGTTAAAATGTGTAGACCTTTTTTTCTCTATAAAGTTTCCTATTTATAACTCTCAACTGTTTTTTTGGCTCTGTTCTTATATTGCACAATGGCGGCTCTTTATTGGACACCAAGTCATAATGAAGCTTTGTTTACTATGAAATAGAAAGTCCAATTTGTGAGCTGTATGGCCCTAAAACCTAGTTAAAATTAGAAGGGATATTGTTAGAGGTATTGTTCATGAAATAACATAAGATTTCTTTACGAAAAGAGCTTAATGAAACATTTAGGCTCAAAGCATGAACCTTTATTTTTCTTTGCTTTCTTTTATACCATGTAGTGGTGGATCTGAACCTTCTAAAAGAGGAGGTAAGATTATACAGCTGCACACCTCGTAACTTCTCGGTGTCCATAAGGGAAGAACTAAAGAGAACCGATACCATTTTCTGGCCAGGTTGTCTCCTGGTTAAACGCTGTGGTGGAAACTGTGCCTGTTGTCTCCACAATTGCAATGAATGTCAGTGTGTCCCAAGCAAAGTTACTAAAAAATATCATGAGGTAGGTATACCATTTTATTTTCAAGTTCCTTTTAGTATTTTGTGTCTCACGACAAAAACAGTGAATCTGAAATGGATTTATGTTTGAAGAGGAGATGCTGTGTTAATGGAAAAAAAAATAAGTGTTACAAATAGTTTATGTTTTCACTTTTTAAAATTATGATCTTTAATTTAAAAACCAGACATTAGGAATTTAGACAGCATATTCTCTGATAGTACATCATGGGTGGTCAGTGAAGTTTTTACCTCTTAGACAAAAAAGAAAATGTGTTCTCCATGGAAAAAAAAAATGGGTGAAGATTTTCAACTTTTCAAAATATGAACAGAAAATATTTTAAAGACAAGCTTGGAGATAAATCATTGTCTACTTTGGAGAAAGGAGATCTTTGATATTTATTTTTCTGTTTGGGGCAATATGGGCACATAACTCCCAAGAGGACTTATTGATAATTATGCTAATCTTTCTATTATTCAAGTTGCCCCAAATAACATGTGTAACTTTGTTTGCATTTTTTAACCATACAAAGGCATGAAGGAAAATATAACATGAAATGTTTGTAATAACTATCTTTTCAGAGCCCTGGGAACCTTAGAACTTGAACTTAACGTTTTCATTAGTACTGGAATATCCTCAATTGTGTCCCACCTTCTCCTCTAGCAGCATCATGTAGCAGACGTACATCAGAAGGAATCTCTTCTTGATGAGTCAACTTTAATTGTTACCACACATCTGCATTAGACCAAGCCAAAATCTGCCCTTCTGACTTCATTTCAATATTACTCCCTTTCATTACTTTTAATTTTTTCTGCTAAATTCAATAATAATACAGAATAAATATCTACTTAGGTAAGTAAAATGGTTTTTCATATGCATAAGGACTTCAGTGAAACTCTCATTGAAGTGAAAGCACAGATCTAGAATGGAAATAGAGTCCCTTGTCTTCTGGAATCCACTGCTTTTTTTCCCCACTTTAATCAGCTGCCAACACAATATTGGCGAAAGGCAGGAAAATCAAGTCATGTGAAGTACAGTTTATGAAACCATGCAGGTTTAGATTACCTAAACAAATGAGGGTTTCACTGAAGTCTTTTTGCATGTGAAAGATCATTTTATTTATTAAGTAGATATTTAATCTGTATTATTTTATTTATTTATTTATTTCCGAATATTACAGGAGTACAAACATTTTGGTTACATAAATTCCTTTTGTATCGTTTGATGGGTATAAGTGTGCCCATCCCTCAGATAGTGTGCATTGTACCTGTTAGGTGTGAACTTACCTATTCCTTACTCCCACCTGCTTGATTTCCAATGAATGTTATTTCCATATTTTCACCTAAGTGTTGATCGATTAGTTCCAATTTAGCAGTGAGTACATGCGGTGTTACTTTTTCCATTCTTGCGATAGTTCGCTTAGAAGAATGGTCTCCAGCTTCATCCAGGAAAACACAAGAGGTATTAATCAGTTCACTATTTTTTTTTATGGCTGAGTAGCACTTCATGGTATACATATACCACATTTTATTAATCCACTCATGTATTGATGGGCACTTGGGTTGTTTCCACATCTTTGCAATTGTGAATTGTGCTGCTATTGAAATGAAGTCAGAAGGCCAGATTTTGACTTGGTTTGATGTAAAGGTTTTGTAAAAATTAAAATTGGTTTATCAAGGATTGCTTCTTGGTACCAAATGATGCTGGAAGAGAAGGTGGAATATAATTGAGGATATTCCATAACTAATGAAAATGTTGAGTGTCCAACTTAACTTGTGACTGTCAGCAGGGTATTTAACCTCTGTAAAATAAGTGTAAAATATGATTAATCATTCAGGTTTTTGCTAGCTGTGTTACTCCATAACAATTACAGATAGTAGTCTTTTGGAAGGTAATATCCCAAACTGGCAGTCATTAAAAATAGGACTATTTACTATCATTACCCCTGTTCTACTTTCATTTCCACACCACATGCTTCCAAAGATCTCTGTGCTGGGAATGAAGTCTCTTCTCCGGTTTCAAGAAGTACATAGTCATGACCAAGGTGGCTCACAGAGCTCTAGGCAGGCCTTACTGTTACTCCATCAACTGGGAATCTAGTTAAGAACAACCGCATTAAAATGCCTTAAAGGCTAGGCAGGCATTAGAGTTGTCCAGCATTACATAAAAGGATGTGATGAGAATGTAAATTAAACTGAAGTTGATGTTTTGTACCTAAAACTACTCAATTTTGAAGGCTCTAAAGCTGTGGTGCCAGACTGGTGCCAGCCAGTGGCCTGTTGGGGGCCCCGAGGCAGGCCCAGGGTGGGAGGTGGGTGGTGGGTGGGTAGGCGAGGCTTCATCTGTGTTTACAGCTGCTCCTCATCGCTGGCATCACCGCATGGGCTCCCCCTCCTGTCAGATCCGCGGGGGCACTGGATTCTCCTGTGGACTCCGCATGCAAGGGATCTAGGTTGCATGATCCTTGTGAGATTCTGGTGCCTGGAGATCTGGTGCCTGGAGAGCTGGAGCGGTGGTGCTGGCCCTGGGAAGCGGCTGCAAGTGCAGATTATCACTGACAGAGAGGTTTGAGTGCACAATGAAAGTGGTGCACTGGAGTCTTCCCGGGAGCATCCCCCCACCCACCCCCACGCGCATCTGTGGAAGGATTGTCTTCCATGTACTGGTTCCTGGTGCCAAAAAGGTTGGGGACCGCTGCTCTAGAGCATGTACTCAGTAAACGAAGTGTATCTGGGGACCTGATTTAGCCAACAAAGCTCGAATTTGAAACTTCTAGAAAGCGCTGTAAAACCCAGACTTGTCATGTTAGCTTTTTAAAACGAGCTAATCAGATGCCGAGTTCATATCATGCAGTGGTCTGCTAAAGCAGTCCTCAGCTCGAGCATATCTTCCTCCATCTTACACCTGTAAATTTCTTTTCAAATAGTATTAGTTTTAGGGTAATCCAGAAAGTTGCCTCAGAGAATGCAATATGTGTTTAAGCTTAAGATAAAATCCATGTTTGGGGCCAGGCTATGTGCAGTACCTGTAGCCTTGGTCGCCTTCGTCCAGGATGACATTAGTCCATTATTTTCCTATTTTGGGTGTGCTTAAATATATACACATTCCACATATGCACATACAATTATGGATGACTGTCTAATTATATGATAATTACATGACCATCCATTTGTTTCTCCCAAATATCTCTAAGGTATAAGTATGTAGAAATATAATTGTACAGTTACCTCATCTACATTTTTCACAAATATTTCTAGTAACAATAATGACCCAATTTTATAAATGCCTTGTGGGAATCATTAGTATTTGTGTGGTAATATTTTTGTTAAATTACTCTATGGAAATAGGACTATTTGTTTGGTATAATTCGTAATTTCTGAGCATAGAATTCATAATTTCTGAAAATAAATTTTTCTCATTCTTATATTTTGGAAATCAGTTGTGAGTCTATTACTATTCTTAAAAATATGAAATTGTTTTCTAAACATAATTTAAGATTTTTCTAAAATCATTAAATAATTGAACTTTGTTAGTCTGGACATAGAGACTTAACTCATTTAAAAAGAAGCATGTCTTGGACTTTAATTCTTCTGGACGATGATGGTCCAATTTTCAACTTCAGGATGATTCCACCTCGTAAAGAAGGCAGAAGCAAATGTGGAGAGCTTAGAAGTTATTGCTTTTCTCTCCTTCATCTATTTCTATCATACCAGCATCCATAAATATTAGGCTTAAATCATATTCATTGTGTTACTATAAATATAACTGAATTATCTTCTCTTGGTTTCCTGTAGCATTTGTATTGGGTTTTGTTCATCCATTGTGAGTATCAAAAGTGAGATTAGAACACTAAAAGATATTATAACATAATAATGTTATTAGTAAGATTCTTACAGCTTTTACATCAATCACCAGATCTCTTAGGAAGACATTTTAGCCAAAGAAATATTTTTTCTTAATGATTTCTCTATACCCCAAATAGGAATTTTCAGAAAATCAAGTCAGGAACCTTATATATGTATAAGCTTAGATGTCACCTCTTCCTTGAAACACTTAATAGTGTCCTACCAGTCTTAGCATAACTAATTAGTACATTCTGGATGCCTGTGTAGGACTTTAAAGATATCTCTATTAGAGAACTTTTACTATTTCTAAATTATTGATTATTTTTCTTCATTTCTACCAAATTGAGAGTTAAGGGACAACAAAGATCACATTACAGTTTAGTGCTTGAGAATACAAACTTCAAAGCCAGACTATGTCAAGTTTGAATCTAACATTCGTTAGCTGTGTTACTTTGAGCAAATTAGCCCCTGTGCTTCAATTTCCTATCTGTATGGTGAGTTTCCAAACCTCATACCTTGTTGTGGGGATTCAGTGAGTTGATATTTACAAAACACCTTGAACAAGGTCTGGCACACACTTCAAGCCCTTAATATATCTTAGGTATTCTATAACTCATCTTTATTTTATGCCCCTGTGCCTACCCTTATTCTTCAATTACGATAAATGATCAATAAAGATTTAGTGAACTTTGCCAGAGAAGGGAGGGTGTTCTTCTAGCCAAAAGATCTATGTGGATTACTCTGACAATAGTAACGTATTTTTTCTTTTTTCTCTATTCTTAATCAGACTAATGATTTTCATCGTGTTTATATCTTCCTGTATTTAATTTATTTTTTCATAACATACAGTCTTAATTTTCTTACATTAGCTCTGTTTGCTTTGGGAAAAAATTATACCATTCAATTGCCTTATTGTGGTAATGAATCTCTTTTCCCAGCATTCTATGGTTCTCAAATGGTTAGCTCATTTTCTTTGCCTGGGTTGAGCAGTGGTACGTGAGCTTCTGTTTCTTGGTAATTGGTTCTGGGTCTAATCTGTTCTCTTCCACAGTCTTTGGCTTACCTTCTCCCTGGACATTCTTTTTCATGGACTTGTAATTCTAGTTTCAACCTCCTTCTCTAAATGTTCTGAGATGTACTTCTGCCTTGTTTCTTTTCTGGTGTCATAATCTATGTCCTGAAAACCACATTTTGTTTAATATCATCTGGGACCCGCTGACCATTTTCTAAGTCTACTTTTCTCTTCCAAAGTCAAAACTTCAAAAGGAACTAAAAATGAAAACAGTAATTCTTTCTCATCATGTATTAGCATTTCTTATCCAAGACTTTAAAATTACTAAGACATTTTGAGATTCTTCTGCTATTTGTGAATCTCTGTGAGCATCAACAGACGAAGACGCTTTTACTAGGCACGTGCATCTTGGCATGAGCCTGGTAGAGGAAGCAAGGATTGCAGCCTGGCCTGGCTGACTGTTAGGATTGTATGTGTAGCCTCTCTAAACTTTACTTTTCATAGTAATTTTTTTCCATGCTGAATGAAAAAATGCGCACAGGTGAAGATAAACATTGAAGACCTCAGCTATGCCAATATTGCAGTTTATCTTACCCATCCATCCTCATTCCAGAATCAATTTGTAGCAAGAGTATGATAAGGAATAGTGCCAGTATCTTAAATGTAGTTTCTGTTTATGCCATTCAAAATCTAAGTTGTTCAAAAACAGTCAGTGCTGACATAAAATAATATTCAGCAGCCATTGGGTTAATTTTCACATTACTTATTACTAATTACACATTGCAAATCACTAAGACTATATTACTTAAAGTGATACAGTCTGAGTAATTTTCGTTTTAGAATGGAGAAATGTAATAGATGGGAAAATAGACTTTAAAAGTTTATTATTTCTGATATTTGTCACAAGACTTTGAAGTTTATCTCTCTAAGAAGAAAGGTACTTAAAAAATAGAATTTATGAGAAGTAATATTCTGAATCTTTATAAAATTATTATCTATCACTCTAACTTTGTTAATTCATCTTTGGTCTAGGTACAGATAAAGGCTGTCACTTATTCTCTGTAAGCCTCTGTTCACTCATGTGTAAAATAAGGGCAATAATTGTACATTACTTCATAGAATTCTTGTGAGTTAAAGTATGCAAAAACATTATTATTGTGCCTGGCACACAGTAAGCATTCAAAAAATGTTAGCTAATTAACCTCTGATATACCCACATACTCCAATGAGGTATGCATTCTCTAGTTTTCTTTTTAAGTCTTCAAACAGAGCAGTCATAAGACTTGACTTGTGCCTTTTTGGATTAATGAAAATTTCCAATAATGGTAGCTTTTCGAAGTTGCTCTGTGAAGTTATCTGTGTCCTACCCATAAAACAGAGAAGCTAGACAACTTCATATTATTTTTGTCCTCTGGTTTTGGTTCATAATCCAAAGAAAACACAACTTCTGGAACTTTATCACTTGTATTATAGGAAATAAAATGTAATATGCTTGAATAGGTAGCTACTATTGAATACTTCAGATCATCTTTTATAGAATACAAAGCTATATCTGTCACAATATTAAGAGGAAATATGTTCAGTATCTGTGTCTATTTTGCTGTATTTTTAATTAAAATCCCAACAACCCAAACTGCAAGTAACTTTATTTAATAGAGGCATCATTGTTATTATTGCCAAACCTCCTTACACTGCACAGTAGGATCCAGCTGCAGAAAGTTAGCTGTGACTTAGGCTGATGTCTATGAAGTACATCTAATCCATCTCATCAAGTTTATAGAGGACTTGAAGTGTAGCCAAGAAAATTAATGAGTGGCATAATTGAGGAGACTCAGCTGTGGAGTGATCATGTTTCTTTCCACAGTATTCCTGCGCTTGAGTGTATTGCTTCAAGTGTAAATATTTGTTAAATGTGTGAATAAATGAGTGAGTGAAAGAAGCCAACAAACAGAAAAACGAATTGTGTACTAGTGGATCCAAAATACTTAAGGTGAAATTTTCTTTAATATAGTTAGATAAGTACAATGAAGAGTGCATGGTGAGTCTTTCAATTCGAGGATTGTTTTTGATTCTGAGGCAGAGTGCTTCTACAGTGTTGGCATTTGAAGTGTCCTCTCTTTCATGAAATGATGATGATAGCTTATGCATATTTTTGGTAGGGGGCTGTTTTCATAATGCCTTCTCTAGGAGAAATTGAAATTTGTAAATCTTTCTTGGGCCTCAAGATTCTCCTGAAATGTGACTTGCCCATGAAATCAAAAGTTACAGACACTGGTCGAGTTTTAAAGGTGGCTTCCGTTGTTCCCTTTCAGGTCCTTCAGTTGAGACCAAAGATCGGTGTCCGGGGATTGCACAAATCGCTCACGGACGTGGCCCTGGAGCATCACGAGGAGTGTGACTGTGTGTGCAGAGGGAACACGGGAGGATAACCACCACCAGCAGCCCCAGTGCAGAGCTGCGCAGTGCAGCGGCTGACTCTGTTAGAGAACTTATGCGTTATCTCCATCCTTAATCTCGGTTGTTTGCTTCGAGGAACTTTCACCTTCAAGATTTACAGTGCGTTCTAAAAGAGGAGACACCAAACGGAATGAGGAGTTGTGCCACAGCTCTTTTGAGAGAAGGCCCAAAGGACAGGAGAAAAGGTCTTCGATCGTGGAAAAAAAAATGTTGTAGATCACTAGCTAGTACGAAGTTACCGTGTACCTGTCCCACTAGCTGCATTCTATATTTCAGTTGTCTTAATATGGCATAGGTTAATGTAAGTACAGGAAGAAAAAAAACTGTGTGCAGGTGAGCATCTAATTCTGTTGCTTTGCTTAACTCAAAAAAGCTCCATGTTCTGGGCCTAAAATCACAGAAAATCTGGAATTTTTTCCTTATATTCACATATGTAAGCCAGAATGTTCTGTGTTCTACAAACTTGGTTTCTAAAAAGAAACTATGTTGCTATGGATTAAACTTGTGTCATACTGATAGAAAAGACTGGATTTTCCATATTTCTTGTTAAAATTTCTACCATTTAGAAGAAGAGAACTACATTTGTGTTTTGGAAGAGACCTGAACAGAAGAGTGGCCTTATCTTCACTTTACCTATAAGTTGGTTTATTTGTTTTATTGTGTACATTTTTATATTCTCCTTTTGACATTATAACTATTGGCTTTTCTAATCTTGTTAAATATATCTATTTTTACCAAAGGTATTTAATATTCTTTTTTATGACAACCTAGATCAACTATTTTTAGCTTGGTAAATTTTTCTAAACAGAATTCTTATAAGCCAGAGGAACAAAGATGATATAAAATATTGTTGCTCTGACAAAAATACATGTATTTTATTCTCGTATGGTGCTAGAGCTTAGACTAATCTGCATTTTAAAATACTGAAGTGGGAAATCAATAAAAATTGGTAAATTGCAAAGACTTTCTGAAAATAATTAAATTATCACATCTTCCACCTCTGTCATTGGAGGTGCAAATAAAAAGCAACATATGAAAATAGACATTCAGATCCAGTCATTACTAACCTAATCCTTTCTGGGAGAAATATGAGCCTAGCTCAGAAGAACATAAAGCACCTTGAAAAAAGAGACTTGGCAGCTTCCTAACAGAGCGTGCTGCGCTGTGCTGTAGGAACACATCCTATTTATTGTGATGTCATGGTTTTATTATCTTTAAACTCTGTTCCATACGCTTGTATAAATACATGGATATTTTTATGTACAGAAGTATATCCTTTAACCAGTTCACTTATTGTACTCTTTGGCAATTGAAAAGAAAATCAGTAAAATACTTTGCTTGTAAAATGCTTAATATTGTACGTAGGTGATGTGGTGACTATTTGAATTAAAAATGTAATGAATCATCAAATAAAAGAATGCAGCTATTTTGGGGAGAAACTAAGAGTGTGTGTGTGTGCCCGTGTGCATGTAAGATTTCTCTCCTGGAGTCGGAGAAAATGAAAATGATAAGATTTGTTATTACCATGATTTTCATTATGCAAAAGCATATGTCGGTTCAAAAGACAGGTCAAAAAGGGAACAACTCTGTTGAGGTTTCCCTGCCTCTTATTTCCAAAGCCTTTGAGCAGTGGTTTTCTTTTTCTCATTAGTCCTAATCCTGGTTTCTGGTAAATTAAGTTGCACCTGACTTAAAAGTTTTTAGGTGATTTATGAAATGCTTACTGATAGATTGATTATACGGTAGTGTGAAATTGGAAAAAAAAAACTCAGAATTTTCCACTCATGTCTTTATTTACAATGGGAACTACTAAATGAGGTGACCATATATTGATTTGGTATGTGGATTCTAGTATTTTACATAGCACACTTGAAGTTGTGCTTCCTCAATTCCAGACACAGATTTCTAATCAGGACTGGGATCTTCAGCACCCTGTCCTTTCCTAAGCCTTTTAACCTCTTGGAAGATGACTAGTACCCAGAGCCATGTGTCTTCAGACTACTCTTCCAGGCGACTCCATTTACCGTGCTTTTATATTTTGCAATTTACCTACTTTGTCACTGACCACATGAAAAACAAACAAAATGAGCGTATGTGTTGTTTCATAATATTTCCTTACCTTTTCCTAACTTTGTCCCAGCCGTATAGAGGCCTACTAGATAAAACTCTATGGAAAATGCAAGGCAGTTGATAATTTACAACTTTCATGAGCATAGCAAGGATTCTATTAAACCTTACAGTAACTGACCTGTTTAACTATGTTTAATCCAGCATTTCCAACTTCTGAATGAAATACTTTCTTTCCTTTTTATCTTTTTTAATATTTATTTTTTGTTTACTTATAAAATGTTGACAGTCAGGAGAAATTACTCTGTAAAGGTAGCAATCCCCACATTGCTGCCAGTCCATTCTTGGGAACGCTATGAGGACTAACCTCTTTATAACCACTCACTCATAGATTGTACTGTGTAATGTACTAAAAAAAAAATCATGCATTAAAAGTACATGTGACCCTAATTTCTCAGAAGTCCAGGAAGTATTGACTGTTGACCACACCCTGTTTTGTACGTGATGTCTGTGTTTCATGCCTCTGTCCCTGAGCAATGGACTGTTTTGCCCAGTGATATGTATTAAAATAAAAGAACAAGCCTTAATTGTCATGAGGCAGGTGTTCATGTCTACATTTTTCATTTCTACATCTCATTTCCACATTCCCTCCTTCATCTCGCAATCCTTATGTGCGCTTTGAAAAGATACAAAGAACAAAGAGAATTTCCACGGCGAGAAACCTCCTGGCACAAATTGGTCAGCCTCGGTGTGTCACTCCCTGGGGATGCATTGACTTCTGCTTATGATGAGGTTTAAGGAAAAGCAGAAAATACAAGTTTTACACTCAATGTAATGTCCTTGTTTCCAAAAGGATAATATAATATTCATATTCCTTCTGATATTTTAGACTGTTTTGATTATGTATTATAAACATGGTTAAAAATTATAAATATCATCATCCTTTACATTCATAAGAAAGAGTAGGAAAATTGAAAATATAGTAGAGGTCTGAGTCAGTTCAGACTGCTATAACAAAATACTATAGACTGAGAAGCTTATAAACAAAATTTATTTTTCACTGTTCCAGAGACTGGAAGTCTAAAATCAGGGTGCCAGCAAGGTATGGCTCTGGTGAGGGACCTCTTCTGGGTTGCTGACTGCCAGCTTCTCTTTGTAGCCTCACATGGTGGAAAAGGAGGGTGAGAGAATTCTCAGGGGACTCTTTTATAAAGGCACAATCTCATCATGAGGGCTCTATCCTCATGCCCTTTCCCAAAGGTTCCACCTCCTAATATCACATGGGCTAGGGGGTTTCAACATGGCTTTTGGGGGGACACAAACATTCAGTCCATTGCAATAGAGTAATTGCTTTACATCCTGTTTTCCCTTCATACTGCATACGCAATCTATCAGCAAGACTCATTACCCTCAGTCCCTCCCATAGCTGTGTCTACCTTTCCATTTCTGTAGCTGCTGCTCCAGTTTAGCCCCTCATCCTGTCTCGACACCTATTGTGTTGCAACAGCCTGCATTTTTCCAGTCTTCCTGCCTCTGGTCGCACTCCCCTCCTAGCCATCCTCTACACTGTTATGACAAGTGTGACAGCAGGTGGTCCCGAGGACAAATCGAGCAGCACATGGAGAGTCGGAGAATTAAGGTTTATTTGCCAGCAGGCTCAGAGGGGTCTCGCCACCAAATTTTGAGCACCGTCTACCCAATTTTTCCCATTTTTATTAAGTTGGGGTGATCCAAGGGGAGGGGTCTCAGGTGACTAATGCCCACCAGGTAGTAAGTTTAGTGTTTGTACTAGACAATAGGATTAGTGTTATGTTGATGTACCAGATGTTAGGTTAGTGATATGTTAATGTACTAGGTGTTAGGTTAGTGTCTTGCACCAGGTAATTGGGTTTAGTGTTATGCTGATGTGCTAATGTTAGGTTAGTGATATGTTAATGTGGGTCTTCCGTGAGGGGTGGGGGTCTCAGGTGGCTGCTGTGCTAAGTAACAGATGGGGCTTTTCCTTATCATTCCCCCCTTTGATGTCTTTATATGTCTATTATAGGGCATCATTTTTCAGTGGGTGATAGCCTCGTAAGGCCATTATGTGAGCTGTTGTTTTTTGGGTTACAGTTGTTTTTTATAAATTTAATAACTGTGTTGAGTATGTAGGGGTCTATAGTGAGAAGGAGAAGAATAGTTATTAGTGGCCTAGCCAGAGGTAGTAACTATGAAGTCTATTGTTTTAAGTCAAAACTCCAGGTTTGTTTTAATTTTTTGGGTTTTTTTTTTTTGGATTTTTTATTTTTATTAAATTGGGGTAATCCAAGGAGAGGGGTCTCAGGTGACTAATGCCCACCAGGTAATAAGTTTAGTATTTATACTA
Organism: Lemur catta; assembly: GCF_020740605.2. Lineage (NCBI taxonomy): Eukaryota > Metazoa > Chordata > Mammalia > Primates > Lemuridae > Lemur > Lemur catta. The sequence continues at coordinate 78,285,577 of NC_059132.1, read as the reverse complement.
GACAATAAAATTAGTGTTATGTTAATGTGCCAAATGTTAGGTTAATAATACATTACTGTACTAGATATTAGATTAGTGTCTTACACTAGATAATTAAATTTAGTGTTATGTTGATGCACTAGATGTTAAATTAGTCATATATTAATGTAAGTCTTCCATGAGAAATAAAAGTCTCAGGTGACTGCTGTACTAAGTAATAAATAAAAATTTTCCTTATCAACACCACTAACAGAAGGATCTTTCAAACACATTGGATTATGTCACATGGGCAGGAATTTTATAATGGGAGTCCTCAAGATTACTTTTTCTTTTTTTTTTTTTCGAGGCAGAGTCCCGCTCTGTCACCCTGGCTAGAGTGCCGTGGCGTCAGCCTAGCTCACAACAACCTCAAACTCCTGGGCTTAAGCAATCCTTCTGCTTCAGCTTCTCAAGTAGCTGGGACTACAGGCATGCGCCACCATGCCCAGCTAATTTTTTCTATATATATATATTTTTTAGTTGTCCAGCTAATTTCTTTTTATTTTTTAATAGAGACAGGGTCTTGCTCTTGCTCAGGCTGGTTTCGAACTCCTGAGCTCAAACGATCCACCCGCCTCGGCCTCCCAGAGTGCTAGGATTACAGGTGTGAGCCACTGTGCCTGGCCAAGGATTACATTTTAACCTTTTTATAGCAGACAAAATTTTTCATAATGTCATTGTTTACCACTCTCTGCTCATTTGGCACCATCAAACCTACATACAGCTCTAGTGAGTACCTGTGGTTTCCTGAAAATACCAAAATGCCTGCAAATCTCTGTGCTGGCACATGCTGTGTTCTCTTTGGAGCACTGTTCTTGCACTCGCCTACCTCAGTAGCTTCCTCTGAAGTCTCAGCTCACATGTCACTTCTCAGTGAAGTGAAGCTTGCTTTCCTTCCTTCCCGCTGGCACCATTTCTCTTACGCTCCCAGAAATGTTTCAATGATAAACATTGTCATACTGTGTTATAATTACCTGCCTTAATTTTGATTTCTCATTTGACTCCTAGTCTAATGGGACTCCTAGCAGGAATTATCTCACTATTCTTTCCTCAATGCCTAGTTAGGGGGTTAGTAACAATTTGCATCAATGAATAAGTGAAGGGAATATACAAATGAATAAATTTTTAAAAAATGGCACTAAATATGATAGGAACCCTGGAGTTCCTAAGCATCTCTGAACTTGAGCTAACTAGCCTATAAGATGAAGGAGGTAGTAGACAGAAGCAGAGTACTTTTTAGTTCTAGACAGTCTAGTCTACTAGTCCAGTTCTATTGGGCCACCTGCCAAAATGGCTAAAGCATGTGGAGGAAAAATTTCTGTTCTTTATGGTACAAGGTGATAAAATTATTTTCTTCCTTAACAGTGCTTTAAGTGTATAGATTTGGTTTTCCAGTCAATGATTTTCCTACCAACCCTATCTCAGATATCTCTTCTTTTCAAAATTAAGATTTACTAATATCTTTATGTGTTATTCGTTTCATAGATACTTGTCCTACAGTGTGAGGAATTTTTGTCAGGATTTTAACAGATCTTTAAAATGGGAACATTAAACATATCCATGATTTATTATTCATAATCTCCTTGTTTACCTCTTTTGACTAATTTTGCATCATTCATCCTAACATATAGTTCCAGCGAATACTCATAGTTTCTTAAAAACACCAATATCCCCTCACATGTCTGTGCTAGCACATACTGTTCTCTTTTTGTAGCACTGTTCCTGCACCTACCTATCTCAATGACTTCCTCTTGAGTCTAGTAAAATGTTAATTATATCTTTTTGTACTTTGCCTCAGGAAGTATTTGCATACCACCTACACCAGATTCAATTTCTTTCATAACTGCTAAGCCATTACAGTTAATCTTATCCAGTATAAATATTTATAAAATTTAAAGAAGAGACTTAACATTTTTGTAAAAAGTATATATTTTAAGATTAACAACTATCATTTAAAAAATTATATATGCAATCCCAGCAGGCTTTATTACAGAAACTGATACGCTGATCCTAATATTCATGTGGAAATTCAAGAGACCCAAAATAAACAGAAATCTTAAAGTAAAAATTTAGAGAACTCACACTTCTCAATTTCAAAACTTACTACAAAGCTACAGAAGTAGTGTGGTAAGGTTAATAATGTTAGACATACAGACCAAGAGGATAGAATTGAGAGTCCAAAAATAAATCTTTACATTTACAGTCAATTGATTTTTGACAAGGGTTCCAAGAAAATCCAATGGTGAAGTGACAAATGGCACTAAAACAACTGGATATCCACATGCAAAAGAATGAGTTTGGATTTCTTCCTCACACCATATACAAAAAATTAACCTAAAATGAATCAAAGACCTAAATGTAAGAGATAAAACAATAAAACTCTAAACACAACATATAGAAGAAAATTTTCATAACTTTGGGTTAGGCAGTGGTTCTTAGATACGACATCAAATGCATAAGCTACAAAAGAAAAAATAGATAAACAATATCATCAAAATTAAAAAACAATTGTGCTTCAAAGGACACCATAATAAAAACAAAATGATAACCCACATCATGAGAGAAAGTATTTGCAAATCATATGTCAGATTAGGGTCTTGTATCAGAATATATAAAGAACTCAATAATAAAAAGGACAGCTATTGAAAAATGAGCAAAGGGGTGAATAGACATTTCTCAGGAAATGTATACAATGGTCAATAATCACATAAAAAGATAGTCAACATCATTAGTCATTAGTGAAAAACAAATCAAAATTTACAATGAGATACACACTAAAATGGATAGAATTAAAAACACAGACAATAACACATGTTGGTGAGGATGAGGAGAAATTGGAACGCTTACAGATGGCTACTGAGAATGTAAAATGCTGTGACCACTTTTGAAAACAGACAGTTATTCCAAAAGTTAAACATAGAATTAAACATGACTCAATGATTTCACTCCTAGGTATATGCCCAAGAGAATTGAAAATCCTGCACACAAGTGTTCATAACAACATTTTTCACAATAACAATAAAAGGAAAACCACTCAAATGTCCATTAACTGATAAATAGGTAAACAAATGTGGCATATCTGTACAATGGAATATTATTAGGCAATAAAAGAGAAAGAATGTTGTTTATTCATTCATCAGCTGGTGGAAAAAAGAGAGAAAGAGGTATTGACACATGCTACAGCATGGATGAACCCAGAAAACATTATGCTGGGTGAAAGAAGACATTCAAAAAGACCACATATTGTCCAGTCATGGTGGTGCACACCTGTGATTCCAGCACTTTGCAAGGCTGAAGCAGCAAGATTACTTGAGGCCAGGAGTTCAAGAACAGCCTGAGCAACAAAACGAGACCTCTTCTCTACAAAAAAAAAAAAAAAGCCAGGCATGGTGTGTGCATCTGTAGCCACAGCTACTTGTGAGGCTGCAGCAGGAGGATTGCTTAAGCCCAGCAGTTCTAGGTTGCAATGAGTTATGATTGGGCCACTGCACTACACTTAAGTGACAGAACGAGACCCTGTCTCAAAAAAAAAAAGCCACATACTGTATGACTTCATTTATATGAAATATTCAGGATAGACAAGTTAATAGACACAGAAGCTAAATTAGTGTTTGCCACAGGCTTGGGGAAGGGAATAGATGGGTAATTACTGCTAATGCTAATAGTTTTCTTTTTGGAGTAATAAAAATATTGTGAAATTAAATAATGGTGATATTTGCAAAACTGTGTGATTCTACTAAAGAACAATGAATTATACACATTGAAAGGCTGAATGTTTTGGTATGTGAATTATATCTCAATAAAGCTTTTTAAAAAATCATAATTGTATATAATGCAGTATTTAAGAAATAAAGCCTCTCCTCCACCCCCTCAAAGCAAGGAATAAAGTAAAAGAAAATCATCTAAAATTCTGTCACCCTAGTGTAGATCATTCCTCTCTCCTCTTTGTACATGTTGGTAAATAAATGGATGATGTGATAGAATTATTGGTCTCAATTCTGCCCCCTATAGTATTATTCGACATCTACACTTTTGCCATGGCCTAATGGTGATGGGAGTCTATTCCTTCTTAAATTTGGTCTTTGCCATATGTCTTGCTTTAACCAAAGGGGGAAAAGTGCTGTGTGCTAAGTGACATGTCTGTCCCTCTGTGATGTGTGCTAAGGCTTCAAATGTGCGTGCACAGATGGGTTTGCTCTCTTTGACCCTGTCATCACCATGAGAAGAATTAGCTGCCAAGAGTTTGCTGGTCCCAGAAGTCACCCGGGGCAGATTTGAATCCAATCTGTGCCGTGGAGTCAAGTCCAACTGAATTCAGGCAACTCACAGGTTCTAGAGTAGGAAATTAATTCTTCTTGTTGGAAGCCACTAAATGTTGAGGGTGTGATGCAGCATTATTTGACAATGATTGACTAGTAGATAGTTATCATTTCATTTAAAATGGGGTCATATCTTATATATTATTTTTAATGAAGCTATTATATATATATAGTTTGTGTGTGTATATGTATGCACAAACACATGCACACACATACATACCTTCACCTGACACTTACAAACAAAAAATTGAAATGAAGCAGGAAAAATATGTGCTTTGTAAAATGTTTTATCAACACAAGGTACAACTTTCTAAATAATCTCATTAAAATTGAGAAAAAATGTCATTGAATACACTAATACACTAAAAGCATGGAATCGTTCGCTAAGCACTGGCTTTTATTTCAGACAATATCTATTCATTCACTGTTAAGAAATCAGAGGAGATAGGCCCCCTGTCAACTTACCCATCTCTTCAACAACCATCCTCATTTTTGTTAATTATATTGCTTATTTTATGATTTATTGGTAATAAACATTGAATAACAGTTAATACACATTTAATTTATATAAAAACAGCAAAAACATTTAGTAAACATTTAATAAAAATGTTTTATGTTTATGTTTTCATAAACAATTTTATAATTTGAAGCTCTCCAGGAAAATCTCCTTTGTGCTTTAGGTTATATTTCTTTCCAAACGAATTGGTTATTGCCTCTCTCCATCTGTGTGTGTGTCTGTCTGTCTCTCTCTCTCTCTCTTTTTCCTCCTTCTCCCTCCTTTTCTTCCCTTCTTTCTCCCTTCCACCTTTTTTGAAACACATTTGCATAATTCTTATGCCTTTAAAATTTTTTTTCCGAACATGTACCTAGTGCATAGTTTATGTCCAGACTACCATTTACTCTGATGTGGGAAAGGTGAATGTTTGATTTTATTTTTATTTTTCCAAAACTTATCTGCCAAATTGAGCTATAGTTTAATGATTAAATATATTCTAGTGAATGTTCTACTTCTTTTGGAGGAAGGAGGTTGAGAGCAATTGGACGAATGTACAAGCTTTCATGAAGGAATTCTGCTCAGCTCTCTCTCCCAATAATTTTTCTGGGATTAACTCTGGTAGAGTCATGTATCCATTCCTTGTAGAGTAGACTAAGAGGACAGATAAAATAAGTTTCAGATCTTATTCAGAACTCAGTGTGAAGACCTTGAGGGAATACTTTCATCTGAGGGCGTAAGTCCTAACTTTTTAATTTCCATGTTTCATTTAAATCTCCCCAGAAATCATTCTCCCTTTCCTTCTACTCACAATAGAGAAAAGATACTGCTACCTCCTTGGACTGCTTCTCAGCAAAGTTAGTTGTATCAGTGAGTATGTTCAGAATTTTATTTCAGTACAATTTTTGGGAAGAGATTAGAATGAGAGTTATCCTAAGCCTCACGATGAGCTACTCTTTTATTCCTGAACTCTCATGCTCTGAAGTTTGTAGCATGAGGTATGTTTCTTTCATTGGATGTTATTAGTAAATTAACTTTTTGTTGGAATTTTGTTTCTGTAACTCAGCTCCTCTTCACTACTATTATTCTGATTTTATAAAATATTTTAATATCCTAAATCTTGATAATTCTTAAAATAATTGAAATTTTATTTTTTGCTGCTAAAATTAGCTATTTCCATTTTATACTTATAAACTAAATACTATATGGCACTATAAAACCATATGTACTCCCTATTTCAATCTTATTACAGATTTAACTAACAATGTTATTAATGTTATTTAGTACTTGGAGGGCTGTGCGTATTTTGCCCACTTGTGGAGAACACTGGCAGCCCACCCTACTCTCATTTGTGAGAAAAGGTCTTCCAACAGAACTTAGATAGAAAGTACAATAATTTCCTAGCCTAAATTTAAAACAATTCTCTACAAGTGTTTTACATCTGGTAAGAAAAAAATAATTAATATAAATTTTGTAATGATCTTAAATCCAATTTATTAGTAAATATTTTAGAGAAGTTCACATTTTAACTCTGTTTAAAGAGCTTAGTATCACTCCCAGTGACATCTCTTAAATAAGTCAAATTCATGACAACCCAATAAATACTATTCGAGCTCCTGATAACCAAGAGATCTTAGGGAGAAAAAAAATCAGTTTTATACAGTTATTCAAAGAAGTATCTTGCTGATTTACTGATAGACAACCAGCTCCCATGACATCCCCAGAAAGAGATATTTGTATTAAAATTACCTAATTTCTAACATAACTAAAATGTCTACATATTTAATAATAGTAAAAAATAGACAAATTTTGAGAAGGAATCCCCATTAAAATCTGGAAAATAAGATGTGTTCCTATTTTCTCATGTTTAACTTATCAAGGAATAAAATTAATATATCTTAATCTAGATACTAACTTTTTTGACAGATAATACCTATGGTAGTAGTTATCTTCCAGATTTCTAGACTGACAATCTTAATTTCAAATGTGTTCACAGATCAGCAATCATGTGTCATATATATTGAGAAAAAATTATTAGAAGGAGAGTAGAAATTACATGAATAATTCATTCATGTTTGATTTGCTTTGGTTTCAGTCCTAAAGTTATGATCCAAAAACTTGAGTTTGCCAGCAGAACAAAAATATAAGAGAGGGAACTGAATGCGCTTCTTTTACCTTAGCTCACCAAAGCCCTAGAGCTCAAAGAGCTACTGTATATTACCACTGTGATAAGTAAAGAACTGCTCTTAAACAAAAAGTATAAAAGGAAAAGATTTAAATGGACCAATTTTATGTAGAGTATCTTTAGAAGTTTTCTGGAAGACACAATAATTCAACCAATGACTTTTGATTATCATGTATTTTGATGGCTTAATGTGAATGATTTGCTAAATCAAAATCTTACTGTATTACATAAGGCTTATCTGTCGTGACAATATATTTTGTCATCATTGTGAACAACGGCATACAAATTATTGTTAACAAGACATAAGTCTTGCTGCCATCTTAACTGGCATGGTCATAAATCATTGTGATTTGTTTTTAAACTGCCTTTTATCCAAAGATAATTAAATATTTCATAATGATTACTTTTGTGGAAAGTTTTTCATCTTAATTTTTGTAGCTGGAGACTAAATTAGGAAGTGAGAATGTGACATGACTGAATAATTTCTCAATAGCACATAGACATGTAAAAACATTTGAAGAAAATTATGAGGTTCATATTTGGTTTCTATTCATGGGAAAAGGCAAGCTATTTTGCATGTACATGCAGCCGCTTTTAAATTTAGTTACAAAATATCCTGAGTAAACAAAGTGTATGTCCTCCTGTCTATAAAGCAAGCTTTATTCTTAGTTTTGACCTTCATCAAAGGTGTTTCCCAATATCCATTTAGAAAAACCTGTACCCTAGGTGCTCAGTCAAATCTCAAGATCAAAACAGGCCATGAAACCCTCCACTCTCTATCCACACTCTATTGCTATTTCCAGAAGGCATGGAGTTACTAATGTGCTACTTCAAACCCTGCAGTTATAGCTGATCAACTGTTGGTTCAGACATGTAAGTACTTTGATAAGGACTGGCTTCATCCTTCCAGCCCATCTCCTCTCCTCCTCAAGTTTCATGGTCATCCCATAGAAATAAATTCATCATACCACCCTCAAAAACCAACCTAAGGTTTCACATCTAGTAACCGCTCAATTAACTTTGAATAAATAAATGTAGAAATCAATACCCAGGTTACTTTTCTCAGATCTCTCAAGCTTTCACTTGGGCAATGACATAATTTATAGCTGCTTAATCACGTGTAACCCATGGTTAAATATCAGGATAGTGTCCTGATATTATTATAGATACAAATTCCTGATATTTCTCAGAAAATCAGTTCCTTCTTGCCAAAAATTCGCTAAATTTTCTTTTTTGTTTGCTTAACAAGTTAACCATCAGATTGGTCTGTAGTATGAAGAAATGTACATAATTGTTCCAATTTATGAATGTAACAGAGTTAAAATGGCCTTTGATGTCATCAAGACTTCAATGCCGTAACTAGTCTTACAACATAATCTGAGTGCTACATAGTCCCACTTCTGCCTCTCTTCTTCATCTATCATTAATAGATAAATGAGTAATTTGAACTAGATAATCTCAGAGATTTCTTTTAGCACTTAAATGTAAAGCTTTGTTTGAAAACCCTTTGCAGGAAGGGAAGACACTACTCCTTGTGTCAGGATTCTATTGGACATTCAAATAACGTATCTGCCACCCTAGAACTTTTATTTATTAGTCCAGGTTCTAACTTTTGTAACAATTAACACTATCTCCTTCAAATAAAAAACAGCTCCCAAACTCCTCCTATGTGTTGTCTTCTACAGGTAATGCTTACTAGTGCTTGTGACCAAACTTCATATACCATGGCTTGATTATTGTGTTTTGTGTGTTCACCACTTGTCTTAAAATTGCATTGCAAATTACAAAGAACAGTGAGACTAAAACTTCCTTTGGGGACATGATGTTTCCCATAAAGTAGCCTATGTTTGCATTAGCGGATCTAGCACTTTGGTGCTAAAAGTGGAGTTCAAGCATGAGGAGCATCAACACTGCCTAGAGTTTGTGAGAAATGTAGAATTTTGGACCCCAATACAGATCTACTGAATTGGAATCTGTATTTTTTTTTTTGAGACAGCCTCACTCTATTGCCTGGGCTAGAGTGCCGTGGCGTCAGCCTAGCTCACAGCAACCTCAAACTTCTGGGCTCAAGCGATCCTTCTGCCTCAGCCTCCCAAGTAGCTGGGACTACAGGCATGCGCCATCAGGCTCGTTTAATTTTTCTATATATATTTTTAGTTTTCCAGCTAATTTCTTTCTATTTTTGGTAGCGATAGGGTCTCACTCTTGCTCAGCCTGGTCTCAAACTCCCGACCTCGAGCGATCCTCCTCCGTTGGCCTCCCAGAGTGCTAGGATTACAGGTGTGAGCCACTGTGCCAGGCCTGGAATCTGTATTTTAGCAAGCCCCACAATGATTCACATCTACATTAAAGTTTGAGAAGCACTGATCTAATAGAGTTATCAAAATATTGGTGTCTCTTGAGCTGTGGTCAACTATAACCACCAATTATTTTACAAGTCAGAACTCTTAAATCCTCTGTTGATAAAACTGACTTCTAAACCAGAAATGTATGATTTTATATTGTAAGGCTGTTAGTAAATATACGTGATACTCTGAACCACCCTCCTTCTTAAAACTCTCTTTCCTTGTGTACTAGTCCATCTTTATTTTTGGTTCTCTTTCATGATCTAAGTGCTGCATTTCAGTCTCCTGTGTTGATTGCTGTCTATCCACTCTTGCTTCTCTACATGCTTTTCCTGATTCACTCGCTGCCCTTCCATGACTTCTGCCAGCCACAAGCTGGCCAACTCATACTCTGGACCTCCAGCCCTGTCTTGTTTCTGAGCTCCAGCTCACGCCAGTGGAACCAACACCTGGATGTTCTCTAGGTACCACTTCAGTGGAATTCACGCTTACCCATTCCCTTTTTCACATCTGCTTCTCTTCTTTGGTTACTGAGTTACTTGCATCCACCTTACCTACTAGTTATTAACTTGGGAAGCATCCTAAACACCTCCCTCTTTGTCTCCATTGTGCATCTGGTCAAACACCTAGCAGTATCAATTTCACTGTTGAATTGGCCCTTTCTGTACCCAGTCCCTCTGCTTCAGCTTAGGCCACCATTGTCTTTCATGCTTTACTATTGATTTCTTAATTGATCTTTTTCTTGCCCGTGATTACCCTCTCTGCACTGCCTCTGCCCCTTCTCCAGCATCCCTCTCCCACCAAATGCTCCCATCTATTGCTGAAAAGATGCATTTAAAACACAGATCCACTCTCCCTCAAAACCTGCTGGATCACATCATGCAGTAGTAAAGCTCACACGGCTTTATGCTACTCCATGTCCTGACATTTTACTAAACCTGCTCCTCAGTCGTTTCTTCACCATGCATTACTTCCGCTCAGTAGCTTCATAGGTTCTGTTTATTCTCCCTTCAATGCTTTTCCCCTTTTCTTGTATTGTAAAAACCCATGCATCCTTCCAGACTTACCTCACACATCACTTCCTCTGTAATGCCTTCAGAGTTTTATAATGCTCCTAAGTGTACCGAGCTTACCTCATACAGCAGTTAGGTTGTGCTGTTTTGCAAAGGCTGTGGAGTCAACTCTCAGTTCTGTCACTAGCTACATGACCTTTGGCCATTTATTAATCTCTTTTGGTTTCTCACATTGCTCATGTGTAAAGCAGAGATCAGAGGACCTCTACTGAGCAGAAAATTACATAAGTAAATGTTAAGTAGCTGTTATATAATTGGTGTTTGTGATCATTTATACTTTATAGGCACAAATATATTACATTTGACTTCCCTCCCCTCATCAGATCGTGAATGAGGACCTCAAGGAGGCCCAGGTCTTACTCAACTTACAACACCTTCAGCTTATCATAGAATAGTCACTCATCAAATGTTTTAAGATGAGATCCTCCTCAAATATGATGGTCTGCCTCAGTGCCTGTTTAGTAACCTACCTAAGAAAAACGTTCTCAAACCCGTTAGATGGCATCGTTCTCTATAGCATAGTCTCTATAGCAACATACTCCTTTCCATCATGTTTTCCTTTACCTGAATACATTCTCTCTTTTTGGCTTCCTTCAACAGAGGATATTCTTCTCATCGATCCCATTGTACTAATTTTTGTCATAGTCATAAGAATGTGCTTTACAATCCTTTACCATTTCAACCTGCATTTTGTTCATTGTCCGTATTCTGTGTATTCATATACAGTCAGAAAGACACTCTCACCTGTGTTTCCAAGGCATTTGGTCTACTGTGTTTCTTTTTATCAGTACTTTTCAAAGTATTCTGTTTAATCTCTTGCTGTCTTGAATTGCAAGCTAAATGAACCATTTTGCCAACTCACCTGCCAGAGATGTATTTTGAGATAGATTGCCAAGACACTATAAAAGTGAAGAATAAACTCAATTTTGGTTTGAAAAGCCAATTCATAGAGGACTTGTCTGTTAAAATACATTTCCTCATCTTACCATCAATCTCAACAGGTTTGCTTAGTATTTTCTTCAGATTTAAAATTTTGATTATTGATAGTGTGCTATTGGGAAGTTACTATTTTTCAGGGACTCTTGTGTCTGAGTATCATTTTATTATATCTTTCCATAAAGTTATTTAGATGTGAATCTTTGCAATCACAATGTAAATCAGTGGGGAAGCAGGATTCCTCAGAAAATCCACTTAGCTCTCAAGTGGAGTGTGTCCCTATTCTAAAATTCTACTATAGAAATCTGTTTATGCATTTTAGTACCTAGACCAAGTGCTCTTAGACTGAGGCCCATGGATATACTTGAAATTATCTGTGAACTTCATGACGTCGTATGTAAACATTTTGTAATCACACATATGGATACTTTTCTAACATGATCAAATGGCTTCTTGATCCAGAAAAGGTTATGAATTATTGACGTAATAAATAAGGGGAGCTAGAAGACAATGCAGTAATGATTTTTTAAATTCTAAATTTCTGATTAATAGTGATAGAAATAAGCTTGAATCTGTGATTATAGTATGCAGTAGACTTGCTCTGATGGAAGAAGGCCACACAGCAGGAAGCCGTATGTTTCACTTAGAGCTTATCTCTTTTATCAACACTACAGTGTTAACTTGCATTTTAGTCCCAGTGAAAGCAGACCCCACAAATAAGTGCCTGTGGGAATCAGGCTAGCAGCCTAAATACATTTAAACTTTAAAGTTCAAGGATGCTTCAGCGCACCAACCTACAGCAAGGTACGTTTGACTTCCTTGCAAAACTGCAGGAAGATTCTCGTGGATTAAGTTGCCAGATGTATGTCAGTGATAATTACTAAGAAAGAAAACAGAACCTTCTTTGGTGAAATTATGGGAGAGATGACAGAGAGTGCAACAAAAGCTTAAGCACATTAACCTCTAGTCAATTCTGGACTCACTTCCAACAGTGCGACCACCTCATTTTCACATGTTCAGATTTTGAGACTCTCCCCTCTCCAGCCTCCCAATTCCCTAAAAAAGCAAACTTCACCATGTGAATAGAGAAAAACCACATGGCTCATGCAATCCTGATTTAGATAGGATAAAATAGGAAAATAATTCTTGCCTGGAACATGACCCCAAAAGGTTTCCGACTTCTTAGTAAATTGTGCCCCTGTTGTGAGATTTTTCCACTTAAAATTTGGTTTCATATTTGTTTCAAAAAGTACAGATACATCTTTCAAACCATTCAAAGATGAAATTTACATGTTATATTTCAGTTTTCAATGTATGAAGCCTATGTGACAACAGCAAGAAGAGCCTCCCTTGATAAAGCCTATCACTGAATACAAATTTCAGAAGAGTGCAGTGATTCGATTTCTCTTAATAAAATATTACCTAATGTTAACTCTTGACATAATTCTTTCTCATTACTTCTTATAAATTTGGTTTTATAATGTCAATACTTCCCGTCTGCATTATGCTATTACTATTGTATGATAATCATTTTCCCAATGTCATTAAAGTTACATAATTGAATTGAATGGTTTCATAATATTCCAATGCATGAATATATAATCATTTATTTATAAGCTATAAGTTTTATTTGTAATTTCTTGTTATTTAGGTGAACATCTTTAAATCTACAGATGAGCTGATTTCCATGACAAATATGATGGTAGCTGGCTAATATTTAAAATTTATTATGGATAAATTATAACAAAATATATGTGTGTTATTTATTGATAATAGTAATGATACAAATAACACATCTGGGGGGAGGGAGTGTCTCTTTTCTTACCTAAGTGTTTTATCAGTCCGGGCTATGTTCTTCATGGCAGAAACTCTCCTTCTACATCTTTAATTGTGTAAAGTATTAGGACAATATCAAGGAGAAAATAAAATAAAGTTGTTTGATCTCTTTTGAGGGTCTGCGTTACACAAAATTCCACCTGTACTAGAATTTAATTTTTTTTAAATTTCAGAATTATACAGGGGTACAAATGTTTAGGTTGCATATATTGCCTTTGCCCCACCTGAGACAGAGCTACACGCGTGCCCATCCCCCAGACAGTGTGTGCCATATTCATTAGGTGTGAATATAGCCATATCCTCCTCCCCCCTCCCACCTGCCCAATATCTGATGAATGTTACTACCATATGTGCACATAGTGTTGATCAATTAATACCAATTTGATGGTGAGTACATGTGGTGCTTGTTTTTCCATTCTTGTGATACTTCACTTCAAAAAATAGTCTCCAGCTCCATCCGGGATAATATAAGAGGTAGTTCCTTAGCCATGAGGAAGGATGACTTAATGCCTTTTGCAAAAGTCTGGATGGAACTGGAGACCGTTATCCTAAGTGAAGTATCTAAAGAATGGAAAAGCAAACACCACATATACTCACTATTAAACTGGAGCTAATTGATAAGCACACATATGCATGGAGAAAAGTAGAACTCAATGGAAATCAAGCAGGGGGAGGGGGCAGGATGAGATGGACGAAATCTACCTAATGGGTACAATGAACGCTATATGGAGGATGGGCACACTTATAACCATGACTCAAGCATTATATTAATAAAAGCAATCCATGTAACCAAAAAGATTTGTACCCCCATAACTCTTTGAAATAAAAAAAATACAAAAATCTATTATAAAAAGTTAAACTTTGTCAAAAATTATGCACACAAACACTTACAGACTGCACATGGTGCCATTCATAGACCAGAGAAATGTAAACATAATGATGTAGCAGTAAGTCATAACTGCATAAAATTAACTGTAGTATATGCTGTACTACAGCAATAATACAGCCACTTCCTGTTGGTATTGTGGTGAACTTGTGTTGGGAGTATCCACTTAAAACACCTGTGCGATGCTAATCATCCCTGTGTGAGCAGTCTCTCTCACCAGTTAGTTGTGTATTGCAGTAAAAAGTAATCTTTCACAGCTCTTGCATCTTTTTCATCATACTTAGTGCAATGCTGCAAAGCTTGGATAGCACCAGGGGACCCATATGAAGTGCCTCTGATCATGCTAGAAGTGCTCTCAAGAAGCAGAGAAAAGTCATGACATTACAAGAAAAGTGAAGGAAGGTCAATGATCTAAAGTTGGAGAATTTAATGCCAGAAAAGAATGGTTCGATAATGTTCAAAAGAGGTTTGGCTTAAAAAAAAAGTCAAGATAACAGGAGAAGCAGCTTTTGTTGACCAAGAGATAGCCCATGAGTTCCCATTAACAGTGCCATTACGGAGAAAGAATATCTGCCTGAACAGGTTTTTAATATTTTCATCATATGTAATGTATTTTAAAATCAGTAATAATGCTATGGGGAGTCAGTACCACTAACCCCTGAGCTGTTCAAGGGTCAACTGAACATTTTGGGACTGTGCCTGAAACTTAATGGGTACTCAGTAAATAGTTGTTATTGACCAGTTGAATAAATAACTGAGTAAATGAATTAAAATACATAAACTAGGAATATTATGAGGATTAAAAATTTAAATAACCAAATTAAATGAATTTAATGCTCTGAAACATTCATGTTTAATGTTTCCTTAACGTAATCCTCTATAATCTTTGTTTTATCTTATGTAATTTAATTTTGCCTTGGATCAAACATGCAGATCAAATAAATGTATAAGTTGTTTTTGTATCCAAGATTTATCTGTTTGGCATTTTCTATGTTTCTGTCTCCCCTTCTACCTAATATTCTCTCCTGTAATATGTTTATATCATACCTTAAATACTACAGGCATATTAGAAGACCTAAAAAAGTTATTTTAAAAGTTTTGGATCCATTTAACTTTTTCTTTTGTTTTGTTTTCTACAGAATAGAGAGGGACACTTTTTAATTAGGAACAACTAATATTTTTTCCATATATAACAGTTCATTACTGTATATTACCATAGGCAGCTAAATCACTAATATTATATTTCTAAGAGAATTTCCTTTTCCCTTTTGTACCTAAATGAGAAGTGGGATTGCTTCATTTCCCTTAACAAAAGTTTAAAAGCCAAAAAGAGCCTCTGCTAAATAGTTTTCAACTCTGAAATCTGCATTTCATATATTAAGCTACCTCCTTAATGTACTTTCATGAATGAATTGGCTCACTGTCATGCTCATTTCAATCTGATGGCTAATGATTTCCATAAAATTGATTTTTAGCATCTGTCTATACTTTCCCACTATCTCATTTTTGTATGACTGAGAACACGTTTCTTGTAGTAATTTCAGCACCCCAAGAAGATATTTCCTGTGACAATATTTAGAGGCATTGTAAAAGTTTGTATTTAGGGCTTTAGGCTCAGAGAGCCTAATATAAAGATACCTTGTTTCGATAGAAAACCTAGTTGCACTCTTGCTGCCCCACCCAAATCCCCTTGGATGCCTGTCACCAGTGTTGTGGACCATTCAGCTGCTGCTGCTGTTTCTTTTTTTTTTTTTTTTTTGGTGACAGGGTCTGGCTTTGTTGCCTGGGCTTGAGTGAGGTGTCATCATCATAGCTCACAGCAACCTCAAACTCCTGGGTTCAAGTGAACCTCCTGCCTCAGCCTTCTGAATAGCTGGGACTACAGGCTCGCACCACCACATCCAGCTAAGTTTTCTATTTTTTGGAGAGATGGGGTCCTCCTGTGTTGTTCAGGCTGGTCTCGCAATCCTGACCTCGAGTGTTCCACCCACCTCAGCTTCCCCAAGTGCTGGGATTACGGGTGTGAGCCACCATGCCTGGACACCATCCTCCAGCTTTTGCTTTGCTGCTAAAGGCTGGCACTTACCATATGGAGAGGTTTGCTGTTAGCCACTGGAGTGCTGCACACATGTGGAAAGCCAGAAGAATACCAGGTGAAGTCTCTCCATATCCTGACCACACATGCGCACGCACACACACAAACACACACACACACACACGCACTCCCAACCATCTGTAGCCAATAAGTGATGTATATAAAAGTAAAAGAAGTCCAGCCTCTTCCCCCTGGGGCAGAACAAAGTCTAAGGTGTACTTCCCTTTCCAGAACTTCCTTTGAGATCAGGCTAAATCTGGAGGTACATCTGAAATTGCATCTTTGCTTATTTTTTTTGCCTTTTCCTATTCTGCTTCCTTCACTCCTGAAATGATCTCCCCTGAGAGGTTATCCTTTATAAATTATTTGCCCCTGAATCCTTGATTAAGGCTCTACTTTTGACCCATTATATGTGTTAATAAAATTTTCTTTGACTAGAGCTTTATAAAAATTTAAAACCCTATATTTATGTTACAATTTATGTTTTATTTAAAGCTATTTTGATTGTGTAACATTAAAAAAACAGACTCAAGCTAGGTCAACTGAAGGAAAGGAGTTATATAAATATAACATATAATCTTGTAACTGTTTAGTTGAGAGGATATTTAATATGGTCGGGAATCACTGGGAGTTAAAGAAAGAAAGCGACTTTCCACCTCTCATGGATGCATGACCTCTCCCATCACTGTCTCTCCCGGTGGATCTACTCCATTATTCTAATTTCTCAAATGAATTAATCAGCTTATTCGTCTTAAATATAGTCTTGCATAGCTGTTCCTATGCCTTTCTCTGTTTTCATGAACTCTCCATTCCATTACCCATCATCAATTCCTTATTTCTTATCTTGTTTCTTATTTTAATTCTTAAGACAAAAAAATCTGGATTAAGGCAATATTCTATGTAAAAGGCCACCCAAGGCAGTAGACTCATTAGATGTTACAGAGCAGGGTGCAGGAAGCAAATGATGAGACAGAGATTTATATAAAAGTGGTTTATTGGCATGTGTTCTCAGGATCAACACCCCTAGAGGAGAGAAGGAAGCAGGATTGGGCAGGAGGGAGAAGTCGTGTTTTGCTGTAGTTAATGCAAAAGCCTCAGCCAAACATCTGGGAGCTCCAAAGCTGGAGTGCCCTCCCCAGTTGTCCTGAGTTGAGACTAGGAGACTGAGTCTTTACTGCCATATGTCATATAATCATTCTATGACAGAGAGGGGTGTGATCTTGGAAAGGGCAGCTCTCTTCAGCTAAGAACCATAGCAGGGCAAGGATTCGTGTGCAAGCCATCAGCCACCAACACTCTCAGCAGTTTCAGTTCCTCAGTCCTGAGGGATGGATCTGGGCACCACAGCATCCACCAATACAGATTCAGATCGGATACCCTTTCATAGTCCACCCCAAGCAGGGTGCAGTCATGGCTTCCTGCCCACTCAGCAATCTGCTTGTGCACTGTAGTCTTTGAGGAGGGCATGTGGATAGGAATCTGAGTGAGGGGAGAAAGAAACTATGGCCAGTAAAAGTAGTGATAGGTCTGATGGAAACTCAGAGAATAGTTCTGGAAATGCAATTATTTTTGTAATATACTTTAAAAGTCATTACATTGTACAACAGAGTAAGCCTTATCTGAAGTTCTGCAAATTTGGAAAATGAAGGCAGTAGTCAGGCACAATGTGCAAAGTCAGCTTTATATACTAATCATACTATAATAGCACACTTGAGTTAAATCCACATAAGTCAAAGCATGCTTTACTCTTCTGAGATGAAAAGGATCTTTAATTTAAAATAGTTCCTTTGGTTCTTGCCCCCTTAAAATACACTAATGCATGTGTTTGCTCCTTTGAAAATGTAAAGCTAAATGTTTGTTTAAAGTACATTATAATTCCCTTTACCATCACTTTAAGATGGCACTTAAAGAAGTAAGTGCAGCATTCCTTCTAGTAGAAAAGCCATGAACAAGACTCACTGTATAAATATTTTGTTCTATGGTACTAGCATTAACATATCACGGCTATAAAAACAACACTCAATCATAGTGCCAGAGTTTAGGCGCTATCTTAAATATGGTAGCTGAGGTTTAAACTATTGTAAACACAAAAGGATCCCCTTGAATGATGTCTGGGAAGGTACAATTTCAATGTACTTGCCTTCTTTATTCTCTTTATTCGGGAAGAAGAGTAACACTCTGTGTATGAAACAGCTCCACATGCATGTCCAAGGTGGCTCACATGCACCGTGAGTTGCCAGGCCTACATCTATTCTGTGTTAGTTGGGCGC
Organism: Lemur catta; assembly: GCF_020740605.2. Lineage (NCBI taxonomy): Eukaryota > Metazoa > Chordata > Mammalia > Primates > Lemuridae > Lemur > Lemur catta. The sequence continues at coordinate 78,267,121 of NC_059132.1, read as the reverse complement.
TTTACTTGCAAACCATAGAATCCTTTCCAACCAAAGTAGAAAAGAAATGACTAAAAGGACATTCGGCTGTTCGTTGACTCTCTGCAAGGGCTGATGAAGTATTTTCTATTCTCTGCTTCCTCTCCTCATTGTCATTTTTCCCTGTGCAGTTAGCCTGTAGGGAGTGCTAACAATTTTAAAAAGTGTATTTGACTATGGTACTTATATTTAACTCAATTTGTGATATTAGAGAGACAGTTAATCCAAGGAGACAATTATTCAAAGTATTTCCCTTTGCTCACATCATTCATTCCTTCAACATATTTATCAGATAAATACCATTTTTGTAAATAAAAATAATTTGTTTATCCTGGTAATAGCTACCTTAAACATATTATATAACTTGCAAATTGTTATATGTTTTAGTGAATTAATTTCAGTGAATGTCCCCAATATATTGCATTTCTTATTATACATTGTTTTCTTTCTTTTTTAAAAAATTATTTTTAATTATTATGGGTACATAGTAGTTGTATATATTAGAGGGTATTTGTGAGAGTTTGATACAGGCATATAGTGTGAACTAATCAAATCAGGGTAATTAATTAATCACCTCAAACATTTAACATTTCTTTGTGTTAAGAACATTCCAATTCCACTCTTTTAATTATTTTAAAGTATTCTTTTGTTTTATAAAATTAGACACAAAAATTTTAAAAAGTGAAAATACAAAAACAAAATTTTATCTAATTAAATCATAAATCACTGTCAATTTCTCCCTTCCTTTTATCTGTTTTTTTGTTCCCTTCCTTCTCCTTCCTTTTCTTACTCAGTCATTCAGACCTTCAGTAAAGATTTATTGATCACCAACTGTATACTAGACTGTGTGGTCTGTGCTCGCAGCCACATAACCAATAACTCATCATTGCCCCAGGTACAAAGTGGCTCATATTTCACTGGAAGAGATATCCCTCTCTAATGTAGTATTTCACCATAGTTATTTGTTGCAGTGGACATGTTAGTTATTCCCCAGAATCAATCTCCTTTTCTTTCTGGAAAGTGTACCCTGAATTTATCTTGGGGAACATCCCTTCCCCATCTAAGTCTTAAGGTTTGGTTGGAAGTAATGCCGATCACAGATTTCAGAACGGACCCTGCCAGTTCTATTTATCTGGCAATAATAATTGGCATATAACCAAATTGAGAATGAAAACAACACAGGGAGAAAGAGGGCTCAGTGATGGACATTGGTGATCTGGCTTAAAAACTAAATCAAGCCAAAGCTTTGCCTGGAGCCAGAACTCTCTAGTGACTTTTTTCTCTCTCTTCCTCTGTTACAATAGCCAGCGACATTAGAGATCACTGCTTCTCCATCAACATGCCATATCAGATGGAAGAAAATAGCAAAGGAAGTATAGAGACGACCCATGTACCCTTCACTCAGTTTCCTACTATGATTACATCTTGCAAAACTATAGTTTGATATCAAACCAAGAAACTAGCATTGGCACAATGTGTGTATATAATTCTACATCATTTTATTACATGTGGAAATTTCTGTAACAATTGCAATTAAGATAGAGAACTGTTCCATCCTCTCAAGGCCTTCATGTTACTCTCTTATGCTAACACCTACCACGTTCCCTCCACCACCCCCAATCCTGGGCAATAATTAATCTGTTTTCCATCTTTATAATTTTGACATTTGGAGATTTATAGTGTTGGTGAGAGCATCTCTTTGCATACCTTTGTGTGTACGTGTGTGGTTGCTCTACATTTTTCGCTCCCGGTTAATTAATATACACGTATAACTTATCACAGTCTATTGATGCCAACATTTTACTAGTTCAAGTGAAGGATAGAAACTTTACCTATATATGTAACCCTTACCTTTCCCCATTTATGTAATAATATAATTATTTTAACTATTTCTCCTATATATATTGAGAACCACATTAGACAGTGTTATCATTTTAGTTTCAACTATCAAACATAATTTAGAAAATTGCAGATAATAAAATCTATGGTACTTACCCATATTTTTGTTCTTTCTTTCATCACATTGTTCTGAGATTCCTTCTTTTATCATTTTATTTCTATTTAGAGAATTTCTTGTAGACACTCTTAGGATAGGAAAGCTGGTGATGGTTTCAGTTTTAGTTTTTAGCTTTCTGTAATCTGAGAATGTCTTGATTTCTCATTCATTTCTGAAAGATATTGCCACTGGATATAGAGTCCTACATGAACAGTTTTTTTCTTTCAGCACTTGAAAAATGCTGTACCTTTCTTCTGGTTTCCATCCATGAGAAATCTGCTGTCATTCAAGTTGGTTTTGCCCTATAGGGGTACTGTGTCATTTCTCTGACTGCTTTTGAGATTCTTTGTCTTAAGTTTCTAGATATTTGATTATGATGTATCTTAACATGGATTTCTTTGCATTTATCTTGTTTGATAGTTGCTCAACTTTTTGATGTAGGTTTGTGTCATTTGTCAAATTTGGGAAATTTTCAGCCATTATTTGTTCGAATTCTTTTTCAACTCCACCCTCTTTCTTCTCTGCCTCTAGAACTCAGATGACATAAATGTTAGACATTTTTTGGTATATAATTTTATATATCCCTGTTCATTTTGTTTGTTTCTTTCTTTTCAGTCTATTTAATCTCTGTTATTCAGATTTAGTAATTTCTCTTGGTCTTTTGAGAGTTTCAATCTCAGTTTTATATTTATCAATTTTAAAATTTCAATTCAATTTGGTGTTCTTGCATCTTTTATTTCTTCGCTAAAACTCTTTTGTTTGCTTCAATTACATTTGTATTTGCATGTGGAAGTCTTTTTATAATGGCTGTTTGAAATCCTTGTCAATTTTAACATCTGTGTCATCTCTGTGTTGGGGTCTGTTGATTGTCTTTTCTCATTCAAGTTGAAATCTTCCTGGTTCTTGGTACAATGAGAGATTTTTGATTGAAATCAGGACATGTTTTGTATTATGCTATGAGACTCTGGATCTTATTTTAAACCATGTGTTTTAGTAGGCCTCTCTTGACACCATTTTGCCAAGGGACGAGCACTGCTTCATTACTGCTGGGAGGGAGTAGAAGTCCAGTTTCTCTGGTTGGCTCCATTGACTTATGAGGAAACAGAGGTTCCTTGTTACTGCTGGGAGAAAGTGGGAGCTCAGGCGTCCCAGTAGGTCTCTCTTGCTACCACTTTGGCTGGGAGGCAGAGGGAGCCTCATTACTGTGCCCTACATGGGCTCCCCTGACACTACAGAGGTGGCCTCATTACAGCTGAACTGTGGTGAAAGTCCTGACTCTCCAGTAGACTCCCTATACACCCCCCTCATAAGGATGAGGGGGTGTGAATCACTACTGCTGCATGAGGATGGACCTCTAGGATCCATACTCTGCCTTCTCTGACGCCACACAAGGGGAAGGGTATCTTGTTACAGCCTTGTGAGGGAAGTCTAAGGCCTCCACTTGACATTTGCTGACAAGGATGGGGGTGAACCACAGTGTTTTTCTGTGGTATTTGACTGGAGCAGAGTGGTTATGTTCTAAAAGTTATCCATCTTCTAAGATGCTCCTTTCCTGTTCCTTTGATGAGAAAACAGACTTTTCTTGAGGCTTTTTTTTTTTTTTTGGCCTGATCCTATTGGTGTTTCTAGGTCTTCTGCTTCTCTAGTGCCTCATATGCCCAGTTTGGTATATCCAAGGCAAAAAGAAAACCTAGTTCACTCACCACCGTGTCATTATTTGGATCCCATGGTCCCTACCTAATTTGCCTTCTTCTCTACACTTTTCAGAGTAATCTTATTTTTTTTCATAAATGACATTCAAGGTTGTACCCTATACTCAGTGTGAATAATAGAAAAAAGTATATATACTCCATCTTTTCAGAACCAGAAGTCCAGATGCTTTTTAAAAATAAAAATAATTTATCTTAATTATTTAATCATGATTATTACTTCTTCTGTTATGTCAATTACTACTAGAGTATGAATAGTTACCAAATATAGTTGTCATAATTTACAGAATTAATATAGATCATTCAGTCACAGAAAGTAATGGTTCCACCACTGTGGAAGAGTTAATTTTAATGTATTTGACTGAAAAATATTTGATGGTTCCTTTTAACATATCTCTATTTGTGGTAATGTTTGACTCTATTGTATGTTCCCTAACATTCTCCTAATAGTGATTTCCAAAGACTCTAGCTTCAAATTATCACCCAGACAGCTGATAGATAGATAATAGCTCCTAATTCTTATCTAGATCCCCATCCAGAATTTTGCCCTTTGGTACAATTTAATTCATTTTGAGAAGTGATGTTCATGCATCTATTGTAACTCTTTGAGTGCATGCATGTTTTTAAAAAAAATCATTCTCCAATTAGTATCTATTATGCATATTTAGTATACTAATTCTATCTAAATTAGCCTCACAAAAAGGAGCATATAAAATGAAGTATTTCAAAAATTAAGCTCTAACCATGCAAAGACGAAGTTGGCACTACTGTGATTCATGTGATCTTAGCACTAGGACAACCACGGTCATGAAATGAAGAATGATTTAGGGAACAAATGGAAAGACTTGCAATAGTATTCACCTGTCTTCGGAGAAACTGGCTTCCTGCTTCGTTTTCAGGTTATTGTTACTTGTATTTGTGTTGGCTTTCATAGAACAAAGTACATTTGTATTTTATTTTATTTTTAGCTGCCAGAGTATTCTTCGAGGTAATCTGAGACTTTTAGTTTTCTAGCAATCTGAATGTTTCCTTTTATTAATCTTACCATAAACTGTTTACCAGAGACTATGCTCCCAGAAGATCTCCTGATACAGCACACACATGGAAAAAGAAAGAAATGCACCATATTTGGTGGGGGTGAAGAAAGTGGGAACAAATCGAACAATTTGTGTATAATAACTGTTCTAATAAGAAACTTACTTTATTTGTTACTGGATTGCATTAAAATATGGTTGCTGATTCTTTAGCAAATTAGCATAAAGTCCTAACTAAATATTACCACTTATTTAACAAATATGTAATGATGGCCTTTGAGAAGCAAAGCATTATATTATGCATGGCAAGAGATAGGGGCAGAGACCAAAGGAAAAAAAATATGACCTACACCTCCTGCACTTCTCTTAAGAAAATGCCAGATCTGGTTCAAGAGGCAAAATATCCACTCACGATAAAAATGAGAAAATAAATTTAAAAAAATGTCGAATTAGTGTAATGTTGAAAAGCCTGCTTGGACAAAACTGAGCTGAGCGTGTGATGAGGGTGGCAGAGGGAATGGAGAGCAATGGAAGTGGTGTGGGCAATGGTGTAGAAGTGATAGAGCACAAAACAGGGCACTCATGGCTCCAAAAACTCGACCACAAATAGTAAAGGGTAATATCAGATCCTGGAAGCCAAGAAGAAGAAGCCTTCAAACTGAGATGTTTTGTGGAGAGGTAGAAGGATGGGAAAGTGACTTGGAGGCAGATTTCATACATGGACAGCTATGGAAATTGGGTGAAGGAGTTTTTATATTACCCTGAGATCATAAGACCTCTTGATGAGTTCAGACGAAAGGCAAATATAGGATCAAATTGCTATTTTAGGAGGTGACATTCTTCAGATGTTATTCTATATATTAGGACAGTGCAAGACTAGAGGCAAATACACCCATTAAAGATTAATATGGAGACGTTAGTTTTGCATCCATCAAGTGTAGTGATAACAATAGGAATAAAAGGGAAAAAAAGCAATAATGAAAGACATGCCAAAGAGCTTTGTGCATGATGACGTGCACGTGGGAAAGGTGGAAGGGCAGAGGAGGGGCTGAGGTTCCGGGATAATCATCTTAGCTTCATTTCTTGCTATGGCTGAAAGCCAATCTGTACATTGTTTAAATCGTTTGATGAGAAAATAGAGATAACATTTTTAGAATATTTATTCAATAAATTGCCAAAGGAAAGAACTCACGCAATGATAAGTTGGTTGTAGGAGACAGTAGAGGTCAGTGAATATGTTTACCTGTGAAGTGGAGGGGGCTGAATGAAGCAGGCAGGAGGAAGTGACCAGTAAGATTAATTGAAGATGCTGAAAAGACAGAATGGAGTAAGGAGGAGAAAATCAAGGCATGGGGCCCCCTCTCCTGCTGCAGGGAGAATGGGTAGGATGGAGAGCAGAGATGACAGTAGAAATGTAACTTGTGAGTTTCTTTCCCTCTGAGGGTGTAAAAATAAAGAGAACATGAGTGTAGAGAACTATGTGAGAGACAGTTTGTATAAAAGTATCCGAGTTTGGGGAGTTGAGTTCAGTTTCTTCCCTACCAGTTCTGTGACTTTAGGCAAACTACTTAACCTTTCTGAATTGCAAAGGTTCCCTAATCTGTAGAATACTAGTAACTATCTGGTTGGGTTGTAAGAAATAAATAAAACAAGTCATGTAAGGCATCACCACAGTATCTGGCACATTGCAATACAATAAGTGATATTATTGTTGTTTTAGAAATTTTATTTTGGGTGGGAGTGTACTCATGCAATTTTCTGCTCCAAATAGTCTTTAGATCATTGCTTTCTCTTGCTCTTAGGGCTCTTCGGAGTAAGTTAACTCCGCCAGACAACATTTATATTTTAAAAGGGCTTCACATCTAGGGGCGAGGGTGGGGGAGAAAAGAAGGAGGCTTTTCTGCTCCTCAAACGACATCACAGAAATGAACCCTTATTAATACCTGTCTTTGTGTAAACCAGTCCCTCTCCATACCACATTTGTAATAGGATTTATGAATTTTTTTTCTAATTAGTCTCACGTAGTTAATGACATACTTAGTACTATGTTTAGCTTTAAATCATTTCTAAACCCCGTCGTCTTGCAGTGCTTGCCAGTGAGATCTCATCGCAGCGTGGGCATAAGCTCCCGCACTGCTGGGGCACAGAGCAGAGCATCTGTCCCGTCCTTTGTCATCCCTGGTGTGCATTTCTGGAGGAGCATGTTCTCAGAAGCATAAACCTGTGGAATGCACCTATGTTGTGGCTGTAGAATTCCCTGGAAGATTATTCCTTTTAAAAAGGACACGTTAAATTAGAAAATGATTTCTAAATTTGGTTGGCACTCTCCTGGTTCTGAGCTCGTATTAAATCAACTCCAAAGATTGTTTATGAGAAAGAAATATTTGCCCAAATTGGTGACTCTACATGTTTTGAGCCTACATCCCTTTTATAGTAGTAATTCACCGATGTGAACATGTATTTTAATTTCTAGTCTTTTATGCATCTGTGCTAAAATAGGAAATACTGGAGAATATCCATTGTTATCTGGGGACTTCATAAAGTTTTTCTAATCTGTAAATTAAAGGTTTTAGATTAGATTTAAAAAATGAAATAAAATTAAGTGACAAGTGGGCTCTCCTGAGACCTAAACATCTTGTAGAAGTTTAGCTATTTATTCATTTATGTCACTACTTACAGCATGGACTCTGAGGACAATTATTTAGTATAGAAATCTCAGTAGATGTAGTAAAGATGGTACTGAATATCAAAGCAGAATTAAAAAATCAACTTGAAAATCTTTATGGTTCATTTATTTGGTGGGAGTTGAATTCAGGAACTAGAAAATTCAATAAATCATTATCTTGCATAAAACAAATTCATTTACCTCCCTGCATCTTAGGACAGAGTGTTGCAATCAAGGCAAGTGAAAACAGAAAGGATTTGGCACAGGTACTACAAAGCACCATGTGATGATGGTGTGTAATGATGGTGGGCTTGATGAATGGGCTCACACCTGGTTCATACGTGTAGCTCAACTCCCAGTCATGTCCACCTCCATGATTCTGCAAATGCAACAGGTTTAAACTCAAACAGGGAATGCGTCTTACTCCTCAGTGATAACAGATCAGTTACCATCAAAGACAAGACTGGCATTATGCATGGCAATATTTCATGCCCAATTTTCCCCTGATACACAGCAATCCAACTGCATTTTTTAAATTGATTTATTCATTTGACATCTTCTTTCTTAAAATAATCAAAATTTTAAAGAATATTTTAATACCACAGTTTTGTTTCCCCAAACCAGCTTAGTTTGTTCTTTTTCAGAAGGAAATATTAATAAAAAAATTAAAAGATTTTTGTATACATTTTTAATTTTGGCTCTTGAAAACTAAATCTCTCCTTGATCAGCAGTTTCATAAAATTGCCAGATCTATGGCTCTCCCTATTGATTATGTAATTTAAATTAACTAAACCTGATTGCCTTATTAATGTACTTCCTTCTTCGTAATGTTTTTGAAAATGACATAAAGTTTTTCCATCCAGGGCAATGTTATCAACACATTTCCTCATTCACTAGCTATTTTGGATGGAGAGAGTATGGTGGGTCTGATTCCCTGGAGTGTACACACTGAGATAGAGGTCAGCATGTACAAAGTTTATTAGGGAGTGTTCTGGGGCTGAGTACTGATGGGGGAAGGAAAAGAAGTACTGTTGGGTAGCGGGGATGGTGAACCATGATGCACTCTCAACAAAGACCTCAGCCAACTCTGTCCGGTGCTCTGGATGTGGGATGGCCCTTCCTAGTTGTTCTAAATTGGGATGATTTAGTTGTCAAGCTGATGTTCTCCTGCACTGAATGTGGGCTGCTCAAAAAGCGGGCATGACCTACCTCAGCAAAGGACAATTTCTGGAGAGGGCAGCCAGCTAAGGTCTGGAGTGTGGCTACACTCGCAGAAGCTAGAGGAATGGGTCTTTCACACCTGGGGTGGGGAGCAGAGATCTGGGTAGGGTATCGTGGTGTCCAGCACAAAGAGCTAATGCCATAAAAAAATATAGTGTCTAAAGGATCCCAGACTCTACGATCATCTTAGAAAAATGAATGTAGTAAAGTTTGTGCAGGAAAAATAGAAACTGCTAAAAAAGCAAAAATCATTTAAATCAATAACTGTTGAGGTTATCATAAATTCTACCACTTGAAGAGTTCTATAATCTTAGTTGCATTCTTTACCCTCCATCTGATTTAAAAAAAAAAAAAAAAACAGTGTTCAGAAGCAAAATTATATAGAGATAAGCAACAGGAACTTTGGAGTTTACTGTTTAATCTTAGTATTAAAACTTACTAGCTCTCCCATCTTGGACAATAATATCTTGGAGCCTCAGTTTCCTTATTTTTACATGTGGGTGAAAATTAAGCAAGGTGGCATTTTTGATAGAGTCTTTTATTTAGACAAAAGCTCATGTTTTGACTGGGTGCAGTGGCTCACGCCTGTAATCCTAGCACTCTGGGAGGCCGAGGCAGGTGGATCGCTCGAGGTCAGGAGTTCGAGACCAGCCTGAGCAAGAGCGAGACCCCATCTCTACTAAATATAGAAATAAGTTATATGGACAGCTAAAATATATATATACAGAAAAATTAGCCGGGCATGGTGGCACATGCCTGTAGTCCCAGCTACTTGGGAGGCTGAGGCAGGAGGATCGCTTAAGCCCAGGAGTTTGAAGTTGCTGCAAGCTAGGCTGATGCCACGGCACTCTAGCCTGGGCAACAAAGTGAGACTCTGTCTCAAAAAAAAAAAAAAAAAAAAAAAAGCTCATGTTTTGTTTCTTTTCTTCCAAGTATTGAATGAATATCAAATAGCATTAACTATTAATATCAATATCAGCAACTTTGTATTATCTTGTTAACTTGGACATCCACTCTTCTCTTTCTGGTAATAAAATTCTTCTTTGAAGTGGATTGGAGTCTACATGTAGGGAGTTCAATTAATGCTGCCAAATGGAATGTTGACTTTTACCACACTGAGGCACTAATTTTCTAAATAGTTGGTTAGACAGCAACATTTGTGGCCAAAGAATATGGCAGGCTAGTCTACCAATCACTTTTTGATGGCCATTGTCTTTTTACCTATTATGATTAATAATAGGTGAATTCTTGAAGGTTTCACACAACTCAAATGAATTTATTTCAAAACTATTTATCAAACTAAATGCTCTCTGATTGTTGATATTCTATTTTTAATTGCTCTCACCCTCCACAAGAACGGGTGGCAAATAGGGCTACCTCAAGTGAGAATGAAGGTAGGAAAGGTTTACCTTTACTTATCAGAGCCTCTATTATCTTTTTCTCTTTTTTAGCTCTGACATTTAATTCCTTCTTGCTGTTGTATGGCTGAGCAATACGGTCTTTCTTTCCTTATTTTCCAAGGTGCACCTTTCCTCTGTCCTTTATTCCTCCCAATTCTTTTTGCCTTAATATGCTTTGGAGCCTGAATCTTACCAAACCATCGAGTGAAAAAGTGAAGAAAGCTTTAGCCGAATTAATGGGTCAACTTTGGGGGAGAGGGTGTGTGCATATTTATTCAGCAGCCCTTCAAGGGAATTTGTAGGAAAAGAAATCAGACCAGCAGACGGTGGCTGGATCGTTCCATTCTTATATGGAATGCTAAGAAGTTTAGATTTTTCCTATGTGTAATGGAGGACAGTTAAAGAATTTTGAGCAGGGAAATGATTAAGTTTACTTCAAGGATAATTAAAGCAATGATCATGATAGGCTTGTTTCCTCCTTTCATATATAAAGCATTAACTAGGTACAAAGATTTTTCTGATCTTGAATATTATGGTTAGCGGACTCCCTATACTATACATGACCCTGATATAGTCAGATTGATATTGATATTTTCTGCATCCTAGGACACGTCCTTGGAAGTTTGCTATAAATGTTTCATTTAGTTTAACACATATTGAAAATGCACTGAATGACCTTTAGGAGTCTTCCTAAGACACTAACAGTTTAAGCTGAAGATGACATGACCACTTCACTGAAAAAAATATTTCAAATGTCCTCTTATGCAATTCGGTTCCTCCCTATTTTTAACTAGAACTCCATCTTCAGCATATTGCTAGCCATTTCCATATACATGTGCCTCTCATGCTCCTCTTGAAATACGATGGGAGCCAGCTCGTTTCTCTGTCTCCCAGCTCCACCGCTTGTTAGCTTCTCCTGCTGCATTCCACTTCCAATCATGCAGACAGATCTTGGCTGTCTGCTTTAAAATGAATCTCAAATACTTGCCCTTTTTTCCATATTCACTGTTATTATACTGCTTCAGGCCCTCACCATTCTAATGCTGAATTGTTGAAATAGCCCCTTGATTCTGCCTCCTTCTCTCATTTCTCATCTCTCCAATGCACCATCACACTGCTGTTATCAATAACTTCCTGAAATGCAGCTTCAGTCATGTCACTCCCCTGGAGAGCCTTCTGTTGTCTCACAGAATCAAGTCCAAACTCGTTACTGTGCAAATTCAGTCACAGTCTGCTCATATTCTTCCTTCAGCAAGGGTTCAGCAAGGGAACTCTGATCCATGTAGGGGTAAATTTGCTGATGACAGTAAAATGTTGAAAAATCTGAATGGAGGAGGAAAGGTTAAAACTGCCCTGAGGTAACCTGTATTTTGATTCTTGGGCGATTCTTGGGCAGAAGGAAGGGATTGGTTATCTGAGTGTTGATGCAGACAGATGCTGGATACACAGGTTCCTTAATACACCAACTTTAGGATCCAGGGGAGCGGTCATGCTCTCTGACACCTGAAAAGCTCAGTGGAGCAGACAGTAAAATAGCTGCTTGAAATGGCTGATGGCAGAGCTCTGACGGGGACACCACTTGGGAGGTGACAGGGATACCTGTGTAAATTAGAAAGGGAAGATGAGAGTAACCCTCTAATGGCCAGAACCCTAGGCGAAAACAACTCCTTTGGAGACATTCCTATGAATTCTCTGTCCACCAAAAAAGTCAGTGCAATCCAGAATTTAGGCCGGGTTTGAGAGAAATACTCTTGACACCCTATTGTCTTTGTGCCCTTGTGCGCCATGCCACTCTCCATCACTGGCAATGACTGTACAACCTCCCCTGAGTCGCACTGATGTGCTTGTCGTTGCATACATGCACCTCTGGACTCCCGCACAATTAGTTTCCTCATTATGAAATTCCCATTCTTTCAAAATTCTAAAAACTGTGTTGAGAACAAATTCAGCCAATTTCTGTGTTCTTTTTGGTAGATAGTAGGAGCCACAGGTAACTCTGAGGTGGAAGAAGGTCAGATACTCCCCTCTACGTGCGGACTTTAATGAACACAAATCTCAACCCCAGATCTGTCTCTCCTATACACTTGAGAAACACATTTATTGGCAAGCAGTCCTAAAACAGTATATGAGACCTGTTCTCCAGGGTCAGTGCTTCAAACACCACCTTGAAAAGAAAGATCACTCAAGGCAAGTGCAGAAATGCTCCAGCAGCAGACTTCTGTTGCGTTTAGAGTAGCACTGGGCTTCCAGAAATCCATCAAACCAGAGAACTATTAAGGAGCAAGCTCTGGGCACGAGAGTATTCTTATACTCTGTTCACCCAAGTGTGGGGAGTATTTATAAATACACTTAGCTGTGCACGTAATCTCACCTGTGAGATCACTTCTCACATCCATATGCTGATAAACTTCTACTTTACCCAATGTGAACCCTCTTCTGACATTCACTATTTTACCAAGCAGAGTGTGTTCTATTAATTGAGATATGGATAACAGAGCACTAGTCATCTCTGAAGTGTGCCGTTTCTGATGCACTGCTGCCTGGCCACCCCTGGCAAGCATTCTTGCTCAGAGTAGCTGATTCTCTCATATTTATATTACTCTGTCTGTGCAGATGTACTTTAAAGTTAGTTACATCAAAACGATCAGTGTCATAGCATGATGTAGAAAAAGCATATCGTTGGGGTGACTCTCTAGTGCCTAGAAACCTGGGAAAAAATAACTCTTTTGGAGACAACACTATCCCTGACCACAAGAAATCCTTGGAAATCAGACAGATCTGTACTGTATCTTAGCTCTACCACTTAGTTCTTGAATGACCTTGAGCAAATTACTTAATTTTACTGTTCCTCTCTTTCCTCATCTATAAATTAGGCCTAAGATTCAGGTATGTAGATATCCTCTAAGTGTAACATCCAGTGGTGTGCTGGAGCTGGCTTGAACCAGTTTGTAAGAGTCTGGAGGTAAATTTTCAGGAATTTTACAAGACATTTGTTAACACAGCCATTGAAAAAAATCAAATTGTATACATTTGCAGTTAAATAAATTATATCAAAAACAGAGGCAAGAAACACTCAAAACGTATCACTTCGTAAATACTTTACATTTTACTATTTTCTGTGTTCTTATGTTTTTTACATCCATAGTATTGAATATTGTGCAACTGTGCATCTCTTGCCAACTGTTTTTGCTGACATCAAATAGCTTGGTAGCATGAAATCGGACATGGCTGGCAATGCTTAAACTATGGAAATCTGTAAGCACTAAAAATCAGGGCTTGATTCATCATCCTGTTGATTATCTCTAGATTAAAGAAAGTGATGAAGAAAATGTCAATAACATGGATAAAACTTAAAAGTATAGCACGTTTGTGCTTTTTATGTAGTAAATAGCACCAAAAAATCCAGTGTTCAAAACTTCTATCCAATTCTATAAAGAAGTTGCTCACAGCATTGACAAAAAATTGAGGTTCTCACTTACCATATGGTTGTTACTGCCATCTCAATCATTAACTGAAATGAGACTCTCAACCCACATTCATATTGTAACTACACTTCTCCATTAATTGCAAACATAGGTTATCTATAGTCAACAAGAGTTTAACAAAAGTCAGTGAAAATATTCTTTGAGAATCTGCCATCTATATGGAAATTACAATAGAGTATTGCATATTTTTTGTAAATTGTTTGCTACACATGTTTATATTATTAAAGTCTGTAACAAAATTATGTTATATATATATATATATATATACATATATATATATATTACAGCTCTCAGAAGAGAGCTATTGTTAAAAATTTACCAGCACTCTTTTACATATATCTTCTCTCAAGTCTCTGCTCAAATTTCACATCCTTTAAAAAGTCATTTGGATCATGTCTAAATCAGAATTAAATGAACCTTCTCCCTCCCATAGCAAGTTGGGACCTATTTAAAGTGCTTTTGTACCTTGAAGGGTAATTAGTCGTGCATATATCTACTCACCTCTCTATACTGAAAACTCCTAGAAGATAAAAGAAATTATTTATCTTAATCTTAGCATGACCCATAGCATCTAGCATAGAGCTCTACACAGTAATACCCTAAGGAAATATTTGTCAAAAAATTGAATATTTTACTATGTTTAATTTATTTAGCATTTTTATAATCTAATTTTTCTTTTCTTTTTTTTTTCTAAATTGAGCCTAGGAAATCTTCTCATTGCCCATTAGAAGACTAGTTGATAATAAGAGTGGATTGGAACGCAAGGAATTGAATTAATATTTTTGTTTCACCAGATGAGTGACATGTGTCACCTCAATAAATCTTTTGGAGTCTATTTTTTCTCTTAGAAAAAAACTTTTCTTCATCTTCATAAAGATATTCTGAGTAGACAAGAAAAATCTGTGTCAGAATAAAACTATTATGTACTGAGACAGCTTTTCCTTGGTCTGGGATTCTATGTAGCCTTTGGCTAATAATAATAATAATATTATTATTATTAATACTTTTTGAGTGCTTTACATTTTTTATTCATCTAATTTAAAAAATTATTTATTTCAGCAAGCCCATCACTTGGTAATATTCATTCAGTCTTTATCACATCTCTATGAGTTAGGTAATGTATCATTATTTTTTTATGATGAGGAAACTTGAGTACCAGAGTATTTAAACAACTTGTCTAAGATCTTATAATTAGTGAGTGACACAACTAGAATTTGAGCCCAGGCAGTCGAATCTGAAAATTAAATTTGCCAAGGCCGTTTCTATTTCCAAGAAAGAGACTGTCTTTTGAGAGAAAACATTTTTCTATTTTTAAAGATAAAAAGCCTGAAGGAATCAGAGCATATAGCTCATCCACAAACCATAAATGCGGGAAGAATTCATAATAATATAAGGAGTAGTTCCCTCCCAAAATGAGATAACATTTTACTGGCTGGATGAGGAAAAGAGAATGAGAAAAAAGCTAACCACTTTAGCGTTAGTTATTGTTGTGGTCCCAGAAAAATAAATGATGCTACATTGGTCAGTTCTAGCCAAGCTGGTAGGGAGGAGGGATGATATTTCCCGTATAGACTGGGGGGACCTAAGAGCAGAGAGGATCCATGTATCACTGGTAGCCTGCAGCTTGGAGAGAAACAAGCCTCCCAAAGAAGGTTCTATGAGAGTTTAGTTCACAGTTGTGAGTACAAATGACGGCTTGGACATCTGAGGCAGAGGGTACCCGGGAGAGCTCCTTGAGACTCTGGAGTCTCTGTGGTCATAGAAGAACAACTCAGAAGTCTCCTAAAACTTATATCCTTCCAGGCATGATGAAGGCATGCTGTCAGCAGACTTGCCCCAAGAACTGAGACTGATGTTCAAAGACCAGACAGCAGGAATGATAGATCCACAGAGGCAATTTTGTATGTACCACATTCTATACTCACATTCCGAGTTTACTGATTTTTAACTGGGAATTATGAAGTAATTTCTAACTTCACAGAGTTTACCTGGGGGATGATTAAACCAAGTTTTACACATTAGAGAAAATAGGGATTTTGAGATGATATTAAATTGAATTATAGAAACAGATTTTAGGATTCTTGCAAACTAGAGTTAGAAACTATGAAATCTGAGTTGGTTGTAGGCTCTCCTCAGTGTATATGTCCATTTAGGAAGTAACAACTGTGCAAATAAAAGCAAAAATATAAAATCTCAGTGAAAATGTATTCATTTAATGTGTATGGGTATACATATATTTATACATATATATGTATGTACACACACCCACACACCTACCTTCTCTTTGGCCATTTGATTGATTTATTATTTATTTATTTATGGAGCCCCATACCTTGCTAGGACATATTGATAACTTTCTGAAGATGCCACTGTAGTTAAGAGTGCGAGTCTGGGACCAGACTCCCTGGGTTTAGATCCTAACTTTGCTTCATACTATTTGTATGACCTTGGATGAATTAACCTCTCTGACATGCAATTTCCTAAATCCTCATAGGGTTATTGGGAAAATCAACTGTGTTCATACATCTACATATGTGCAAATGTGTGTGTGCCATTGTAAATCCCCAGAAATGTCAGCTGAGGTTCTTCTGTATGGCCTTCGGTTTACAAATGTCATGCTCAACTTTCTTGTCTTCATTTTATTCACCTAGGACATGCACTTGTTGACAGTGGGCATGACCTCTGTGTTCTTCAGCCTCCTCTGGAGTGGGGAGTTTCATGGTTGGAAGAGTTCGGGCTTTTCCTAGGAGCAGTTCTTTAGCACTATAGTCTACAAGATATCACTCCAATCTCTCCACTCTCTTATCTACCGTGTTTATTTTTTAGGCTTTTTATGGGAAAGTGATCTTTGAAAACAGTAGAAGAGCAATTATTAATATCTCATGAATAATGATTCCCAGGAGTCCACAGTTTAAAAACTTGTTATTATTAAAGAAAAAATGAGTGTTGGAGAAAGAAGGTTATGGAATGCCTACAGTGATGAAAACTCATGTCTCCTCTGTGTTCACTTTAATTGATGTCATAGGTGGGATTGTGTTTTCTGTCTTTCATCGTGTTCTCTAGTTTCTGAATCACAGATCGTTTCTAATGCATGATTTTGCTGCTAAGGCTTTGAAGTCATGAATCCCTTTTCTGATCATCTGGTTTTAGGGTTTTTCTTTTTTTCTTTCTTTCTTTTTCTTTAAGAAATGGCTTTTGCTTTTTGTATAAATCCTCCATGAATTTGTTAGCATTTAGTGAATGTTTACTTTTACATTTAAAAAAGTGAATTACCAGTACTTGGATAATTGCTTGTGTTTATCAACATGTCACCTCCTAATGCCTCTGGTCACAGGAATGATTTTAATAGAGAGGCAAGTAAAAAAAAAAAACCATGCTATAAATGATGCTTTTAAGAGAACAGACAACCGGAGGTTTTATGTGGCTCCCTAATACTACTGGTTAAAAGAAGGGCAATGAGTAGCATGAGTAACTTGAGTTTCTCACCCTGGGATTCTATAGTTACTGAGTTATCAAAAGAATATTGATTAAAATTTAAATCTAAATTGAAGTCAAACTACAAAATAAAAAATCAGTCTGGATCTGAAGATGACAAATGGAGACTTAGTTTCTGATCTTTGATTTGATAAGCATTCAGGACAGCTGTAGAAAGTGTTGTTGCAAATTTTTGTCATGTAATTCACAAAATGATTACAAATCTGAAGTGAAGGCTACATGAAATTAGTTTAATAGTTGCTTACTCTCTTTTATTATCGAGAAACTCTAAAAGCCAATTCCAAGACTATATATTCTGAAATATTCTAGGGAAGCAAATTTTGAGGTAAATTGGCACAAAGTAGATTTTTTAAAAATTCAAAATTTAGGCTAATAGTGCACATTATTTTTTCTAAAGTTAGTTGCTTTGCCCTTTCTTCTTTGAGAGTTTAGTTATTCACAGTTGAGAGAGAATAGAAGACTAACATGTAACTGAGATTCTAGATTTAGTAGGAGATATCCCATCATTTTTTCCTTTAACACTTGATTTCCTGTTTTTTCAGTGAACTACTGTTTTCCAAAAATGTTTTTCAGAAAATAGGACACCATTTTCCTTACTCCTTATTCAGGAGTAAGTACTTCTTACTGAGGCTAATATTGAAAGAAATTCTGAAAATATAAAAAAATTAGGACATGGTTTCTTGGGAAGTCTGAGACATTATTAAAAACGTGGTATAATATAATAAACTCATTTATCTTTTTACTTGTCAAAATGTCAATTTCACATCTTTTTGAGAGAGAAAACTTGTAATTGCACATTTTGCTGGGCATAATACTCCTTTTTTGTGAGACACATCTGATTTAAGGCAGACCTTGGAGCCCCAGTTTCTTCATGCTTAAAAAGTTCATTAGATTACCCACCTAGCTCAAGTAGTCTTAATTTTATAAGAACTGTAAGTGAAAAATAAGCAAACATGACTCTAAAAGAAAATATTTATCAAAGATGCTTCTAATGATTTTTCTACCCATATTTTTACCAAAGTAATTGTGGAATGACTGTAAAACAATAATGTAATAGAAGCTACTTAGCTTGTTGCTACCTGATTAATTTCAGGCCATTGCATTCCACATTGAAACCTCAGAGTCCTTTAGCCTTCATCATAGAATCCACTATAGTGCTGGCAGCGTGCACTTGAAATTTGGGAAAACACTAGGGATTATAGTCCACCTGGAATAATCTAATAGTAGTTGCCAGGGTAAAAAGATGACCTAAGCAACTTCTTAAGTTTCTAATTTCCATGGTGCCCTGAATGCACTGCCCAAGAAAAATGCCAAATTTTACTTCATTCACAATCTGTGGTGCTTGATATCATTACTGTTCTTTGCATATGTGTATTCATTTCAATAATACCTCAGCTCTTTCCATAAAAATCTCATTTTTTACTTTAATGCAGATTCCTCTGTAAGGTTTTGCTAATTCTCCAGTGCTTCTGAGAACTTAAAGTTCAGTGGAAAGAAGTCATTCTCCATAAAATTCTATAGCTGCTTAAGCAATGGAAAGCAAGCATGCATTTCAAATAGTGAAGATGGGAAGGCAGTGTGGTTGCATGCTCACAGTTGTTGAGCAATAATTTTTTTTTCCAACTGGTTTTATTCTGCTTTAAACTAGAAATTTTAATGTGATCAGGCTTCCTAGGATTAAGCTAAAGAAAATACCTCCAAAGACTTAGAAGAGATCTATTTAGCTCCTTTTCTTCAAGCTGAAGTTTAATAGACTTATCCTACCCCAATGTTTCTCAATTAGTAGAGGATAGAGGAAGAAATGGTCAAGTTCACTAGGGTTTTTTTTTTTTTGTGGGGGAGGGAGATATATTTGAATAAGTGTTTTTGGTTGTGACAATAATAAGGTATTGCTGGCATTTAATGGAAAGGGTTTAGAGATTCTGCATGTCAGGTCATGCACAGGATGGTCGTGAACACAAATAATTGCTTCCTAACCACATTATTTTTATTTTATTGCTTCTCTTTGGAAAGCTTCATTGTACATTCATATTGATGAAAAATCAGTTTGTGATTATATGAGCCCAGAATCTTATTTCAAATATATGCACACATATAAGTACAAAGTATTTTCGCAAGGTTTAATATATTCTGAATATTCCAGGACTGTGTGTACCATGTAAATAGAAGGATGAATTAACTTCAAAAAAATGTTATTAGGAGTTATTTATTATTTTGGAAAATCAGATGGCAATGTCATTGGTGAGATTGAATCACCAATTTGACACACGTCCATATTGATCTGCATTTGTAACTGTTGCATTAGTCCTTATTTCAAAATGTCCAAAAAATTTATTAAATATCATTTTTTCTTAAATTCAAACTATTCTCTGTAAGTATGTAAATATGTTTGACTACTTCAATATAGTCTCTAGTGCTGTGTTAAGCATTTGCACATAGAATTATAGATTATATTCTTATAAAAACTTTTTTGCTTTCTACTTATAACAGAATTAGAGAATTTTACTGATTTTAAAATAAATTACATATAATAAAAGTATATAATTCATACATATTATTTTACTGTGGTAAAAGTTAAGGGAACATTATAAAATATTTGCTATAAAATGGGATATTAGTTCTGATAATATTTGAGAATGAATATCTTAAAACTTTTAAACATATATACATTTTTATCCCAGAAATAATGGAGTAAAATAACAGTACTCTTCTAAATGAGAGTTTGCATCCTCAAATTTTTTAAGAAAAAGAAAGATAGATAGATATGGGGTCATTTGAAGTAAAATATTGGTTGAAATATTATAGTGTTAGCAACTGAATACATATATAATTTAAAGGGCATAAAGATTCAATCTCAGGACATATGTAAGTTTCCCTGAGGTTTCACTATCAGTAATCTGAAAGGCGGTAGATGATAGGTGGGTCTCTACCTTTCTATTGATAGTTTTCTAGCAGCAGGATTTTTCAATGAAGTTGCATGTGGAGAGGGTGGCTACAGTGCTCACTTCTCAACTTATTAACTTTGTGTAGAAATAATAAACCATTTACGTTTTAGTCTCATTATTAAATGCTATTACCCATGTATCTCCAACGTTAGAAGTTTGAAGCAGATAATCTTCTAAGATATCTTACAGCTTAAAATCTAATACAAGACTTTCCTTTATACCATAACACAATTTTGCATTTAATAAAAATGAAAAAACAAAAACAGGAGGCTAAAGTCATAAACCCTGGATACTAGTCCTAACTTTCCACTTTTATTATTAGCAGTGCTCTTTGGCAGCTCACCTCTCCATGTCCAAATTTTATAACAAGCACCTTCTTTATCTTTCTTCCAGATTATTGTTGGAAGCAAATGACATAATAAATGCAAAACCACTTTTTAAGTATAATGTGTTATCCAAGCATGTCAAAGGCTTTCTTGATTTCAGAATGGGGCAGAATAAATTGTACTTGTTTGTTTAGTAATAAATCAACATGTTGGAATCTCTTACTAATTCTATTTTATCTTTAATTTTTAAAAAATCCCATAAACTACCAGGCAGAAAGAACAATTCACCTTCAAATGAGATTTAAAGTAAAATAAAACCAAATAAAACAAAGTCAAAGGTAGCCAAGTTCATCTGACAATGAAGTATCAGCTATGCAATTTTAAGGGAAAGAGAGATATGATCCAATAATTTTATAGATAAGTCCACTCTTATTTACATGTTAAGGCAACAAGAAGAAAATCATAATCTCATTAGTCAAAATCTACTAGCCAGTAGTCTTTTCTACAGAGCTCCAGTTACCCAGGGAAAAAATCAGATTTTGATTTAAAAAGGTTGATGGTGAGCACTCAAACCATAGAGATAGGTTAATAGATAAGAGTAATTGAAATTAAAATAGGATACAAAAGTCATAAGATAAAAATTTCTTTTAAAAAATTGGTTCCAATAGATTGTATCATATTCTAGGAATCTATTTGTGTCCTATAGAAACTGGAAGAAGTGTAGCTCTTTTTCTTCCACAAGAATAACTTGAAAATATCTTAATGTAATTAATTATGACATTTAAATAACATTATACCATTAAAATTCTCAATAATAACTTTAAATAAAATACAATCCTAAAAACAAAGCATTGAATAGAATACAGGCATAAAATTAATTGGTATAATCTTAACAAATATAAAATTCTAAATTTCAGCACTAAAATAGGAAAAAAAATGAAAACAAATTGTTTTACAGGCTACTGGTCATTTTCTTGATTCAAAGTTTTAATATTGAGATAGAGCCAGAAGTAGCTGTGGGTAGAAGTCATTTGTTAGGGCCTAAGCATTATTTATTTAGTTGAAAATAACTAAGAGTTGTCCAACAATAAAGGAGACTGAGAATAAATAGAGATGTTAAGTGTTTGCAAAGTAAGAGAGTACGGTGCAAATGGGTACTTTCAATCACCCTGGTACATGGAGCATTAGTATCTTAACTCCCATTAAAATCTCTACCTATCAGGCCTAAGAGTGTGCAAAATTTTACAAATGTACCACCTATAGCGTTTTTAGACACAATATATGTGTGTGTATTAGTTACCTATTCATTACATAGCATTTCAATCAAATGGGAATAGAAGTACAAGAGAAGACACATTCTGAAAGCTTAAAAGCTTTTATAGATAAAATTTCCGCTAGAAATGGAACATTAATACTGGAATGAATGCAGTGAATTAAATGTACCAACTATATACTCATACACACATGCATAGACCTGAAGTATCACTCCCAAAAGGAATCCACGCATCATTGTCAATGGTCTATGTGGGCACACCTTCAGGAGAAAGTGGTAACAGAGCAGCTCAACCCTGAGCCGACAGCAGCTCGAACCCCGCATCATGTTTATGAACACCTGCAACTCATATCACATGCCCTTTTATTTGAAACATTCTGCTAGATCTGTAAAATTATTATTGTGTGGTCCCATGGCCAGTCACACCGTGACTATACCTTTGATCTGGGTCCATGGAGAACAAGTGGGTAGCAGCAACAGCGGTAAATACAATATTAACACTATGAGGATATTGAATTTCCCTTAATTTTCCAACTGAAATTAGAGGGCTTATCTGCCTTACATATCCCATTTATTATACGATACTTCCAAGTTTCTGAAATTTCAAGATAATTGACTAAAGGTAGTTGCTTAAAAAATGTGACCATCAGGTTCTATTAAGACAACAACAACAACAACAAAAAAGATTTTCTTGTTTCTCCTTGGTAAAGGAAATTGTTGCTAATAAATCCCAACCTTCATATTTTTGAGCTTGTTGTCCCTGCCCCGGTAGCTGCAATTCACAGTTGTTTATTGTTCACAATTAATGCAGCAGGAAAGTGTGGGGAAAAGGTGAACTTGGACCCAAGCACCCTACGTCTATCCCCACTTGATAGAATGAAAGATAAAGAGACAGGACAGTAAAATAGAAAATTAATGAATGTCTCCATGGAATAGGGCAAAACATTATCCCTAGACTAGCATCTTCTGGCTTTGTATTGTACTTGCTACTAAATTTCCTTTTCTGCTCTAATTGTGACATCTCCATGGTCCTCCACTTCCAAAGCTCAACCTGAGCAACTTCATCCTTTTCATTCTTCCTACCACCCTTCTGTTCAGGCTCCTATGGCCTCAACCTATGGCCTTTTCATTTAATGGGTACCATGGCTCTCAAAACACAGATCAAATATCTTCAAATTGACGTCATGATTAGCCTGTGAGAAAGCCAGAAGTGACTGCAAAGCCCCTGATGGGTATTCACGTGCAGTAATGCTATAAACAGACTAACTGTACTTCTTTCCCTCTCCCATCTGGTTGGACTTCATAAGCCTTTGGATAGCCTCGCTGTTCAAAATACGACTCGTGAACCAGCGGCAGCAGCAGTATCTGTGAGCTTCTTAGGCAAGAGAAATCTCAGGCCTCACCCCAGACCTGCTGAATTAGAATCTCCATTTTTAACAAGGTCCACCTGTGCTTTGTATGTCAGTCATACACATTCAAGTTTGAAAAGCACTGTGTTAGGGGAAAGATTTCTAACCTTCTTTCCCATCTTGGACCATCACTCTGCTGGGTTTTTACTATTTTATAGAGCCATTTGACCTGGTTGTCCTCATTCTGTAAATGATTCCTCCCGAATTATCCACTAGGTGACTTTCACCAAATTCACTTTTCACCTGGATTCCTGGCTAGCAGCCACCCATTTTACATCTCACATTTAGTACATAAAAGTGAAAACTATTTCCATGAGGCACCTGATAATGTAAGAGTACTAGGGTTGTGATGTTTTTTTTGTTGTTGTTAACAAAGAGTAAGTGAAACTTGTTTAAGACAGGGAGAATGTGAGAAGAACATTATGCTTAGTGTTTGGGTAAAGGAAAGATGAGTCATTGCCAACTATAATGACACCCTCATTCTTTCCAAGGCAACATTGAGCCCTGTCCTCCATGAGACTCTATGACAATTATCTCTGCTTTCACTTTTTTTCCTTGACAGAAGTGTTTGGAGGAAGGAGCTTGTTTTAATGTTCATTTATCCAATTGTTTTCTGTCCTGACGTGCTATCTAAAGTAACATGAGAGATAACCCAGGGCTCCACATTCCTTAGAGTTGATAGAGACGAGACCCAACCTACCTATGACATTTGAGAGACGCTATAATGGGGCTCAATTCTCTCTTTCTTGTCTCATTTCTATTTCTTTACACAAACACTACCCATTTCTCAATCCCAAACTGTTGGTTATGACTAACATTTCCTTTCTGAGCTCTTTATTATTTCAGGCCCAAAGCTAGAGACTTTCTATAATCAATAGCCAAAGAAAAATCTCCTAATTTTAGTCCTATAGCACTACTTTTGAGATTTGGGATATTTATGACATCATGCCACTAATAGTAAACAAGTCCATTCCTGGACTGTAGTTGGTTTTTTACTTTTTGTTTTTGTTTCTGTTTTGATTTTTGCTTAGAAATTACGTCTTATACCAGTTTTGGATTCCTCAAAGCAGATAGCTCTGAACCTTGACTTCAATACTTATTCAATACCTATTGGTTTTATGAGCCAATAATTTGAACTTTGCCACTTTCTAAATTCTTACTACACTCTCTTCTTTCCCACTTGAACCAAAGTATTGTGTTTGAGATATGCTGTCCTCTATTTCAGAAACATTTGTCACTAAATTTCTGAAAATCTATTTCAGGTATTGTATATTCCTTGCAGAGAGAAAATATATAAAAATATGAAGTTTCTTTTAATAAAATAGCTGACTTCAAATTTCAAGATGATAAACCTAGCATTAAATTTTTGGAATAAGCAGTATTCTACTAATTTTGAGTTAACAATTTTGGTAATTTAGCAAGTCTTACAAGAAAATTGTATATTCTGCTCCAGCTCTCTTACATGGCTAGAGTTAATTTTCCAGTGTCAATAGACAGCACAAAAGTAGTTCAAGGGCTCAGTGATAATGCACACCCAGGAGAAAAGCATGGTTCTCCTCTTCTTCTCCATCAGAGACACTGACCCCTATCGCAGCCTAACAAGTCACCAAATTTTGCTGGGGTATATTATGTTACGTGTGCATTTCATATTTGCAAACAAACCCAGAGCTGATTTTTATTGAGCAGTTTTAAATTTATAATGGCCAATTATCCTTTGTGGTAAGAATTATTAATATATTAATAGTTTTTATAGACTTTTCTTAAGTTTTGTATTAAAATACATTTTTCAACCCCCCCCAGAAATCAACTGCATTAAGAAAATCTTTCAATATGTTATTTCTTTCTTTAAGTACCATGAAAATATGTGATATTTTATATATATATAAATACCACATGTATTTACATATATGTTAAAGCATAAAGAAAGATCCTAGATCCTATTATGAGAGAAACAGAATGAAATCAAGACATATAGACACTTATGCCAGGAGAATTATATAAGGTAGAAAATGCAAAACGTGAATTATTATATAAAGCAAGATTCCTTCATTTCTATGGCTACTTGGATAATTAGCATATGGATAATTAGCATTCCACAAAAAAAGAGGGAAAAATGCTGTCTTCTTACTCTCTTCCTCCATCCTAAATCTGCTTAGTGTTTTACTTTCACTGATATAATTATCTTTAACATTATAAAGTTAATTTTTTCTATTTCAAAAAATTCTACTCCCAATAAATTTTCTGCATGGGAACATATTTGAGAAAGAAAATGTTGTCCTTATTAAATTGTTAAAATTATCAAACTGTTTTTGGCAACAGATTACTAAAAATTATCATTCATCTAAGGAAAAAGCAGAAGAATCCCATTAGATAATCCACAGAAATGTCCTCAAGGTAGTGATTAACACAATATTGAAAACTAAAGTGGAATCTTCTAGGTAATCACGTTATAGAATAAGAATCTTTCTGAACAGAACTTTATTTTAGACGTCAGATTTTTGTAATAGCAATAATGAAAGTAGATTTTACTTCTGATTCATACTTTTTATAAAAAACAAATTTTATTGTCTGTATTTAAGATATGCAACATTATGCTATGAGATACATAGATAGTAAAATGGTGCTATAGTGAGTCAAATTAACATATCCACTATCTACATAGGTACCCATTTGTTTGTTGTTTTTCTGGAAAGAGCAGCTAAGATATACTCATTTAGTTTGAATCCCATGTACAGAACAATTTCATTACCTATAATCCTCATGCTGCACATTAGTCCTCTGGACTTGTTCATCCTACATATTTGCTACTTTGTACTCTCTGACCTGTATCTCCCATTTTTTAGGCAAGATGTCCTGCTCATATTTAATAATAATAAAAAGAAACAAGTAAAGGTAGAAATATTATGTCTTTAGCCCACAGAATTGTTCCTCTTTTGCAATAAATGGGGAAGAAATGACAAATTAAAATCTTCATTTTCAAATAAACTTTCAGTTGGATTTTCATTTTTTTCCCAAACAATTCATTATATAAACTTTAAAGAAAATATAGCTGTGTCGGTTAATTTTATTATTAATAAATAGGTGTCAATTTGACTGAATTAAGGGATACCCAGAGAGCAAGTAAAGTATCATTTCTGGGTATGTGCGTGGGGGCGTTTCCTCAAGAGACTGGTATTTGAACCAGTGGGCTGGGTGAGTTAGGAAGATCCACCCTTACCTAATGTGGGCAGGCACTATCCAATCAGCTGAGGGCCTAAATAAATAAAAATGAAGAGGAAAGGTGAATTTGTTCTCTCTTGTCTGGAGCTGGGGCACTGTTCTTCTCCTGCCCTTGGACTTCAGAACTCCAGGTTCTTCAG
This sequence comes from Lemur catta, assembly GCF_020740605.2. NCBI lineage: Eukaryota > Metazoa > Chordata > Mammalia > Primates > Lemuridae > Lemur > Lemur catta. Next base: position 78,240,786 of record NC_059132.1, on the reverse strand, counting down.
CCTTTAGACTGCAGGACTTGCACTGGCAGCCCCCAGGTTCTCAGGCCTCGGGCCTCAGACATAATTAGACCATCAGCTTCTTTGGTTCTCAGGCATTTACTTGGACTGAGTCATGCTACCGGCTTCCCTGGGTCTCCAGCTTATAGATGACATCTGATGGGACTTTTCAACCTCCATAATCACATCAACTAATTCCCCTAATGAATCCCCTCATATATATGCCAATAAGATATATATGTATACACACACACACACACACACACAAACACACTCTCATAATGACATTCCAGTCAACAACAGATTGCATAAATGATGGTGGTCCTGTAAGATTATAGTACCTATTTTTACTTTACTTTTTCTATGTTTAGATACACAGATACTTCCCATTGTGTTACAGTTGCCTACAGTATTCGGTACAGTAATATGCTGTACAGATTTTGAGCCTAGAAGCAATGGGCCATACCACAGAGCCTAGGCATGTAGTAGTTTATACCGCACCCTATCATCACACAATGATGAAATCGCCTAATGGCACATTTCTCAGAACACAACCTCATTATTAAGGGTCACACAACTATGTGTGTGTATGTGTGTGTGTGTGTGTGTGTGTGCTGTTTCTCTGGAGAACCGTAATACAGAAGCAAAATACATGCCTCAATTTTCCCTGTTCCCAGGAGGGTGGTGGGTCTCTACATATGAGAGATGCAGATATTAAATGGCTTGAAAAGTTGAGCAACCAAAGGTGAAACAGTTGATTGCCTCCTCTCCAGCTCCACACCACCTTGTGAGCTTGGCCCTTTATTTTAATAGTCTTTTTGTTGTTGTTGCTGTTGGGAAAAGGAGTTTCCTTTTTCATTTCCAGCAAACTACATAACTTAGATATACAGTTTGTTAAGGGGCCCTTGGGATCATCTTTTTTTCCTTAAAAGAGCAAATTCTGATATAGGGAAGTGAAGTGACTTAGTTTAGATTATCCAGGTCAACAGTGGAGAATGACAACTGAACTTTTAAATTTGTTCTAAAAATTTCCTAGAAGGAAGAAATTCTTGAAGCCAGAATACCAGTAAGAATATGAGATATATTCCTTAAGTAACTGACTTAAAGTTGACCTCCACTAAAGGAGAAATCCATTTGAAAATGCGCTGCATCACAAAAGTAGTGCTGCTGATATTTTCATCATTGTAAAAAACTTATACACACATAGCCTGGGACACCCCAAATATTATACTAAATTATTCATGGAGACATTTCATTCTGACAAAAGTGAACAGTATGCTAATATGGATCATCTTAGAGCATTGGCTTTCTCACCAAAGTAAATTTTAAAAAATATATAGAGAGATAACAATATTTACATTAGCAGGAGTGCGGTTAAATTCTTCATATGCAATTTGCCTGTGAAATATTAACAGCTAGTTTATGCCATTTAATTCTTTTTAAAATTTCAGCTGGGCCCAAACTTGGTGTAACTTAGAACCACCCAGATTTTGTAGGAAAAATCCTTATGCCCGTGTTTACACCAACCTTACTGAATCAGAATGTCAAGGACATGATGGATTCATTTTCTATGTTTTCCTAGTGAATCTAAAGATATCAAAGTGTGGGAATCACTGCAGTTATGTAAGTTATTGACTAAGATAGTGTATCTGGTGCACACATGTGCGTGTGTGTGTGTGTGTGTGTGTGTATGTGTGTGTGTGTATGTAAAGAGTATGGGGAAGAAGAGATGTGTGTTTTGATTTTACTTTTTTTTTGAGAGGATAAACAAAACTTCTATTTTTTCAGTAACACTTTGATTTATAGTCTCTTGAAAATTGGATGTCAAACATCTTGGTGTTTTGAGACCTAGAAAATGTTGGTCAGTGTGAAAGACTGCCTTTTATTTCAATTTGAATAGAGAATGCTCAGAATCTAAAACTAAGACTTCTCTTTCACCATAAAATTTTAAAAAGGAGCAGTAGGACATTAAATCGAGTCAGTCAGACAAAACAGGAACTGCAGCTGTTATGTGAGTAGCAGGGAGGATATGAGCCTCGCAAGCTAGTTCAAGATCCCCGTGCACAGGCACGTTTGCGGCACGTAATTATTGTTACAGCACTATGTTATTTTGTGACACATATGATATTGCCAGAAAGAATTTACTTAAATTCCAAGTCAGAAATTTAAGCCACAGATATGTGTTTGATAATGGTATTTTGCTTTTGTGTGTAGAGTGTATGAATTATGCTAGCATTTTGGATGAAGTGAATTAATGTGAATTTGTGTCTCCCAAAGGTCTTAAAGTTTGGGTTGAATAAGGAAAAAAAATATGTTTTAAGGGGGAAGCAAACTCATGCTTTAAGTTTATGTAAAGGAGTTAATAATCCATCAATTAAAGCAATCAATGATGTGTCAGTATTATTCTGTGGGATTCATATGTGACGCATAAGATAATATCTTTAACTTCATGGTGATGAGACTAATTGGGGAGAATGATTTAAGTAGCAACAATAGTAGAATGTGATTTTACATGCTAAATAATGTAGTATTATCAACCTGTATGGGCAGGAAAAATTTAGAAAGTAGAGAAAGTAGTATTTAAAATAATTAATGCAGAATCTATTTTTAAAATCATACTAATTCACTTCAGCACAATACAGTGATTATACCCTGCATAAATTATTTACAAACTTGTTCAAATTATCTACAAACTTGTTCAAGAATAGGTGAGGGGTTAAAGAAAGGATTCTTTTTCCACTATTCAAAATATGTGGTATTGAATTTATTACTGAAAACATTCCCCGAGTTACTTTGTCTTACTGTTCATAAACAACTTGAATGTTATCTCCATCTGTCATAGATTGGGTTCCAATCTGTACATGAAACAGATTCTGACATGAAGAAGAGCATGCAGAAAGTTTATTGGGGAAAGGTCTCAGAGAAATATGTATAAAAACTGAGGAAGGCAGGACTGGGCTGAGGGAAAAACTGAGTAATCCAGCAGTGAGCTGAGACCTCTGACAATTCTACCAGGAGCTCTAGATCTTTCATAGCTCTCATCTTTAATTTGCTTCTTAGACCAAGTTAGAGTAAGTTTGGCCCCTCTGGAAAGAGCTTCCTGAGGAACTTAGAAGAAGAGGGTCAGTGAAACAAACTATAGCCTGATACTGTAGTTAATCTCAAGGTCAACTGTTATTCACCATCCCTCTCTTCTGCCACACATCCTTAATTTCCCGCTTGCTTGGGTGGCAATTTGAGTGGTCTTGACTAGAAGGTTGGCCCAGATCCTAATTCCTGCTGAATCTTTGCCCCTTCTCAGGCCATGGCTGCCCTATTGTCCATTTACCATCCAAGCTATAATCAACTGTTTTGGTTCATTTGAATCTATGTGCCTATTTTAAAACAATATGCCACAATCATGCTTACTATGTTTCATTGACTTTCTTTTTTTTCTGTTAAAACCTACTAGCAGTGGGAGTTTTTATTCCACTCGTATTATTCATATACTTTTTACCACTCTAAAAACATTAGAAGGAAATTATTGGAATTAATATATTACATGTTTTACTGAAAGCTATTTCTGATAGGCTTAACCAAGGCTTTTTTTTTTTTTTTAACAAAATAACACAAGGGCATGCTATTTGGGTATCTCTGCAGCCCCAACTAGCAATGTGTACACATGGAATTCTCTGAGGTCCTCCACAAAGAAAGTAATGTTTGCCTCATTCCAACTGTTGCACTTTTGTCTGGGCCTTGAATCATAAAATGCTCTCAGATTTGAGGAGATCCTAGACTATGATGTGGTGTTTTTTACCACGTGTAGGATGATGCTCAGTTGTAAAAACTGTGAATAGAGCCATGCAGAGCATAACATATGCCAGTCAACTATAGACCACATATACAACGGTGATCCCACAAGATTAGAATATCGTGTTTTTACTGTAACTTCTCTGTGTTTAGATACAAGAATATTTCCCATTGTGTTACAGCTGCCTGCTGTATTCAGTACAGTAACATGCTGTCAGGTGTTTAGCCTAGCAACAGGCTATGCATTCTAGCCCAGGTGTGGAGTAGGCTGTACCACCTAGGCTTGTATAAGTACACTGTAGGATGTTTGCACAAAGCTAAAACTGCCTAAGGACACATTCCCTTCATGAAGTGACATATGATGGCACATAGATCCTCTTGCCTGTATTTTTCCCAGATGGGAATTTTTTCTCATTTTATTCACATTAGCTTAGTAATATCTCTTCTTCCCTGTGAATTGTCTCAAGGACATATCAAGAGGGTTAGTGTTTTATTTTACTTATTTTCAGCTTTATTGAGGTATAACTGACAAATAAAAATTGTATACATTTAAGGTATACAATTTGATATTTGGATATACATTTACATTTTTAAATGATCACTGCAATCAAGCTGATCAATATAGTCATTACCTCACATATTTGCCATTTTTATTCTTTTCTTTCTTTTTTTTTGTGGTGGGAACACTAAAGATCTACTCTTGTAGCAAATTTCAAGTTCTGGAGATCATGGTGACTGTACTTAACAATACTATTGTACATGCTTGAAAATTTTTTTTTAAATCACCATAAAATACTACTGATTTTCTTTAAGCAAAATTTAAGCAAAATTTCTTTAAGCAAAATTGACACTTTTCCTATAAGTGCCTATGATTTAGGTACTCTTCCTGAAAGTATCTAAGAAAATTTAAAATAGTATAAGTTAGTTAAATACAATAAAATTTCTGACATTTCTGTATTGTGAGTGAAGAATTCTGATTTACTTATGTGGCAAAATAAGTAATAACTACATTGGTTTGCTTTGCCATGAGTTATTGCACAAATAACTGAATTCATCTAATGTGGTAAAGTTAAAATTATTTCCTAATTCCAGAGCTGATAGAGCACATGACTTTTTATTTATTTATTTTATTGATACGTAATAGTTGTACATATTTTGTGGGTACATGTGGTACTCTGATACCTGTATACAATGTCCATTGATCAAATCAGGGTAACTGGAATATCCATCACCTCAAACATTTAGCTTTTTTCTATTTTAGAACATTACAAATCTTCTATCTATTTTGACATGTAAAATATATTATTGTTAACTATTAATATAATGTCTCTATTTTACTATCAAATAATAGAACTTGTTCCTTCTATCTACCTGTATTTTTATGCTCCTTAACCAATCTCTCTTCATTCCTGCAGACCCTTTTCCCTTCCCAGCCTCTGGCAACCATCATTCTACTTTCTACACACACGAGGTCCACACTTTTAGCTCCCCCATACAAGTGAGAACATGTGATATTTGTCTTCTTGTGCTTGGCTTATTTCACTTAACACAATGGCCTCCGTTTCCACCTATGTTGCTGCAAATGATGGGATTTTGTTCTTTTGTACAGCTTAATAACATTCCATTGTGTATATATACCACATTTTCTTTGTCCATTCATCCTTAATAAACACTTTAGGTTGATTCCATATCTTGGCTGTTGTGAATAGTGCTGAAATAAACATAGGAGTGCAGATATCTCTTCCAATATGCTGATTTTCTTTTTCTTTTTTTTTGGATAAATACCTTGCAGCGGGTTTGCTGAATCATATGGCAGTTCTATTCTTAGTTTTTTGAGGGAAACTCCATGCTATTTCTAAAATGGCTGTACTACTTTACATTCCCACCAACAGTTTATTTTTTAATATTTTTAGAGTGTATAGTTTTTTATCTGTCCAAATCAAATTGTTCCTGCTCTATATTTTTCACTTCATTATTAATTTAAAGAGACCTAAAATGACGATTTTTCACTGATTCCTGGAAAAAGTATTTCAAAATCTTTGAGAATTAAGGGGGAAATTTCCATCCACTATCTCTACTTATATCTATTATGAAAAGACACCTACCTGATAAACATTTTAAAATACTCTGGATTTACCAACTGTCACTATTATTTGTAGCCTTTATTGAGGTGGAAAACATGGTAAGCAGAGGATCTCTATAGATTACCAAGTAATCTTCATATACACAAAAAGAGACTGAAACTACATAAAATCTTCAGGCCACCCACAATTTCTTTGATATTTATCCTAACAAAATACTTTTGGAATTTTTAAAAAATTTTAAATGCTTTCAAAGAAAATTTTTATTTCCTTTTCCAAAAATCTTGAAAGAAGAACATCTTAAAATTTCTACTTTCTTTAATGGAGTGCACTCAGAATTTTACAAGCATGGGTTTATGAAGCACAGACATTTTAATCTTTACATGCTGACACAAATGTATCTCCAGATTTTTAAAGTTTTAAGTGAATAAATTATAGCTCTCTTTAGTAATTGTTGGTCTGAAATCACTCGTAACGCATTCTGGTAAAATAATGACTCCTTTACAAATATTGTAACTTCAGTGTTTCCTGACTGCCCATTGACTAGATGTGAGCTTTTTATTGGAATATTCAAGGTTCTTCCTCTACAAAGACCCACCCGGCCCCCAGTTCTGTCTCTTTTCTGGATAGCAGCCAGGGTGTCACGTTGTCTTCTTATCTTCTTCCTGTCCTCAAAACCCTCCCAAGCCTCTCTGTCTCACTCAGAAAACACCAAAGTTCTTAATTACCTGTTCTCAATATATTTTTGACCAAAGTTGCCATTTGAAAGAGTAATTTTTGCTTTTTACATATATATCTAGAGAGAGCATATTAGTTTTAGAGTGTGCTTGGAATGGTTTAGTCTACCCTATGGAGACACAAGAATAGCTTGATTGTCTGAAACACAGATTTTTCACCCTGCTGCAATTTCTGGATAATAAGTAGACAACCCCAATGTGTGAAGACACAAGTTTTTTCCTTATTAGTTAGATATTTTTGTGGAGAGGTTTGGAATTAGGTATAGAGATATAGTAAATCAATGCTAAGATATTTATATTTCTGTGTTAAGTTTAGCAATAATTTTTATATTTTAGGTACTATAAATGCTTGTGGTACATATTAGAGTGTCTTTTATCCATTTAAAATATGTGATTTAATAATAAATTTAGATTTGTGAGTTTAAGTTAAAAATAAGTTCACAACTAACCTTAAAACACTTAAGAAAGTGTGAAAATCACCATATTTATAAATTCATTTATTAGATTCATAAAACTTTTTAAGTGTGTGGAAGAGTTTTGTTCCTTATGATAGATAATTGCACTATTTATAAGAAAATAAAATATATTAATTTTATAAATGCATGTTTAAATAATTTAAGGCATCCAATTGATCAAAAGTTAAAAATCCCTTTATAAAGAAATGTTGAGAAAAGTTGAATTTAAAACTTCCAGAAAAACTTCATTCTTAAATTCTTTGTAAGTTTAATAAATTAAATATTAATTTAAAGCACAAGATAATTTTTGTATATCTTTTCTACATAAAAAATTAACCTCAAGAATATACCATAGAAGCTCACCCTGACAGCTTACAGGGTAGTGTGAATATTTCAGCTAAGGGCTAATGATAAATGTGATGACAGCAGGAATGAGGAAATTTTGTGGAATTATTAAAGGGAGAATTGTCAGTGGCCTGAAATGGGAATAATTTGATTCCTATTCAAACAACATTCTTTTAGTATTTATTCCATATTTAGTGGAATTGGAAAGAAACCAAATTTTTATTCAAAGACATTGCATGCATGAGCAATTTAGCATATATTAACAACCCATTTTCACTGAAGGAGACATAATCAATATTTTATATATTTTTTTTAGTCAGAATATTTTCTATTTCTCTGTGGGTGCACTTCCATTTTGTTTGTTTATTGGTTGGTTGGTATTTGTGTGTGTGTGTGTGTGTGTGTTTTAGAAAACTTTTTAGGAAGCATTTTAAAGGATTAAAAGTTTAGATTAAACATTTAAATCTAGTTTCTTACACACTACAGAATATGTTATTGGCTTCCAGAGTTTCACCTGACTGCCAGCTTCCGAGTGTCACCTGACTGCCAGTTGCATACGCATATTGTAAAACCACTCCATGATGATTGGTTGGCATATTCATTTCCTCCCCACATTGCTGGCTGCTCTAGAGCAGCAAGACAAATTTTTACTCTCAGTCACATAAAGATTTACCTGTGGGAACATTATTTAACTTCCTGACCATTTAAAACTACCCTGGAGAAAATTATCCAGCATAGTTGTTAGACATAGAAGCTGTAAGAAGGGAGTTAAAGAATTCCCCTAATTTTCCAACCTAGGTGACGTGGGGAGTGATAAGACTCCTAAGAGAGACAGGAAATACTAAGGAGTATGGAAGATGATCAGTTCATTCGGAGCATACTGAGTTTGAAATTCCAACTAGCTGGTAATAGGAAATGTAGGACTAAAGCACAGAACAAAAACTGGGTAAAAGAGGAAGACGTAAACATTAACTTTCTGGAGATAATATTGCAGCCATGAGATTGCTAAGAAATTGTGTGCAGAGAAGAGATCCCTGGTAACAATGGTGCACAAGACTGTAGGCTGGAAAAAGCTCAGAGTGGAGATGTACACAGGGGACCTGGAATTGGCTAAATTCTGCTGATTAGAGTAGTGGTTTGCACAGTGGTGTGTGTATATGCATGTGTATGTGTGTGTGTGTGTGTGTGTGTGTGTGTGTGTGTGTTGTATATGAACCTATATTTAGTAATGGGTGATTACTCATACAAATCCAGATTTTCACAGGGTTCTGAAGAATTTTCTTTATGGCATGGGTTTGTTAGATCTGAGTAGCAGCTCCCTGGGAGGATGGGGCATGCCTCTTCCTGCTTAACTTCAGTGCACACCACTCAGACAATCTGTGTTTATGCACTGATAGTCCACAGCTCTAAGCTTGTCTCTATCTACCTTTATGTTTTTGAATTTGCAATCTATGACCCATTGAATCAAAGAGAGAAAAGGTTCATGGTGAATAGGGGTGCTAAATTTTAGGCTGAACTGTTTATAGTAGATTTATTTTTTGTAAACATTTACTTTACTCGGGATGGGTTGAATTGCATCGCTCTAAATTCACATGTTCAGTCATAGCCCCCAGTATCTCAGAATGTGATGTTATTTGGAAATAGAACCATTAGAGATGTAGTTAGTAAAGACGAGGTTATAATAGAGTGGAGTAGCCCCCTAATCTAATATGACTGCCCCCTTATAAAAAGGGATCAAAAGGGGAAATTTGGATATGGACATGCATACAGGGAGAATTCTATGTGAAGATAAAGGTAGGGATTTACAAGCTAAGGAATGTCGAAGATTGCCAGCAAAATACCAGAGTCTGTGGCAGAAGAGGGTATGAGGAAGCTGGTAGGGAAGAGATTCTCTCCCTCGTAGCCCTCAGAAGGAACCAATCCTGCTGACACATTGATCTCAGATTTTTAGACTCCGGAACTGTGAAACAATAAATTTCTACTATTTATGGTAACAGGTTTGTGGCACATCATTAGGGTAACCCTAGCAAACTAATATAGAAGGAAAGAATATTGTTCCTGAAGACAGCTTTTCACTAACTATAAAGAGCTCAGGAAACCTTTTTTCTCCCCCAGTGACTGTGAATTACAAAACGTGACGAAGAAAGCATGCCTAAGAATAGCATTTGGCACATTTAGAGAAGGATAATCATTTAGTTAACTGTGTGAACAAATCTCTGTGCTTAGAGACCAAAAAGCCTAAGTTTGGATCCTGTTCCTCACAGGGTTGCTGTAGATTTTGGGGGCATGTTAGTTAATTTCTTTTACCCTATGGATCATTTCTAAATATGAATCATAATTGTTTCTATCTCATAGCAGGGCGTTAAAGAGTGAGAGGAAACATGTAAAGGACTAGAATTGTAGCAACACAGGATACGTGCTTAACAAACTATAGCTTATATTATCAGCTATTATCAATCTTTCTTACTGTTCAACTTCAGGAATTTCGCATCAGAACATCAAAGGTTGTGCCAAAACTCCAAGGACTGTGAGCAGTGTGACTTTGATTTTTGAGGGTCACTGTTGAGTTCTTTTGACACGCTTCTAAAAAAGCTGTAGCTTGCTAGTGTACAGCGTGAGTATAAGGGAAAATATAGAAGAATCCAACTTAACTCCAGTTGAATACTCTGGAAAAGTTAATGTACCATTAAAAGGTGCTTGCTTTTAAAACTAGCGAGGAGGTCAAGTCCACGGAAGCTGTCGTACATGGTTGCTCATAACACTTTACAGGTGTCTTATCACATTCAACATCATAACTGGTTTATGAGTTTATTTCTGCCCCTGAAATGTGAACTCCTTGAAGGCAGACAGATTGTTTGTCTTTTTTTCTTTCTAGCTTCAACACACAGTGGCATAACTAATGCATGCTGAAAATCAGAGAGCAACTCTCATTAAAGAAAGAAAGAGGCAATACTATTTAGAAGAGGATGTTATTATTACAGCTCCCTAGTCTAATGAAAGTAAAATTATACTGCATAAAGTGTTGGTTAAGGTAAAGTTATAGAAAATATTTTCTTTAACTGTGATTTTGTTTTTTACTTTAATGAAACTATCTGTACTTTCTTAAGATTAAAAGAACATTTTTGAATGATATATGTTAAAGGGATACATTTGTCTGGGTTATTTTTCAAACTTTTCCCACAATTGCCACAGTTACAATTTTTGAAATGCTTGGCTATAGTTATGCCTAGTTAGATATATTATTCAGGCTCTAAAACCTACAGTAGACATTTGTACATGTATTAAAGTTAAAAATTAGCATTTAACATATAATTTTTTTTCTCTCTGATCCACTTTATAAATCCCGTTTCTCTAACACACTTTAAAGGCAAACTGTCCTGCAAAGAGATATGTGTAAAACAAAAAATCGATGAATAAACCGAAAATAAGGTATCTTGAAACAGAATATTGTTTTATGCTTAGGTCCAACTAAATTCACTGTTATTTTCTTTCACACATTTACTCTTTAAAGTATCAACCAGGAATTATAAAGCCCTAGCTGGCATATAAATTCAAGAACCAAAAAAATATTTTACCCCAAATTTTACAGGAAAAATGTGCATTTTATAATCTGATAAATGTAATAGTGTATACCCATATATATTATGGTAAAAGAATTCTGGACTTTAGTTTGTAAAACTATTTTTTAGAATGGTATAAATAGAGAAAACCAGTATTTTGTTTTAAGTTATAGCAGCTTATATCATTTTTAATATGTTTTAAATTCATAATGATGAAAATTTGTAACTATTTATATTTTTGGTATCCAATGGGGAATGAAATGACCTTGATTCTATCCTAAAGAACAACTGGCAACATTGCAAATATACCTAGTCCATGTAGCATTTTATTTCTAAGCAAAGCAATGAACAAGCATAAAAATCCGTCTTTACTTTTATCACTGCAGTGTTTCTGGTTGACTTAGAAACAGGTGGTATGTGGGGGGTTATATAATAATTTAAGGTTTCAAAATCAGTTTAAGACAGTGTAAAAGTTGTGTGTGAGAGAGAGACAGGAAGAGAGAGAGAAGGAGAGAAAGAGAGAAATAGAGAGAGAGAATGAAGAGATTTTCTTGGGATTAATAAAAATCAACTTCAATCAGAAAATACTTTGTATCAAAAGTCGCCCAAGCATCAGTTGAGCAAGGGAATCTGTCGTGAGCCTTGTGTGTCCCTTGTACATACTCTCTGGATATGCCAAAAATGCAAGACCCTGACCACTCTTAACCCAAACCATCTTTTAGGAGTGTGCGTGTTCTTCAGGCTTGCTTTGTGCTTACCAAAAAATCACGGGCTTTCTCAAGCTCAGTATTTGTCAATTGTGATGCAAACCTACTGCATGCTTGGCACCCATCTGGCCTCTGCCTCACCCCTGTGGAACTCAGTGGATAGCAGGAATCAATGCCAACTTCATGTTCACACTGCTTGCTTGTCTTTGACCCAAGAATCTTGTGTTTTCTGCCATCTTCCACGAAACATTGACAATCTAACTTACTAGCACAATAACTTGCTAGGGCACAATCCCAGACCCAAGTGTATCTCAGAACTCAAATTGGAAATGATATGTAGTAAAAATGGTATGTAGAGGGGCATAGAAGATAATTTTGTGTTAAGAACTTCATTCCTGACAATCGAAAATGCAACCAAAATCAAAGTTAAGATTTTTTTTAATCCACCTTTTTTTTTTTTTTTTTTTGGTATACAGACCTTCAGCGGAACCAAAATTAGTTACAAACTACATTCAACATAATTGGATGTAATAAAAACAAATCCTTTTCACTGAGGCTTTGTGAGATGGTAGTCTCAGTTCAGAGAAAATGTTTTAGAACTACTTTGATGGCAGTGCAGAAGAAAGAACAGACTTGGGGAGTGTTTTAAATGAATTAAATAATAACATATTTTCAGCTACCCAACATCAAAATGATGAAAATGATATTTTATAATTTGATTGTTCTGAGCAGTATTGATTTGAAGTTTGAACAGCCTTCTTATTGAATATGGTATGGAGTAATAAAACACCTATAATAGAATTTTACCAATCCAATTTTTCTCTTATGAACAAACTAGTTTGGAAATAGCAAGCTTAGGTTGAAAGCATTGAGTTGCAGGTACTCAGCACGGAACCTGAAATATCTCCAAGAACTGCAATTAAAATATGTTTATATTTGGAGATAGGAGATTCTGATTCCTTTAGGGCCTCTTAAATTAGGTGCAAAATGATATGTTCATGTTTGAATTTAAAAAAATGCTGTTAGAGCTGCTTAACATCTGGTAAAACACTCTTTTAGTTTAGAACAAAGATCACTGTACATTGATTGCTGTCCCCAAGATTATGCCAGCAGAAATGCATGCTATTTCATGCACAGGGAAAGAAAACAGCCTTAAAAAAAATGAAAGTATAGTCCCTATTTCTGTAAATAATACTTTAATTTTAAAAAATGAGAAGAATCTTTGGGTCCCTTATTTTTACATTTTGCATCTGTTACTATTTGTAATGTTTATGGCTGAGAACTCTGATTTCATCACGAAAAGGTGCCTAGTTGGGATCATTGCATACAATAATAATGAGCTAGTGGCTTTTTCCTTATGCGTTTCCTGCTTATCCCTCTCTTCTGTTACCATGTGGTTTAATGCATGCTGCTTATTGTTAAATTTACTTATTTTCCTTTTTTATCATGTGGCTTTTTAACCCATGTGTTTGCAAGGAATAAGTTTAAGGGTTGTCTTGTTTTATTGTACAGGTTGGGATGGATAGGGGAGTAGTGAGAAGAGAGGTAAATGCTTCTTTGTTAAAACGTGCAGATGACCAGCATCCTTGGGATGTAACAATTTGTCAGTTTATGAGGAAAAAATCTTTGGATTGTGTACTTTGTTATGAAAAGTTTCTCGACGTGTTGCTCATTAAACAAACCTACATTGTCAAGACTAAACTGTAGCACATTTATTCTCACTAGAATGAGTCAAGTTTATCTTCATGTGTGCAGCTTTAATAAATTGAATATTCTTTGAGTATCTTTTCATTCATTTCATTGGTTTTTAAAGTTTGTAGAACTGGTTCTTTTCATTAAAAACAAGAACATAGAGCTCTAAGTATGGACTATTTGAATTGCCCCCTCTATTCTTCTGAGGAAACTTTGAGGTACAAAAGAGGAGAACATTACATGAAATAATAGCTACCTCTGTTCCAATTTTCCTGGTGAAAGGGCTGTTTTCACACACAAATCATCTCCTGCCACTCGAAAGTGTTGCCACTTTATTGGCAATTACTTAAAAGTAAAATTATTTTTCCTTTACTCTTTAAATAAAAATTTAATGACTCTAAAAATTAAATTAGAAAAGAACCCAAATCTTTCAATCACCATTCGTTTCCACATTGGCCTACTTAATGATCCTGCAATGAGCCTGGCCAATTCTCTCTGGACTCTACAATCACCTATCCAGGGAGGCCTTTTCTGAGCACTTCATCTCAAATTGCAACACGTCTCATCTGCCTTCCTGCTTCATCCTCCTGTTAGCACTCATCACAGTCTAACCTAACATGTGTTACACCTACCTGTTTACTGTCTGTCTCAGCCCTCAGCAAATAAGCCCTATGAGGAGAGTTTGTCAGTTTTGCTCCATTCTATCTCCTAATAACTTCTACGGCACCTGGCTGGCACACTGTAAGCCAGTGCTCAGAAGACATTGTTTGAATGAATGACTCTGTGTTACTCTGTAGTTTTGTCCATGATTTGAGGGAAAAATGACAACCTCTGTAATTTTCTTAAAAAGTACAAACTCTGATTCAATAGACCACAACAGGGTGTTTTTGTTTTTTAAAGCATAAAGATGGGGTACTGCAGTGTCAGGTTTTCTTCTTTTTTTTTTATTTCAGTCTCAGGAAACCTTGCGTGCACACATTTCTTTAAAGGATTATGCAGTTGAGGCCATTATTATGCAGCTGTGATGGCTGCCAGAAGACTGAGAAAGATATGAATGGGAAGGTCATTCAGAGACACTACCTGTGCCCTTGATTTCTGCTGCAGAGGTTGCACTTCTGAAAGCACCTCTTAGAATCAGTCATCGCCCCAGGAAAACCAATGAAACTGCTGTTACATCTGCTTAAAATGTATATTTCTTTGCACATGGAAACTTTTTTGAAAAATAGAGTAATTGGCTTCTGTCTTTTCTCACCAAAGCGTTGCTAAAAATAAACACATATTTCTTCTTATCTTCCATTACATAAATCTTTCCATGCAAAAATTCCATTAACTTAAACACAGATAATCTTTTCCTTGCTAAGTCAAAGAAAAATTGTAAAAAAGCAAGGCAGTGAACCAATCATGTAATTCACACATAAAGTTACTCAAAGATTTATCATTTGAAATCTATAGGAGGATAACTTTTCTACCAGGTCTTGTTCTGCCCTGTCTGCAGAGGGTAAATGGAATCACCTCCGTACATTCTGGAGAGAACGACTCTGGGGTTGATGAAGAAACACCGAAGTAGGATGTGAAAGCATTTCTAATTATTGCTTTCTAATACGTAAACCTGATAATGCATATAATTAAGCTTATCACCTCACACAATTTTATAGGTAAGACAGTAAATCAAAGATATGACTAGGAATTACAGTATTAAAAAATGTCTTTTTCTGAAAACCTGTCATAGTAGTTTTCCTGATATTTGTGGAACTGTCTTAAGGAGAAATACTAAAATTAAAACATGCTTGTCAAATTTCAGAGGTACATTTACAAATATCAAAGCATTTTTAATCCTACTTTCCACTAAATTCAGCAGCATGGGAACTTCTTTTTAAAAATGCAGGAAATTCCTTGTTCTACATAATGTCACATTAATGTGCTTATTATTTCCTGTAAGCATTAATAGGTAATTTCCCAATGACTGGAAGTAAATTAGTGTCCACTTTGTATCCTCTAGAGCTTGTATGTGACACCTTGACCCCTGCATCACCAGCTTTTACACTCGCTGCTCGTATCTACACATATATTAATACTATTGTTAATGTCTACATTGCCAGCTACAGCACACACACAACTGTTCTTCTAGGGGAAATATTGACATTGGATGAAATTTTATACTTTCTAGTGCTAAAATGTGAAAACAACACAACTCAATATGTTTCCCATCCTTTGCCTTCTTAGTCAAAAACCATACAGCCAAATTTATTGCTCGAGTATGGTAATCTACTCAACGCAGATGTCTTAGAGCAGTTATTCCAATTTTCTTCAGGAAACTTTGTTATATTTATTTTTAAGTGATTTATATCATAGCGAGATTTGTAGTCTGCTTCAAATTCTTTCAGAATGTCAAATAATCAGATGTGAACACTAAAAGTAAGTTTGTGTGTGCCATTATGAATAAATATGTACTTACCTTTAACTCCATCAGGAAATAAAATTTGGATTATATATATTGGTTAGAATAGTAGACAGAACATCCTGAATGCATACCTTGTAGGAATATATTTTCATTATATTCCTTCTTTTGGTGGCTAAACATTCAGAATGACTTTTCAACTTTGAGCTCTTCATTAGAAAGTTTTTGATCTTCAGGGTCAGTTGGCCTAATGTTTTACAGCATGTGAATGACTTCATATGTTTCCACTGGACCCCTATTTTTTTTTCCTAAATTCACTTATTTAAAAAAATAACAATGGCGTATAGGTAGAATAATCTTCTTAGTGACAGATGAGCATAAACCTACATCTTTGCTGAGTTTAATAATACTATTCTTGTTTTACCATACCAACCTGTAACTCTGGTTTGACACATTATGAAATCATCAGCATGAAGTTTTCATTTTTGTTCCCAGCCAAAATGGATTTCTTTGTAAATGCTACAATTTCCCATGAATGCATGAATTTTGAAACTACTGAGCACCATCAGCAGTTCCCTACTCTATGGATTAATGGGAAAATATTTGGGGTTTTCTAGCTCTGACCAAAGGCTGGGTGAAATCAATTATTTAAGCACTATAAAGCAAGGGCTTGGGTCTCAGACAACAATTACAAAGCAGACTCACTTTAACACCCAGAACAACCATCTGGATCTTGTTGACTCCTTTACCATGGCAAAAGGGTGAATGAAATATAATTCCTGTCTGCTGATGCCATGGAGATTCCTTCAATCTAAGAGCAGCTGGAGCTCCCATTACACACACATACATGCATGCACACGGACACACATGCATGCTTCCCCATAGTTATACAGATGTTAAATATAATGAATTTCTACAGCTTTTATTAAAGCAATAAGAAGAGAAATTGATTTTTTTCTACTGTATCTGAAGTGGTCTTCAGGATCTCAAACATTCGATTTGTACAAAGCAATAAATGTCAGTGCTTTAAAAAGGAAAATATTATGCTTCTTACTGTGCTCTAGAAATAGTCAAATGCAATGGAAAAATTTATTGAAGACTTGATGTGACTTTTATAGAAAGTCTGATTTTTAAATGTTTAGAAGAGATGTGCTTTCCAATGCCTGTATGCTTAGCTCTTGCAGTACCAAATGTTTCACATTGCAGTTATGTATTAATGGACATTAGGCTGATAAACACTTCTGAAACAAAGAAAATCAATGCATGCTTTTAAAATGGTATTAAGGAAAATGAGAGGTGAGTAGGGGAGGAAACCTTAGAGGAAGAGGGAAGTTTTCATAAACAATCGTGTTTAGATCTCTAATGTGGAAGATTAGGGCAAGCTTAGTGGCTTTGAAATCTAATAATCACATAAAGCTCCCCTCAAAGCAGTTGCAGCTTTTGGTGCCAGTTTTTCCTGTATAGATCAACCTGAAGTAATATATCAAGATCAAGGTACATTTCAAAGAGAAATTCTTTAAAAACAAATCTTGGTCACTGCTGATTAATCATTCAAAATCATAAATCTTGTGTGGTGAGTTAACAGTGACCAGACATAGTCACTGAAGTGAAAATGTTTTCTTTTTTCCCCTCTTTGTACAGTAGTCAGTGATCAACATGAGGTTTTAAAATCAGCCCGGTCCCAATGGAGCGTCTTCTGATGTCTGTGGTTTAGACTAGAGCACTGAACTTCAAACTTTTATTCACTTACCCAAAGGAATTTAGTAAAACTATGGATTATTTCACACAGTTAGCTGACCATTTTAGAGGTTAATCATAAATTTAAGTGTTGCAACTTTTCCAGTATATTGTAAATGATTGCAACCAAATTAAAACTATTACTTATTTTTTGAAGCTTGTCTTCTGGAATTTAAATGCTATAGTAACTTGATATGTACCATCATTTATTTAAAAAAATGTATTTGTGTTTGTAGGTCCTCTATTGATCATCCTATCATACTTCTACACAATAAGAAAGCATGTACGTATATATATATATATATATATATATATATATATATGATAGAAATGTAATATTTTAAAATTCCCTGTGATTGCAAATCTCTGATAAAAGTTCTTTTCTAAATTGAGTTTTCATTAAAGTTAAAATGGCATACCTTTGATAAAACTATTTAAATATATTAAAATTATGAAAAATAGGCAAATATAAAAGTAAAAATGTTGGTAGTACATCTAATGAGATGGATGAGGTTTTAAAAATATTAGTTTATGTATCTAAATATGACTTGTTGCTAGATTTAAACAGTGTTCAAATACAATTCTAATTCTATTATTTTTTTTTTCCTTAAATATAATATTTAGAAACCTTGTCATATAAATAAGCAGATAAGGAATAGAAGATGTTTTCTTATTAGAATTTGGCATAATTCTGGCCGGGCGCGGTGGCTCACGCCTGTAATCCTAGCTCTGGGAGGCCGAGGCGGGTGGATCGCTCGAGGTCAGGAGTTCGAGACCAGCCTGAGCAAGAGTGAGACCCCATCTCTACTAAAAATAGAAAGAAATTATCTGGCCAACTAAAAATATATATACAAAAAAAAAAAAAAATTAGCCGGGCATGGTGGCTCATGCCTGTAGTCCCAGCTACTCGGGAGGCTGAGGCAGTAGGATCGCTTAAGCCCAGGAGTCTGAGGTTGCTGTGAGCTAGGCTGATGCCATGGCACTCACTCTAGCCCGGGCAAGAAAGTGAGACTCTGTCTCAATAAAAAAATAAATAAATAAATAAATAAATAAATAAATAAATAAATAAAGAATTTGGCATAATTCTTTGAAGACATTCCCTGTTATTATGCCAAATCATACACATTATTCAAAATAATTTTGGTAATAGATCACTACTGGTTAGGCCTTTCAATTCTGTTCAAAGCAAGAATGAAAACTACCTGACTTACGAAAAGATATGTTACCAGCTATCATTCATTTTTTTTTCTCGACACCAGCATCAATATTTTTATTTCTCTTTTCGGCTTCCTAGAAGTTTTTCCATCCCGAATTAATGCGCCATAGTAACTTTGTGATGGGTATGGGACTATTCTGAAAGGAAGATGGAAGAGATCTTGTACCTCAGTTCAAATTATATTCCCGTGAGCATCAATTTAAGATAGTGTACACATGGAAGTTTAAGAATATGAAAGTTGAAAATCTAAGTTTGCCTGTACCTAGACTAAGTGTGTGCTTATCAAAATTTGAATACAGCTGACTTAGAGCATTTTAACTCACCATGAAGAGTTTCTCTTCTTTAACTTAGGTTAGCTAATGGTGTGGTCATAGGGTATAGGTGGTTTTTATTTCTGTCATCAGTATGCACAATGTCTTCTCAAGGAGGTAAGAGGAACTGGGGTGATAGCAACTTCTCCTGTCGGGATATTATGGTCCACTAAAGAAGTGAACATCTCCCTAAGTGTCTCATGGTACATGCCTAAAATCTTTCACAATCAGGATAGCATTATGTAAGAAATTTTTAAAAATGAATTAATTTCTAGAGGAATAAATAATATTTATTCAAGGATTTATGTGGTATTCCAAGTATACATAGAGGAGGTACTGGAAAAATATTTAACTTTAAATTTGCCAGTTGATTAGTATAAATTCTGTATGTGAAAAATCCAAGTAAATGAAATCCATTCATCTTTACTGTGCTCTTTATTTTGGCCATATGTCCTTTTAATATGCATATTCTAGTTTAAATCACTTTTTTTAAACCTTTATTCCCATTCAGAAATCTATCTATGTCTTTGTATTTGGTTGCTAAACATTTTCCATCTCTTTTAAGTTTTTGTTGCAGGGAAGCAAAAACTCCTGAGCATGTTTGTAATGAGAAGCATGTTATTTTTGTGTGTCTGTTTCCCTTTCCATTGAAATGTTCTTTCTAGTGATGTTTAATGTTTTGTTTTCTTGTGCATTTTTTTGGCTGCCATGGCATATGGAAATATTAATGGCTGGAGTTTGAATTATTACAGCTTTGAAGCCATTCCTCAATGTTTCTTAATTTATTTATGCATGTTTGTCAATAGCATTGGGACTTTATTTACAGACTGATAGACTCACACAGTAAGAATAAACTTTCCAATATTTCTCAAGTCATATCTTTACTGAAATAAAAATTATAGATGTATTAGTTATATATTCTTATAGATTGGTAACTGAAATCTTTTATTTCCTTGTTCCAGAGTCCTTAATGTCATAAATGATTAATAGTCAAATCTCCTTAAGATCGTGAACTTCATTTTTCATTTTTTTATTTCTTTCTCAACACTCAAGTGCTACCCCTGAGTTTCTGCTGCATTAAAAAGACTTTACTAACTGTTTTTAGATGTTTGCTATTTTTACTTTTATTTGGCCAGATAGTACCTGCTCCTAGGCACTCCTTGCTTTAATTTGTGTACCATGGTGTCCATTTCTTTACTATTTCTTTACAATGGCTCCCTGTATATTCCTGGGATTGGATGTTCCACTTGCCCAGCTTCCCATTAAGGTCTCACAGATTTCTCTTGCTTCTTAGTATCTGCTTTACCCAAATATCATATATTATTCTGTTTGTAGTTAGTCAGATAGGTAATAGCTCAGAATTTGTGAAAAGAATAGGAAGTAAAATACATACATACATGCATGCACAAAAGCTTTCAGTCTAGAGACAGCAGAATCTATAATAACTAGGTCTCCTGAAAGAGACACATAAAAAGAACTCCAGAGATTCAAAAGCAGGCGGCATCTGGTTGGACATTACAATGTCTATAATTTTACTTTAAAACATTTCAGCATAGATAGTGTTGTATTGTGTTTTTCTTATTTGGATGAAGTTGGAGCTCAGTTATTGGATTATGAATGCTAACAGAGAACTGCAACTCCAGGTGTGTCAGCTAGAGTTCCAATGGCAAAGCCCACGTTCCACTTACTACACGTACTCCTGTCTCTATGGTGATCAACAGCACATCAGGCTTTTCTCAGCATCGTGAATGTCAGAAATGGTTTTCATTTTTGAATTAGATGTTTCCTGATTACCACGGTAATGTTAAAATGGGCTCTTATTAGTGAAATTAAGGTATTCAAACTATGTGGATGAGTTTAAAGGTTTCTAAAATATGCTCACTCTTTTGAGAATTGTATGTAAGGATCCAGCAAGGCTTGTAGGCTTCATCCTTAGACAGGATGACCTAGCTCAGTGGTTTATAATCTTTTTGCACTCAGAACCCATTCATGATATTACAATTTATTAACACCCCCCCAAAACATGTTATGAAATTAAAAATAAGGAGTTAATGAAACATTTTTAGGTAATTTTAAAATAGTGATAAGAAACTTATTACTTGTTAAACACATTTATGAAAAATAATTTTATTCTTAAAAACAAAAAAAGTAGGAAGAGTGGACTGATTTTACATTTTTGAAAATCTCTTTAGTGTCTGGATTAATTGAAGATAGCTGGGTTCTCCTGTGATTCTGCTTGCAATCTGTTGAGACATGGTATTTGGTTGAAGCATATGAAGAAAATCCAAACTCATACTTCATCTGACTTATCTAGCTGGAAGAAAAAGTGGTTTAATATCCTTTGCAGATAATTTGGATATTTTTTCTTTGATATTGTATTACAATATAACAAGTGGTATTTTATTGAGGGTTAGTTACAATGTGGAATCTGAAACTATATCTATGAACATTTTGTATTCTTTTCTATTGAAATCCATTGGTCTATCTTGCATTTTGAATGGATCTTGTATCCATGCATCATTTGGTAACATCATACATTGGGCATTAGGAAATATTGGTTCACTGACTTACCCAGATCTCCCAGATGTGAACAGATTCCATTATACAGTATAAGTAAAATCACAGTCATTAATATTGCCACCAATCTCATCAGAAAAATTTTCAATATTGGGATACTGCCAATATGGTGAAGAAGACAAGGTTTTCAAAATTCAAAATTTTGCTTGAAAGTTCAACTTTTATCACCATCAGTTGCTATCTTTGAAGTAACAGACTCACTTCATTCATTTTTGAGAAGATGCCTGAAAAATACCTGAGATTGAATAATCATATTTTACCATTCAGTTCTTTCAAGTAAATATTTCATGATAAAAAAATCTATTTCAGTTCTAGCTCAATTACAGGAATGCTTTTCCTTGAGACAACTATCATACTTCAGTATGCTGCATAAATGCTTCATACAAACTTTCTATTTTGCACTTATAATAATAAATACATGTATTCGGGGGCCTAGATTTAATAACATTTATATATTTTATTGCTTTCTCAATGATGTATTTCAATAAAACTCCCCCTCTCCCCCCGCCATGGTGAATGCAGTAGCAGTGAAGAATACAGGACTTCTAGCACAGTTGATGCTGTCTTGATTTGTGCCAAGGCTCCAATAGTGTTACTCACCACTGCTCTTGCATCATCAGTGTAAGAGTTGAAACAATGAAAGAAAGCAAATAATATCTTAGTATTATTACAGAATAGTTTTGACCTTACAGAGTCCCCAAAAGAGCCTCAGGGGTCGCATTCTAAGAACTCCTATCCTAGCTAAATTTTTAAAGCATCATTGTGTCCAACCAGCAATATAGAACGCTCAGGTTGCCCTTTGCAGGCATTAAGGTAAACACAATCTTGCTTTTGGAATCCTGCTCTGGTTAAAAGTGAAAGCTTTCCTGCCTGGTGGTGGCTGAACCTGCAGGAAGACAGAAAGCTAGACTTCATTGAGCTTACAGAATTGTGGATGCTTCATACTCATTTGCTAAGAGTTGTTGGTGACCACAATTTCTACTGAACAAAGTCTTAAGAGTTCTGCCTGACAAATCTGGGTAAAGTCAGTTTACAACATTTGAGAAACGAGAAAATGCACACGAAAAAGAAAGTGTTTGCCATCTGGATTCTTCAATTCAGTTTCTCATTAACAACAGAAACTACCAGCTCGGGTTGTCAAGAATAAAAGAACTGTTTCAGGTAGAAAGTGCTTATTTCAATGCTTGGCTCATGCTGAGCTGTCTCTAGTGCTGGCTACTACCCTTACCACTATCACTATTATGACTCTTGTTAGATGAAGCTTGGAGGGAATTTGGACTGGTCAATGGTATTTTTTAGATGGCATGAGAGCCACATAGCAAAAGGCATAGGAAGTATTTGAGGAAGCAGAAAATAATTCATTTAGGTTGGAACCTGGCAATGCCCCAAAGAGGAATGATAGGAGGTAAAGATGGAGAAGTGGGCTACAGAGGATTTTGCAAGTTAGGATAAGGCTTTAGAATTCAATTTTATAGATGCAGGTAATTGGGAGGCCTTCAAAGGCTTTTGAATGATACGATTGGCCTCTGCCTTATGAGATTAACCTGGTGGCAGGATGCATATTGGATTTCACAGAGGTAACTGGAGATAGACACAGCAACTGGACCCATGGAATATACCTTGCCATTTTGACACAATCGTCTACCAGATTCCAATTTTAAAAATAAAGTGTGAGCCAAAGTTTTAAAAGAGTAAGCCTCAAATCAAGGAATGTTGCCACTGAAGAATGAATAATGTGGTTGGAACTTCTTTGGGTCAGAGTTAGGCTTGAGCCAAAAACAAAGGGGAGGCAAACGTTGCCAAATTGTTAGTTATATTTGGTACCTACATAAGCTTTTTAAACTTCTATCTTATCATACTGGAAAAGCTATGATATTTGGTCACAAAATTATTTTTTAAGCTTCACAGATATAAGAGTTGGGAAGAAATTCCTTTTGTATCATGGTATCCATATAGTTTCCTGATATCTAAAACAAAGAGATTACATAAAAGTAAAATGGTAAATTTGCTTTCCCTTATAAGTGAAAGGAATTACTTTTACTTATAGGAATTTAGCTACTAGTTCCTAACCACTTACTCTCTGGACTCTGAGAATACAATAATAGTGAAATTTCAATGTGTTGCTATGAAGATATAGTAAAATCATAATATAAAAATAGCCATGTGGCCTTAGTCAGTCTTACTAGGTGAAAAAAATAAAAATGAATAAACCCTAAACTCATTAATTCCCCATCGTGATCCCCAGAGCCTCCCTTTCTAGATCATGTTTCTCAGTGAGGAAGAGTGGTGGAAATGATCAAGTGGCCCGTTCATTTACTTTCTAGCCACAGGAGAAGAGATTGAATAATTATATCTAACTATTTTGTCTTCCTCGAACATTTATATTTAAATATCAGTTTGTGTGCATCATGTGTAGCTGAAAACACTACTATTTTCCAGTTCAAATATGGCTAACATGAATAGAGTGACCATAGAGTAGAAAAAGCACCCTAAATGGGACTGAATAATTAGGTTTGGTTTTCTAGCGTGGAAAAAGAATGTACTTCCCAGGGGGCCCTATGTGTTGGCACCACCCAGCTGTTTAAAGAATTTGCTTGATGAAAGCAAAAACTGAGGGAGAACAAGGAGAAACAGGTGGTGTGTCAACAGCAAAGGTTCAGTGTGACATCTGCAGGTTGCTCTGTGGATCCGGGATCAGACCAATTCACTTCACAAAATCCCTCCTTGGGATGCAAAGTCTTCTAAAACTAAATGAGAGCTGAAAGAATTAAAAGAACCTTAAAAATAAAAAAAAAAAAGAGGGAAAGAAGACATATCAAGTCATCCAAAAACTTTAGAAAGGATTTGTCTGTTCATATACATTGCATTTTATATCTATCTATCCAATATACATATTACTATTCTTTTTGGTATAATATTAAAATTGCAGAATACTGTATGTTTCGTTATATATGTAATAATAATAAAAACATCCCCCCCCCAAATACCTTTGAGAACTTCTGTTGTCTTTTATTGTCATCTCACACCAAACCAGTAGGGTGTGCTCATAACTCAACATTGTCTTTGCAACAGCCCACCCTGACCCTGTAGTGTTTTTACTAAAGGTAAACAAAAATAGCACATATTTATAAGAGACAAAATTCCCAATTTGTACTTTGCTCTTGCAGTTGGTTTCATGGATCATTAAGATGACATGTTATGATATACTTCCCTAGCTTTGGTTCCTCTGCTGAAATGTTGATCAATGTCTTCTCCTGCTGGGTTATCCCTCCGTCTAGGTGCCAATTATCAAAGGTCTCTATCTTGTCTCCTGAGTCTCTCTTTTGGACAGCTGGTATTCAGAATTGGACGCAGGAATCTTGCTGGTAAACAAATACTTATACAGAAAGATGAGAAACTAAATTATGTTGCTAAATAGTGTCTACAGTTTCATCCCATAGTGCCTAAATGAACAATGCAGAAGTCATCTAGTAACCTATTTCATTGCTTTCGGCTTTTCAAATGCAAACCTCATTTCTCTTTCTGGAAAGTGAAAAAACACAGTCTGGCAAAAATTGACTCAGAGAAGAACTAAGAGACAAAAATTAAGTATGAATACAAACAGTTCTTTCCAGGATAAAAATAGACAGCAGAACATTGCACTGGCTTTCCCTTAGACTTGCTTTGTAATTTGTGGAGGTAGAACACACTCAGTGTCTTTCATTGGCTCTACATGTAAAAACTTGGCTGAAGGATGCAGACAAAATGGATAGTATGAGCTCATCTGTCTCCAAACAGTGTTTGGTTAATGACTGTGTAGACTACGATTGTTTAATTGTACCTGGAACAGCTGAAAATGACTAAGCTTAAAAATCTCAAAGCATATCCAAATTTGGATTGACCAATACTATATTTGCCCGTATTGCTATGCGAGGTCAAAGTTGATTATTTCACATTTAGGATAGAATATGCCTGGATAATCTAAGACATCCTAGGAGTCTTATCTATGTGAATCTTCATCTGGAGTGTTAATATACCTTTTTAACAATGTGAAAAAAAAGTACACAAAACAAAGTTACATCCGAGAGGAGGCTTTATAGTTGTTGAAACCTTTATTTAAAAACAAACTTACTGCATTTGGAAAGTGCAGTAATGATATTCCCTGTGTGCTCTTCCTTGCCTCACCTTCCTGGCAGTAAGTAGGGGCCATGTCACTGGTTCTGGCCAATGCAGCATGAGCAGAAATGATGTGTCAGTTTTGGGCCAGGACAGTTTTACTTTGCCTCTTTCAATGCAACTGATCTTAAAGGCTTCATGTTCCAGATGGCTGCATATTAGAGGTATCAGGACTATCCAACACATGTCAGACTTCACTAAGTGAGAAATAAACCTGTGTGTGTTAAGCTTTGAGATTTTGGGGTCTGTCTGCATATAGCAAGCATCAAGAATCCTAACTAAAATGAGGTTACTAGTTGTTTTATAAATATATAAAATATATTTTATGTAATTTTTTATAAATGAAAAGATTTAATTCATTTTTACTTATATATTTTTGATTAGAGAACACATTAATAGAATGCTTAATATAAAAGTGCAATGGGATATAGAGTGAAAAATCTTTGTTCCATTTCTTTACCCTCCCCTCCCTGGGGACAGCAAATGTTAATAGTTTCTCATATATATTTCTGGAGATATTCCTCTTATACATACACAACTTTATATATATATGTTCTTTTTTTTTACACAAATGAAAGCATCTTATACATTATTTTTATTTCGCTTTTGATTTTAGAGGCACTCTTTATATATTAAAGGAGTTTACCTTTTGTCTGTGATATGTATTGCACATGGTTTTTCTCACTTCGTTATTTATCTTTTGACAAATACTTTCTAATACAAATTATTTCATCTTATTTGAACATATGCATCAAACTTGGAAGATCTCTTTGAGATGATATTTTACAATTCTCACTTGCTTTCTTCTCTTAACTTTTGCAGTTTCATTTTATTACATTTAAAACATTGAGACACTTGAGGGAAGTTTTGAAGCGTGGGTTCAGCTTTGATCTCTTCCTGACAGCTACGCAGGTGTCTCAATTCTATTAAATTCTTTCCTCACTGATGTGAAAGGCAACCTTTATATCTACTTTTCTATATGTTCTTGGATCTATTTCGAGTCTTGCTGTTCTATGACAGTGATGTGTCTCCCAATTTGTGTGCCAGCATCATTTAGTCTTCAGTTCATGCTAAAATGGATTCTATACTCATCACTCCAGTGAGATTTCTTTTGTCCAAAGCTGCTCATTCTAATTGACGTTTAACACACTATGAAGGTCCTGGCTGTGTACGGCAGGTGAGGAGAATGGGATAAGATCTAGAAAAGAAATAAAAGGTGGTGTGGAAAGGGGAGATCTCTCAGGATCATTGTGCTTTTTACTAGCAAGCCAATGGGCTGTGACCTGAATTAGTCATTTCTTCTTTTTTTTATGCCTTGAGCTGCGGAAGTGAGACTATATAGAGCACTGGGCAGGTGGGCACATTGGAGGGGTGCCTACATCTTTCTATACCCTCCCAATCCTGGTAACTTGGAGTAGTCTGCTGGTAATTCCAACTCTCTCAATTTAGGACTTGAAAGTGTCTGGTTATCCTTTTTTTTTTTTTTCTCAGAATGACTGATTTTTTTTTAAAAAATTGAATAAAAATTTCACACAGATTATAGTAATATATATATATTTGATGTTCAGAGTTCTTGGAGACTGATTAAAGCAGTGTAAAAATATAGAAAATATAGTCCTATAGACTTTTTGGTATGATTTACAAATCTCATTCAATGTTTTTAATATCTAAAGTGTGAGAAAGTCTTTGAGAAGAGTAGATAGTTTTGAATAAGTGTATAAACAAGCTAGAAAACATTTTCAAAATAAAACCTAAATTCTAAAAAGGAAACTCAAACAAAGAAACATTATTTTTCTTCATCATTTCCATCAAATTTAGAAGTTTCTTTAGGAAAGGGCACTGAAGAGTTTGACTATACAATTTTAGATTTTTAAAAATGAAGTTATTAGGAATCAGCTGTAAGTGCAGATAGTAATCTTAGTTTCCTTGTAAACAGGCCACTAATCATTCCTCACTTAGTCAGAATTCATTTAGCTCACCGATCTATGGTCAGATATTTAGGCTAGGCTTGGCAGGCTATCCTTCTGACCTTGAGTGGGCTATGGACAGGTCTGGTGTACACTGGCTTTCCAGCTAAGACAACACAGGCAGCTGAACCACGTATTTCCCATCCTCCAGCAGGTGACCTTAGGCATATTCTTATGGTGGTGTCCAAGAGAAGGAATGAGAACCAAACCCAGATGGGAAAGTGTTTTCCCAAAATTTCAATGGCTAAAGCAAATCACATGGCTGAGCCCTGTGTGAAGGTAGAGTGGGAGGCTAGGGGAGCTATAGAGCTTCCTGCCCAAAAGCATCCAAATGAGAGGAGTGAAGAACTGGGGCCATTCATACAATCGACTGATCACAGTAAGAAATATCAATATGTTCTAGGAAGAGATGCTAATTAATAATTAATTCATTATAATTAATACTTGATTCCAAAATGATATAGGAGTGGGAAAGAGGAGGAAAGAAAGCATCATGGACTGGGAAAAGAGAAAGATTTTTTTTTCTTTTTGTGTAAGGAGGGAGCATGGATGAGAAAGAAACCTGTGAGGAAAGTGGAATGGAAACAAAGGCCACTTTAATGGGTGTTTCTAAAGACTTTTTATTTGCAGTCACTTTAATGTCATCCAAGAGGTCATAGAATGAAATTCCTCTTTAATCACTTTTGGCTTTGAGCTGTAATTTGTATGTGTCACAGCTGCATGACTGAACTGCATTGATCTCTAGATTTGTAAGTGTTTGTTGCAGACACTCTGGCTTGCATGCCCCTTTTACTTTTTTAACAGATACGTTATTTTGGTCTTTAACTGCAGTGTGATTTGGGAAGCTGAATACCTCTTTAAGGGTGCTCATTATTAAGTATTATCTTTAAGCTCCAAACTCATCCTTGTATACTTTGTGATATTGGGGCAGAAATTCTGCAAGCCGTAGTTTTCCTTTGCAAGTTGACTCCCTGTTAGGTTCTGCCAACAGGGGGCACTAAAAGGAGTCTGGAGGAAGAAGGGACATGCACCTTTCTAATTGCTCATTGTAATAATAATGGCTCTTTATCTCAGCATTTGGCTTGAGTAACAGCAGTTGGTACCAGTTCCAATTTTTTCTATACTCCAAGAACCAGCTGGCTGATGTTGCTTCCAAAGAAGTCCGAGTCCCAGCTCTATAGGATGTTCCTTTGCACTCTTGAGGCGTTAGCACTGGCAGTAACCTTTTGTTTTAGGCTTGAACCAGTATCTGACCTAAAGCAATTTAATTAACCTCAAGGGGCCTTACTTAAAGAGATTCTAAGGTTGTTATCACTTCTAGTATTGTCACAATATATTTGTCTATGTAATGCACTCACCTCCACTCATA
Organism: Lemur catta; assembly: GCF_020740605.2. NCBI lineage: Eukaryota > Metazoa > Chordata > Mammalia > Primates > Lemuridae > Lemur > Lemur catta. Next base: position 78,211,693 of record NC_059132.1, on the reverse strand, counting down.
AGACTTACTGAAAAGTGGAACAATTTGAAATGTTTAATTTAGGAACCATTTCTAGACGACTCATCTAATAGACTTCTTAGATTAGCTAAATTATCAAGTTGCTAATAAGCATGGCACTTTAATAGAAAGTAAGTATAAAAGTAAGATAGCCAAAGTGGAACAAAGCACATTTGTTTGGAGTAAAGAGAGCTTGCCTATGTGAGAATACGTTGGAACATTAAAAAGAACATGTGAGAGCACACAAATTTTGATGAACACCAAAGTTGATTACTCCTTACAACTGTAAATCAGTCTTTTCTGTTTCTGATTCAAAAAGTTTCCAAGAGTTTAATTTTTACTTTGTAAGGTTTTAGATTTGTATTTCACTAGTTAACTGTAAATCTTTTCTTATTGTTTGTCTTCCTTTCTTATAATCCCCTGAAAAAGTGTACTTACAATTGCAAGTACTTACAGTCATGTTTCTTGGTGGTATGATTTTGATTAAAGTGGCTACTGCTAAATTTGGTATTTATATTAAAACACGAATTATTTTCCTAGTGCTTATGCATAGCCCCTTTCCCTAGCAATTAACATAAATTTCTGGTGAACAAAAGAGCTTATGGAAATGGAAAAAGCAAAATGCATATTTGCTGGCCTTTCTAGAATGGCATGGGGATGTGGAGGGAAAGGAATGTGACTTTGCTTTTTCTTTGACTTATTAATGATTTTGTGTTGTCTATGTGCCTGGAGACTATAATAGCAGACACATTTTTATAAGCAAAATAGCATGCTTTATATTGGCAATGCTATCATGCATCTCATGGGCTTTCTGCTGTATTTTTTATTAGAAAGTTTCCACAGAGATTTTATTTAAAAATCAGGAATAGATTACCACATCAGTTTCAAACATTCAAAAATATTTGAAAAAAACCCAATATAATTACAATAAAAACAACATTTTTTAGGACTAGAAAAATCTTGATTATTAGTAGCCTAGTGATTTTTGTTTTTCTTTGTGGAAGTAATTGTGTGTGTGTGTGTGTGTGTGTGTGTGTGTGTGTGTGTGTGTGTGTGTGTGTTTTAGAGTCAGGATCTTGCTTGTGAAAGTAATTTTTGAAATAATATATTGAATCTAAAGAAAAGGCATAATTAAATTTCTAGAATTTGCATATTGGTTGTTAAGCATGGCAAGATCTGTGCGCTTTATATAAAATGCCTCAAACGTAAAAAAAATGAAACGTAATGATTAATAATCCTATACGACTTATAATCATTAACGTTAGGAAACATAACAAAGTCATTGAAGCACTTAAATTTAATAATCACAAAGGACTCTAAAAAGCATAATGAATGCATTACAATGCTCTTGATTTGTTTCCCTTTCTCAGAAAATCTACTGCCCTTCCACTCTTCTTCAAATCAGTTAATATCTCCATCAATCACCCAATTTCTTTGCCTTGATCTTAGAGTCATCCTTATTTCCTCTCTCACTATTCTTGTTCACACCCAATGCATTTTGAACTTTTTTATGAACTACCTCCAAATATATCACACATCTGATTACTTTTCTCCATCTTCCCATCTATTACCCCGTTTATCACTTTGATTTTGTCTGATGTTTTCTCACAGTGAAATTCAGCTCATGCATTTTGGGCAGCAGTATCAGAGAAGTGATTCTGTTTTCTTCTCAATGAGGCATCAGGTGATATGCCATTTGTTTTTCATATTTATCCTATTACTGAAGATGTTAACTCTGATCGTTTGAGTAAAGTGCTTTCTTCTAGGCTTCTCCTTTGTAAATTTACTAATTCTCAGTAGTAGTTAATACATATATTGGGGGTGTGCTTTGAGAGTGTGTAAAAATTCAGTTCCTCATTAAATTTTTACTCATTGGTTTTAGTATCCATCGATATTCATTGGCTGAATGAAATATTACTATGATTATTGCCAAATCATAATTTTCTAGTTTCATCATATTTTCTATATTTATTATTTGGCATTCTGCTCTAAGGGAAAGCTTTCTTATCTCACCCACTTAAAAATTAATTGATTAATTAATAAAGAACCTTAAGCAATAAGAACAAATCAGGAGGCACCACTTTACCAGACTTCAAGCCATACTATAAGGCTATACTAAGCAAAACAGCATGGTATTGGCACAAGAGCAGAGACATACACCAATGGAATAGAACAGAGAACTGATATATAAAACCACCCTCACATAGTCATCTGATCTTTGACAAAGAAGACAAAACATATACTGGGAAAAAAAATCCCTATTCAGTAAATGGTTCTGGGCAAATTGGATAGCCACATGTAGAAGACTGAACCAGGATCCACACCTCTCACCACTCACAAAAATTAACTCACGATGGATAACAGACTTAAACCTAAGACAGGAACCTATAAGAATTCTAGAAGAAAATGTTGGGAAACCTCTTATAGACGTAGGCCTAGGCAAAGAATTTATGAAAAAGACCCCAAAGGCAATCACAGCAACAAAAAAAATTAATGAATGGGACTTGATTAAATTAAAAAGCTTCTGTACAGCCAAAGAAACAATCATTATAGCAAATAGACAACCTACAGAATGGAAGAAAATATTTGCATGTTATACATCTGACAGAGGGATGATAATCAGAATTTATAAAGAACTCAAACAAATAAGCAAGAAAAAAATCAAACAACCCCATAAAAAAGTGGGCAAAAGACATGAACAGAAGCTTTTCAAAAGAAGATAGACTAATAGCCAGTAAACATATGAAAAAAGTGCTCACCATTTCTAATCATCGAGGAAATTCAAATCAAAACCAAAATGTGATATCACCTAACTCCAGTGAGAATGGTTTTTATCAAAAAGTCCGAAAACAATAGATGCTGGCATGGATGAAGAAAGAAAAGGAGCACTTATTCACTGCTGGTGGGACTGAAAACTATTGCAACCTCTATGGAAAATACTATGCAGATACCTTGAAGAACTAAAAGTAGACCTACCATTTGATCCAGTAATCCCACTACTGGGTACTTACACAAAGGAAAAAATGTCATTTTATCCAAAAGTCACATGCACTCCAATGTTTATTGCAGGATAATTCATAATAATAAAGAGTTGAAATCAACCAAGTACCCGTCAATACATCAGTGGATTAATAAAATGTGGTATATATATGTGTGTATATATATATATATATATATATGAGTTTATAAAACTGGAATTTTTCATACTGGACAGTAAGCATGCCTGCCTGCTCTTCTAGAAGGAGACCATCTTCTAGAAGCAGGTCTGTAAGAAAATCTGCTTTCTATTCTGGAGGGAGACACTGTTTCTACCTTCCAATGCTGTTTGTTCCACAAACATCCTTGAATATATAGTCCAGAATAACAGGAGTTGATGCCTGTGCTCACAAGAGGTGAAGAAACATGAGAGGCCCCATGGAGAATCGTCTCCCAATGATATTAGCCAAAATAGGCCATATGCTGTAGTAAAAAGCAAATCATAACACAATACAAAAGTGTGAAAATAGTCACAGGATGTTCTCCGGCTACAGAAGAAATAACCTAGAAGTCAGTGACAAAAGTACAAATAGACAATTTTCAAAATGTTTGAAAATTAAAATGTACTCTTCTAAATTAAACATAAGTCACAAAGAGGAAATCACATCATAGTTAGAAAATATCTTATTGTCATGTACTTAAAAATATTAAAACTTGTGGAATGCAACTGCAGAAGTGCTCAGAGGGAAATTACAGCATTAAGTGCATCTATTAATAAAGAAGAAATGCTAAAAACAATTACATAAGCTTTTTTCTCCAGGTCCAACTGAAACCATGATAAATTAAAGCCAAAAATCCTAAGAGAAAAGAAATGATAAGGAACAGAAACCAATAAAAAACAAAAGCAAATGAATAGCAAAACCAAGAAAAACAAAATTCTATTGTTTGAAAAAACTAAGAAAATTGAAGAACTCCCTACTGATACAAACCCTAAAAAAGGCAGAAAACACACACAAATTACAACATAAGGAATGCTAAGGTGATGTTGCTGTAGATTCGCAGATTTAAAATATAATAAACAAATGTCATTATATTTAAATGAACAGCTCTTGAAAAGCACAACTTTCAAAAATAGACAAGAAAAAGTATAAAATCTCAACATTTCTCTATTAAAGAACTTGAATCCATAGTTAAGGCCACTTATGCAATGCAATGCAATATGATATAGCAATGAAAGAAAATGAACTATTAATACCTCTGACACAATAATATAGATGAATCTCACAGACATAATGATGTGTAAAAAGAAGCTAAACACATAAGAGTAAAAACTTATATGGCACGATTTATATAAAGTTCAAAACCAGGCAAAACTAGTCTATGATGACAAACGTAAATATGGTGGTTACTTTTGCAAATGTGGTAATGATTACGTGAGGGTGTAAGGAAGGCTTCTGGGGAGGTGGCAATGCTCTCTATTTTGGTCTCTATCTTGGATATGTGTGTGATAATCTTGTAAAAATTCATTACATTATGCCTTTGTGATTTATATTCTCTCTTGGATATATGCTATATTTCTATAAGCATTATAGTCAAAATAACATCTACTACAAATTGTGCAGAGAACATAACCTGATTTCTTGAAGTTAATGTCTGAGGTTGCTGAAACATTGTTCTGCCTTTTTCTCTTTGTACCTTTTGCTCAACACTGCATTAGTCTATTGGGGAAGATTGTAAAATAGATAATCGTTATTAACTCTATGTGCAAGATTGGATGATGTCAGTAAAGAATTAACATCCAAGCTTATTTTTAGTATTTAGGCCACCTAAATTCACTAGCTGACATCAAGGAAGAAAAAAAATATCAGGGTTTATGAGGAGTCTCAGCAGGACGTGTTTATATTAGATACTTAGTGCTGTAGGTTGCTGTGAGGTGGAAGACATAGGAAGATCCAATTAACAGAATCTGCACTATGGAAACTGAACCATGTTAGGCTTTTGGACAGCTTTATGTGTGAATGTGAGAACATACTCTTTAAAATGTTATAGTTTCATCCCATATAACTTCATGAGAATTTTCCTATAGGCTAGGGATTTGTGTTAAAAATAGAGGTATATTGGCTTCTCATTTGTGGAATTTTCTAATAAAGTTACTAAGAATCACAATTTAAGAGAATAATACTGGTTTGTTCTTATCTGATTTTGAAGGATGAGTAACAGCGTATCTGCCTATATGAGGCAAGGGAACAGAACATGTTCTTTCACCACCACTGTCCCTATACTAATGATTTGGACCCTCAATACAATTGAGGGACTTACACTTACATGCGTGACAAATTAGCAGAGACTGCTGCGTGTGGCCAGCTGCTTTCTGATGAACCGTCCAGCCTTTTATTTGACTTTTCTAAATAATCCATTGTGTTTGAAAAGGCTCATTCATAATGGCAGACTATAGATTACTTCTAAAATGTGCATTTTCAAAAGAAAGTATAGTCTACTCATAAGCCCCAGAGACAAAATTTAACCAAAGTCCTCTTCAGAGATTTGTGGAATCTGGATCAGAAACCTTATTTCTAGAAACTTATCTTGATGTTTCTGACTTTATTCTCTATATGGAATGTTTAGGAACGATGATTCTTAAATTGGTATTTGTAAATCTCTAGAGAATCAGAGGAAATTCCAAAAAGATTGCACAAGATAGAACTATGGAAACCTCAAAAACTGCATGGTAGCACTCAGATCCACTATCTAAACTTCCTACCCTTACATTTTCTAGATTTTTCCTTTGGCTAACATGTATCCGACCATTTTTTGCTAATGCATGATTTTGGGATTGAAACAGCACTCCCTCATTTTTTTTTTTTTTGTTTTATATATCACTACATTTTCCAAAGTTTATCAGTCAGGAAATCAAGGGGTGTATGTGTATGTGTGTCTCTGTATATATACATGGATATGTGCATGCTTATATTTCTTCTAAATTTTGCTTTGTAAATGGATTGAGAATAAAATGAGGGTGCCAGCAAAAAAAAGATTAAGGAAAAATCGGAAAAGCTACTGGAGAGTGTGGTATACAAAATCAAAGAACCATATTCCATAGTAGTCATCCGTAGTAAATATACCTTGTGAAAATTCAAAATGTCAGGGCTTATGCAAATGAATAAAACCTTAGTTATTATTTGTAAATCAAACATCATATTCATAGGAAAGCATTCCAATGGAAATTCAGTGTGTGTTGGGACAGTCATATTTTCTTTCACTCTCATATATTCCACAGAAAATAACCTGTATTTAAACTACAAATAAAAATAAAACAAAAATTATGAATCAGGCATTTAAATAAAAACAATTATAAAGTGAAATAATTGCGAAAGTATAGTCTTTGGAGTTGAATTTAGGGATCAGGTTTCCCAAACATTTACTTTGATGAGAGAAGCTAATGTTTCCAACAGAAAGTAGTTTAACTTTTATTCCTCAAAACCACTTGTGATTTCTGGTAGGCATAATAAGGTGTGAGTGATTAAACAGGAGAAGAAAAGCAATAGAGTGGAGATATGCATCTTTTATTTTTTTGCTTCTGAAAAGGTAATTCTGCAGTTCTCAGGATTTCTGTACACTCAACTGAAACAGATACCCATTTTCAAAATAATATTCTTTTGGACTCTTTGTGATTTGCTTGATATCAGAATCCAAAGGAGAAAGTTGTTATTACCCAAGAAATCCTCCCCCCCCCCCAAACTAACTTATTTTAAAAACTGTCAGCTACTCTTTCTCAAATTTGTTATTTATTTTAGAACAGAGCTGTGAGCCAATTGAAAGTTTAAAGAGCTATCAAATCTGTGATATCCCAAACACCTCAGATTCAACCAGCAGAAAATATTCCCTTCTGAGAGAGAAAATAATTGTAAAAATATTTCATATGCTACTGCATGGTTTTTATTGGTTTAACATGTAAATTTCCATAGACTTTTTGGAACACAAGTTAGGATTTTTTTTTTTTTTAATTTGAAAGCAGGAGGGCTTTGTTTGCCAGGTGAATATTTTAGGGATTTCACAGCTCTGATAGAAAACAGCTTTAGATTTGGACACGAGCAGTATGTGTGAAAAGTTATGATGCAATCTGAGAGAGGCTTTCTCTGACAGCATTGATTTGTCCATAATGTTAGGGATGATTATACAATCTGTTGTTAACAATCGATTCTGCAATTGTCAACTCAGCAATTTTTAAGGAGGAGAGATGATGACATGATAAGCCTTCTGATTCTGAATAGTTAATATTTCTGAATAACACTGGCAAAGGGAGTTTTATTTTAATGAATGCCATTTACAAAAAGAAGTAGCTGAATTTTAACAATCTGTAAACTCTCTTAAGATCTCAACATATCAACTCTGACCATACAGGCTCATCCTGATCACTTTACAACTCACCACCCACTCTTAGGCATCCTTATCCTCCTCTACTATGTTTTTTTCTTTTTCTTTGTGCCATTCACTGTTTAATACTCTTCATAGTTTAAATTCTTATTTTCATTGTTTGTTTGCAGTCTTCCCCCTCTAGAAAGGGCAGACATCATTGTCTGCTATATTCACTGATACATCGATACTTAGGATGGTGTCCACAACATAGATAACACTCAGAAAATATTTGTTGAAATTAAAACAAGTTTTGTATTTGTATTGGGAAAGATAAAAAAAACAGGCAACATTTATTGAACCAATTCTAGGTGCCAGGTACTGTGTGCTTTAACCAGGTATATGCTAAATCCTTTCTTTAGGCCCATTTTCTCATTTAATCCTCACCAATAGCCTCATGAAGGGGACATTGAATTAAAGATGGGGACACTAAGGATCAGGGAGATTAATTCGAGATCAAATGTCCAGTGTGAAGCAGAATCAGGAATCAAATTCAAATTGGCCCAACTCCAGAACTTCTGCTCTTCACCACCAAGTGTACTTCTTTAGGTCATATTTCATTCTTTCCAGTGCATGAATTTAAACACGTACATGTCAATTCTAATTGGACTTCAAGGACTTCCAAATCATAATGAACAATTCTAGCAGCAACTGACAAATTTGTCTATGGAAAATTGGCATTCCATGGTAATTGAATTGTACCATTGGCTTTTGTTTGCTAGTTTTCAGAGTGTGGAATTTTGGCAATTCTACTTGGTGAGCACACACAGAGCCAGAAGGTTGTCACCAACTGTTTTGTCTTGGCCAGCACTGACTCTTCCAAAGAAAAAGCTCCGGATAAATGCAGGCCTGTAATTGGTACTAGAGTCACGGTTCTTTCCCTGGGACAAAATGTGAAGTCTGTTTGTGTGGATGACATCAAATTTTCTCCACTAATTGGCTGAGTGATCTTCTTTTCATTTTCACAGTTATGTTGACTAGGTAATAAAGAAAGGCAAAGATTAAAGATTCAGATTTGCTTGGAAGCTAAGAAAAGTTCTGAGTGCCAATGTTTGTTCGTTTAATGTTATGGGCAGTGTGGCATTAAGGGCAAATAAAAATTGGAGAAAAGAGTCATTAGTTTCATTTTTTTTTAGTAACAGTTATTTTTAAATATTTTTTTTATTTCAGCATATTACGGGGGTACAAATGTTTAGGTTACATATATTGCCCTTTCCCCACCTGAGTCAGAGCTTTTAGTTTCATTATTGAGTCAGCCATCAAATGCTGTTGTCTCTAGATTTTTTAAATCTTTACATTGAAAAGTGAAGCATAGACTTGTTAATAACTTATTAATTTGGTCAGTGTAAAGTGTTTCCTTTAAAAAATATAACAACGATTTTTCACAGAAATATTTTTGGATATACCATAGAGTTATTACAAATGACTAACAACTGTCTTCCTTTATTAAATAAACAGGGATTTAAAAACAAATCTTTTTTTTTTTTTTTGAGACAGAGTCTCTGTTGCCTTGAGTAGAGTGCTGTGGCATCAGCCTAGTTCACAGCAACTTCAAACTCCTGTGTTCAAGCAATCCTCCTACCTCAGCCTCCCGAGTAGCTGGGACTATAGGCTTGCACCACCATACCCAGATAATTTTTTCTACTTTTAGTAAAGGCCAATTTTTTTTTTTTTTTTTTTTTTGCTATTTTTGGTAGAGATAGGGTCTCACTCTTGCTCAGGCTGGACTCGAACTCCTGAGCTCAAGCAATCCTCCTTCCTCGGCCTCCCAGACTGCTAGGATTACAGGTGTGAGCCACCGTGTCCAGCCAGATTTAAAAAATTTTTTAATGACATGGCTAGCAATTAAGACAAAATTGGCCTCTGCCTATGGAAGGGATGCATCTATGGTTCATTTTTAAGTAATTTTAAAGATTTTTAAGTATGGTTGATTTTTCACTTGTAATTATTGACAGTTAAAATGCCAAAAGTTTTCTATAACCGTATGAATCTCATTCATATTTAGATTTGCTTTTTTGAGTAGGAAAGATGTGTCTGTTAGGTAGGACATAGGAAATGACCTAAAATCCTTAGAATTCCCAGTGAATTTGTCACTTCTCATGACAGTTATATAATGATCAGAATCCACAGTCTAAACTGTGCAATGCGTGTATGATTGCTTTCTTGGGACTCTCTTCTAGGATTTCTCATACACCCAGAGCTCTCTGACTCAAATACATCCAAGATTATCCCAGAACATTTTGGATGTGCTCTGAGTACACAATGAGATGCCTATAAAGTGATATCTGCCCCACCTAAACTAAAGCAAATTCAGAACTTAACACAGTGGTGGTGGGTTTAAGGCAGCAGAAATGGCAAGGGCTTTGGATTTAGCCAGACCTGGGTTTATGTTCTTATCTAGCTACTTACTAACACTTTGACTTGAGCAAGTAACTTCTCCAAGCCTCACTTTCCTCATGTGTAAGAATGGGGATTATAGTATTTATTGCCTTACATTGTAGAGATTAAATGAAATGATGTCCTCATTTATTTCTTTCAATGATATTTATCGAGGGCATACCTTGTGCCTAGTGATGTTCTAGGTTCTTGTGATGAATGTAGTGATGAACTTGCTCTCAAGGAGCTTCAAGTTTAGTTTATTAAAGAGCCTATTAGAGACAATCATATCTTATAGGTTACTATTAAATGTTAGACATGATTAATACTTTATGTTGTTTGAGGGATAGTTTTAAAAGAGAATCACACCACTCATCTGTTCTCCAGGATTAAAAAATAAAACAACAAAAAACACTAGGTCTGAATCTGGTATCCTGCATTTGTCATTGGGAATATATAAATTACAAACTATATGATGTGACTAATTTTTAAGAAATTGGGGAAATTAGGAGAGTAAAAAGTGCACAATAGTTAAATGTAGGCTTTTGATATATTTTGATTAATCCTCTTTTACTTTCTCCCCAAACTCCCTGTCCCCTAAAGGCTTCATTGACAAGGAATTTTACCGTTTGTTCTGGTTTAATTCATACCTATTATGATAGCCTAAAATTAATAATTTTGAAATAAATCTGATAAACATCTTTGCTTATAAGGCCTATTACACTCAAATCATAACCAGATGGTTATTTCAAAATCTGACCAACTTGATACATTGGCAGCAGGAGTGGAGTAAAATATATCTGAATCCTGGAGCCATCGCAAAAGATTTAGAGTGTCACCCTGACTAAAAAAGAGAGATGCCAAATGATATGAAACTCCAAATAGAAATTTTGTAGAAAGGGTAAGATATGGAGGTTCTGGAAGAACAGAAACACAGATGCTCACCTTGGCTATTTTCCATAAAATAATACAAAAAGAAGCCACAAAACCGAAGTATGAGTTTAAGTGAGATGTAGGTGTTGGAAACCACCCCCAGGAGTTTGAGAAGAAAAGACCATAGATGATTTCTTGGTACTTGGGAAAAGAAATATATTTCTAAGAAACAGGAAGAAAAGGAAGAATTCCAGGACAAGCCAATGAATGAATAAAATATTGAACTACATTCTTTGGCTTGAATTTCTTTCCTTAGTTATGGTGTTTGAACTAATAGGGACTGATACTAAGTGAAGGCACAAATGTGGGAACAAGTAAGTAGGGTGGATCTAAAGTATAATTTTACTCTTTGAGTTTTTGCTTAATGTTATATTTTACTGTTGTTCTACACATAGTCATGCCTGTATGTGGATTAGCATGTGGGAGAATCAAGAAATTTTTATGCTAAAAGAAACCCCAGTCATCCCACTTTCAAAGTTATTTCATGGTAGAGAAGGGATGTTCAACAAACTGAGCCAACTTGTTCGAGGTCACCCAGCAGAGAGTGGCAGGGCAGGAGTGTGAATTTCTGGACATGTACTCTTGTGTTCTGTTGGCAAAATTATTTTACTTCAGTTTGTTTATCCTGTGGTTCAACTGGTGGAAAACTCAAACATCTAGTCATTTATATTTTCTTGGCAAAACATATATTTCATTAAGAATTTCAAAGGAATTAGTAGGGAACTGCACATCTGAACTTTTTAAGAACATCTATTGTTAATGATTTCATTTTAAGTTTTTAGTATATTTTCCATCATTTTCTATGATTTAATTGGCTCTTAGATTTTGCGTTTTATATTTAAATCAGCTTTTATAATCTATTTTAACAGCCTCAACTTCTTTTTCCCTTTCTCAATCTTTACCGTTTTATTTATGTCTACTTTAGCTTTCTTCCTTAATTTGAATATTTATTGAATATTTATTTTTTATCCTCTTTTTGATTAGATTAAGAAAGCAAGGGTGTACACTTGCCATTGACTATAATTTTGGTCAATCCCATATTTTTTAATGAGCATACTTTCTGTTTTTTAATTTGGTATATTATGGGGGTAAAAATGTTTAGGTTACATATATTGAGTAAGCATATTTTCATTGTTATTTTCTAAATAACCTACATTTGAAGTTTTGGTTTTCTCTGACTCAGTGATTCTACAAGATTGACTTGAAGAGAAACAAAAGCAGTTAATCGTTAGAAATGTGGGCTATATAATTTATGCTTTCAACAATTTTTTGAAATGTTCTTTATGGACCAATATTTACTCAGACATTTGTATTTCTACAGACATTTTAAACAGTTGAAATTACTGATAAGCCGTATATCTTTATAAATTTATCCTTTTGTCGATAATCAGTTTATATTTCACATTATGATATTCTGTGTTTAAAGCTCACTAAATCATATTTCAAAATAAAATTACCTGCTTTGATCAATTTGCTGCATTTTTACCTTGCAGCTCTACTTAACTTCATAATAACTTTGCCCCCTCCTGCTTTCTTTTCTGTAGTATTTATGTAATAAATAATTCACCACCATTTTATTTTTAACTCTTTAGTGTCCTTTTGAATTTTGCAATCAGCAGACATCTGCATAGCAAGACACTCCTGTCTAGCAATGCTTAGTTTGCTTTATCTTATCCTATAATTTAAAAGTTTAAAGTTTTGCTAGTATATTTTTACCTAAAACACTTATAACCTATATATTTCTAATTTTCTCATCCAATCTTTTTGGAGCCCTTTTGTCCCCCAAAAGATTAAGCCTTTCCACCTCACAAACCTCCTACTTGTGATCTTTTATTTGTCTTTATAATTCTAAGACTTTTCAAAAAATTTTTTGAGTATGCAGTTAAAACCTGGTTAGCAATGGCTCAAATCTCAAACATATGTTTTATTTGGCACCCTCCAGTGCTTTTTGCAATAGTTGGATTGCCGGTGCATATTTAAAAATTTCAATGCTATAAATGAATATATAGATTTCTGGCTTCTCTTGAAATTTGTTGATCTGGCCCATATTACATGTTAATGAAGTGTAGGAGTCCAATAGCTTTTGTTGTCTTTGGATAGTATAGACACTCATGTGTCGCTTAACTACAGGGTTACACTTCTGAGAAATACATTGTTTGGCAATTCCATCATTGTGCAAACATCATGGCGTGTACTTACTCAAACCTACATGTTACAGCCTACTACACACCGAGGCTATATAGTATATAACCCATTGCTCCTAGGCTACAAACCTGTATGGCATGCTACTGTGCTGAATACTGTAGGCAATTGTAAGACAATGATGAGTATTTGTGTATCTAAACAAATGTTTAATGTAGAAAAATTTAAATGTAGAAAAGCTACAGTAAAAATATGGTATTATAATCCCATGGGACCACTGTCGTATATGTGACCCAAACACCCTTAAGCTGCTCATGACTGTGTATGTTCTGCAGTTCAGCATCCTCCCTACCACTCCCTGTTCATCAAGGCAGGTCCTCGTCGCCCATCTGCCTTACTTCTCAGGCTCCATGGTCACTTGGAATTGTAACTATTAATCTATAGCTTTCCACCTAGATTGTTGCTAAAATATTATTTATGTGATGTATGTTGTTTTAAGAAAAAGTTTAAGTATTTACCTCAAATTGATGCATATGTCATTGAACTATATTTAAGGTTTACTATCAGTCTTTTTATATGGTAACCTATCTATTTTAAAGTTATGTTTGATTAATCTCCACCTGTTAAAATACTATTTTCTATTAAGTTTTTCAAGCTACATATGTTAGCATTATATCTTCTGAGCTCTTGCACATTTGCAAATATCTTTCTTTTTTGTGGGCTGTACGCATAAAGACAACTTAGTAGCATGTGCAATTTGGGGGATTTTGTTTTTTGCCTCAAAATAAGAAATTTATTTTTTGTTGCCTTTTACCATCTGAAAGACATAAGGGCTACCTGATTTTTATTAAATTAAGAAATGTTTGGGTGCTTTAGTGTATTTCCTTTATCATTCTAGCTCCATTTTTTTCTGGACATACTGAGATACAAGTCTGCATGATTTTTATGCTCAAAGATTACTGAGCCTTTCTGATCTCTAGGTTGGTGATTTATTTAGCATAGGAACTTTTTTTTTCCTCATTAAATCTTTCATTAT